>NW_028227266.1:116378026-116770526 GCF_978045245.1 Mus caroli | reverse complement strand
CCTTTAGGAGAACAGCTCTGCAGTGTTCTAGAGAAAGAATGGAAAGGTCCACTAACACTGACGTGCAGCTGGCTGCTCTGGCAGGTGTGGCTCCTTGATGCAAGTAACACAGCCCAACCCCACCCAAGTTGAGGAACCAAAGGGAGCATAGAGAAGAGCTACTGAGCACATGCTGGAATTGGAATGGCCAGTGAACTAAAGATGGTGCCCACCAACAGGTAAAGAGCAGAGCTCTGGGCTTTAAACAACAGGATCTACCTTCCTGATACATCACTCATGACCTTGAGCCACCGGCGTAAGGCTTGTGTGACAAGTGTGGTTATGGGTGGCACGTGACTACCCTAGGGCTCAGGAGGCTGAAGCAGAAGGGTTATGAGCTGGGGGACCAGCCTGTTCTCTGTAATGACACCCTGTCTCAGAAACAAAACTAAACAAAAACCTAACGTCGGCTTCGTATCCAACGACTGACTCTCAGATGGCATGCCGCTTCTCTGATGGGTCAGAAAGGCCCCTGACTCTGCGCTCCTACCACATCCAGAGACTCCATCCAGATCCCGAATGGCCAGACTTACCAGTCTGTAAATGCATTCTGTCTACACGGGCCTCACTTTGGAGCATCTGCTATTAGCAACTGTTTCCGCGGATGTCAGTTTCTCTCTTGCTTTCAATAATCCTTTACTTCACTGTTCATAGGATCTGGACATTGTTGTGAGAGAGTCACTGCTGTGTGTCTGGGAGCCACATTGTTGCCTTCTAGCGGCAGGCCACCATCTCAACAGCTATTGGGTGCTTCCAAATGGAATGGTGCAATTTCTTCCGACAATTTTCCTGTTCTGTCTTGTATGCCAAAAACACTATGCAGAGAACAAATTCTATTGCATCTTAAGTCTCCATCTGCAAAACCAAAACAGAACAAAACAAGCAAAACTCATGTCGGTCCTCACGTGATAACCTTTTCTTGGTAGTAAATTTCTTAGTGTCTTGAGTTCTATGTCTGAAGAGCTTTCACACACAGTGACATAACCATGCAGGTGTGGTGGTTTGAACATGTTTTGGCCCATGGGAAATGGCACTATCAGGAGGTATGGTCTCCTAATATCGGATGAAGTGTGTCACTGTGGGGACAGACTTCGAGGGCTCCTGTGCCCAAGCTCTGTCCATGTGGAACGAAACCCTTCTGGCAGCCTGTAAAAGACAGTCTCATCTTCTGCCTTTGCATCAAGATGCATAGCTCTCAGCTCCTCCAGCACCATGTCTGCCTGGATGCTGCCATGTTTCCCACCATGGTGATAATGGACTGAACCTCTGAAACTGTAAGCCTGCCCCACTATTAAATGTTTTATGTATAAGAGTTGTCTTGGTCATGGTGTCTCTTCACAGCAATAAAACCAAGCTAAGACAGAAGGTGTGATACAGTCATAAAAGTGTGTCCCTGAGGAGGATTTAATTTTTTTTTAGTAGTGAACTTTCCTCGGTACCTGCATAGGTTAACACCACAGATGGAGTCAGACACGCTTGTGAGGTTGATGGATATGGTGGAGAAGCCTGTGCAGTGTGTTTCACACCTCTCTTGAGATGTTGCAAAGATAACACTGACATTTTAATATCGTGTCAATATACATTATAATTCAGCGCATTTTGTAATGCTAGATACATAATAGGAAGTCAATAAACGTGTGTTAGTGATTGACTGACGCAGCATCCAGAGGGCACAACCGCTCATCTGTCATCACGGTGATTAGGATCCAGCAGGTTCTGGAAGTGGTCAGACACCACCAGTCCCTTGGAACTGTTTTAACTCTCTCTCTCTCTCTCTCTCTCTCTCTCTCTCTCTCTCTCTCTCTCTCTCTCTGTGTGTGTGTGTGTGTTGGTGGTAGGCTTTTTTTGTTTGTTTTGTTTGGTTATGGTTTTGTTTGTTTGTTTGTGGGTTTTTTGGTTTTTGCTGCTTTTGTGCTGGAGGTTGCCAGTGTGGACTCCTTTAGTCCTAGCTATGTGTATTAAGAGGTTGCCAGAGTGGGAATATAAAGAGAACTGCCAGGAGCTGCAGAGATACCTCACTGGGTAAAGGAAGTTCTTGCTGTGAAAGCATGAAGACCTGAGTCCAGCACCTGATCACCCACACTAAAAGCCAGGCGTGGCACTGCATGCCTGTAATTCCAGTGCTGGGAATCGTGGACAGAGTGGTCCCTGGGACTTGTTGGTCAGTCAGCAGAGCCAAGCTGGCTGGCACCAGCTCCCAGGGAGAGATGGAAAGCAACATGGGGAAACCCCTGATGTTGACTTATGGCCTACATGCATGTACTTGTGAGCATGCACACATGCACACACACACACACATACACACACATACATACACACACAAACACATACACACAGAGAACTTTGAAAGACATAGTTGTTTACAGCATCCTGTCTAAACTGTAAAAAACCAGATGAAATCCCAAACCACTATTAGAATTCTTGCAAATGTCTCCAAGCTTGTCAATCATTTGTAGATTTGGGCCATGGTTCTGCAGTCGAGCGCCCTTTTATTTCTAATTGCAAGCTTTCTCCTTGTAACTTCTGTTCTAATATTCTGCTGTGCAAGCAAGCGACACAGCTCCAGAAACAGAGTTCTGGTATGTTTAAGCTAAGAGTTGAGACATATTATTATTATTATTTTTTAAAGTGAAGAGTCTGGAGAGCTGGCTCAGAGCCTAAGAACACTGACTGCTTTTTCAGAAGACCCAGGTTCAATTTCCAGCACCCATATTGGGCAGCTCACAACTGTCTGAAACTCCACTTCCAGGGAATGTGATGCCCTCCTCTGACTTTTGTGGACACCGTATACAGATGGTGTAGAGACATATGTGTAGGCAAAAAACCTCTACATATGAAAAAGTAAATTACAAAAGGCATATAGAGCACTGGGATGTGTTCAGTTCGGTGACAACTGTTCAGTTCAGTTCACAAATCAGTCTGATGGCAGGCCACCAGCTGCAGGTGCTAGAATGCCCTACCACAAGCCTCAAAAAGTGACCTGTGTGCTCTGGAGTGCTAGGCTTCCGGTTCAGAGCAGGACTGCCACCTCTCACACTTTGGCTCCCTTCTCTGTGTCAGCACTCCATCCTCAATGGCATCTCCCTTTCTGGCTGTGGCTGGCTGACAGATGGAGTAGCGAGCCTGTGAGGAGTTGTAGGCCTTGTGTTTACGGCTTGGATTTTGCCATGTGTCAATCTCTGGGTAGTCTGCTGGGGGGCAATGTTAACGTCAAGCTGAACTGGCTAAGGATCGGGTTAGGTTCCTGTGCACCAGGCCTGGGGTGTAGCTCTTCCAAAATCACAGGTTCTTCATTCTTTTGGAAGATCTACTGTCTTGTACGTGTGCCTGTGCATGTGTATGCGCACCCGTGCATGCACTAGTGCACGATTGGAAACCAGAGGTGGAAGTGAAGTGTCCTCATTGACAGCTGTCTACTTTTATCTGAGACAGTCTCTCACAGAACCAGGAGTGTACCTATTTGTCCTGACTGGCAGGTCAGTGAGCCCCGGGAGCCTCATGTCTCCACCTCCTTAGCACTGGGATCACAGGCATGCAGGGCTGAGCACTTTTTTTTATGTGGGTGCTGAGGGATTGAACTCAGGCCCTCACTCTCTGTGCAGCAAGCACTTTCCTGGCTGAGACATCCCCACAACCTCTGCCCCTTCCTTTATTCTTTGAAAAAGCACCCAGGGGGAAGAATGTATCTGTTGTTGACCTTGTGTTTGCCAACCCCACATGGCTAAAGGAGAGAAGAGGACACGAAGCTTCGGAACACATGGGAAGAGTCGTGGCTCTCATTTGGAGAGCTGTGGGGTCCTGCGAGGCCCTCCCCGTGATTGTGTGCAGCCTCATCCCTTCTCTCTGCACCTGCTAATAGAAGAGAGAGGCTCTGATCACATGCGGAGCTGCTTGGAAGCCCCTGAGAGAAGCTGCAGCTCTGCCAAATTCACATGCCACCCCACATGGCCAGCTTTACAGACACAGAGCCGGGAGGAAAAGATCCATTAGTGTAAGAAGCAGTCCTGTTTGTACACAAACAAGACAGCCACTAGACATACGATTTAATGGCTCACACGTCTGCAGAGCGCCCTTGTAACCTTGCTAATAAAAGTTTGAACTTCAAGGCTATCTCTGCTGTTTTGGAATGGTTGTTCTGCCTGGCCTAAAAAAAATGGAATATCTTTCAGTCTAATACAGCAATGAAATCTTATAATCATAAAAAAGGCCATCCTCACATTCTCTGGTTCCTGAAAAGACACTGTACTGCACAAGGTATTAGCCACACAGCCAGGAGAATCTGTTTTGTTTTGAGCCAGAGTCTCCCTATAAAGCCCAGGCTGGCTTGGAACTCAGTGCCAGCCAAACTGGTCTCAAACTCAGAAACTTTCAGGGAAAATTATTTAGTCCTTTGATTAGTATATATTATATATTCTCATTAGTTTTATCATGACATTTTAACTCTTGTATATAATGTAATTCAGCCATAGTCACTTTCCTTATCTTCTCTAGTCTCCTTCCTACTCCTGTTATCATTCAGGTTACTGACAGGATCATCATGGGTAAGGGTGTTTGGTTTGATTTTGTTGTTGTTTTTGTCGTTGTTCATGAGCATGTGTGCCTAGCCAATGGCTACACAAGTGAAGAAAGCATCTTTTCCCATCTCCTAGCAACCATTGTGCACAAACCCTCAGGGAGCATTAGAACCCTGTGAGATCTGCCCCCTCCTCTGCGGCAGGATGCTGCTGGGCCCAATCTTATACAGACCTTTCTGCAGGTCATCACAGTTGCTTTGAGTTCAGGAGTTCAATATCAGGCCATGCCTGGAAATCAGTGTTCTGCAGCTCCTTCCTACACAGTGTTCTCCAAGCTTTGGCAGGGGGTGGCACAGATGTCCCATTTATATCCATAGCTCAGCCGCCACTTATAGTCTTAGCACCCTGACCAGTTGTGCGACTCTACACTGACTGCTGATCACGGCAAACGTAAGCTTCTCCAACCAAAGTTGCTAACAGCCGTCATCTGTTGGCATAAACATAGTTATTTAGAAGGCAATTTGACAGGCACATCATGTTCATTTAGCAAAATAGCCGCAGTAGCTTCCCCATTAGCGCCTCTGACCTCCCTAGCCGGGAGCTTCAGCTGATATTGTTGCACACAGGGTCTACAGCCCAGTGAGACTGTCAGGACAGTCCTCCACAGCAGCCTGCACAGCACCTTCTGGGTTTGTGTGGGCTAGCCAGCAGGGAAGGACGCTTCTAGCCCTGTTCTAGCATGGTCCCAGAACACCAACAGCAATAGTGTGCCTGCGTGGCTTTGGGGGTCTCAGGGCCTCTGGGAGGAGAATTTTCAAAGGCTTCGTATTCTTCCTGCAACCCCAGGCTCTGAAGCCTGGATCTGGGCTCTAACACTTCCCTACATTGGGAGTAAAAGGAGCTGCCAATAGACATAGTAACACTTGTCAGAATTGCCAGTGTTCAGGAGGCAGAGACAGAACCCATTGCGAGCGTGAGTTCCAGGCCAACCCGAGCAAAATAGTAATATGGTGCCCAGAACAGATGGAGAACAGAGAACAATGGTCTAAACAAAGAGGAAATGTGACTTTCTTTACAGTTTTTGCCAGAACTGAGGTGGGAGGAGAGCCCTCCTCTGACTCGCTTTTCAACATGGCTGTGCTACAGTATATAGGAAAGTTGAAAACAAGAGCGTGGACAGGTGTGATGTAAGAGCTGGCACCAGGTCTTTGTCAGTTTCAAGGAGCCAGGCCATGTTCAACCCCACGCTTCCTGTCAAACTAGAGGACAGGTTTAAAAAGCTTGCGCTTCCTTCCTCGGGCCCCACCACTGTGCGTGGGAGGACCTTACCTGGAACGGGCACCTTTGACTCACAGTGCTTTCAGAAGCTCCATTGATGTCAGGCTTTGTTGGAATGGATTACATTTAGAAAAATATTCTATTCTGGCGTGAGCTAGGAATATAGGATTTTTTTTTTTTGCCAATAAAAGACTACAAAATTTATATATTTATTTCAAAAACCCCATTGTAGCACCATGGCTACAGCCTATCACAATGCTAACACGATTCCCTTAAATTAATTTTCATCCATATACCAGTGCTCCGCTTTAGAAAAAAATAAGTTGCATCCATTGTCACGTCTTGTCACTTTGGAGGCGCAGGAGCTGAGCTCTCCCTGAACAGGCTACAGTCCTCTTGAGAACCGGTGACTGAATGAGGCCATCTGCAGATACGTTCAGTGTCACATTTAGATGTTTTTAGAGTCACTTTAATTGATAATCAAGACTCGGGCCTGTTAACAAATCCGTCTCTCCTGTTCAGTGAGCTGCACTTCACGTTCTACAGCAGGGAAATCCCCTGTGCTGAATTCGGAACCTTCAGGAAATTGAACATTTCAAGTCAATCGTCATACTTGGTTTGAGTCTCTGTGATAATATGTCCAATACATAGCAGCTGTTTCCTGGGCCCCAAGATGGAAGAAGAGCATTGTGCTGGCTGGCTTTTACTGTTGGGTGGCTGTGACCTAGAGTCACTAGCAGAGTGTCTTAATGAGAAATTGTCTGGATGGTTTGGCCTGTGGGCATATCTGTCAGAGATGGTCTTGATTGTTAGTTGATGTAGAAAGACCCAGCCCATTGTGAGCAGCACAATTCCCTAGGCTGGGCAAGCAAGCAGCAAACATATGTTTGTCTGTCTTTGTTGTTGGCTGGTAAATACTACCTTATGAAATTCTACTCTCTCTGCCCCTGGGCTGAGCTATCTTGCTGCAGCTATGGCCTCATCATTAACTTTGTGAGTTTCCCTCCCTGTCTGGAACATGGGCGACAAGTCGGAGCCTCTACAGGGTATCATGCACTTCTGGAAACAAGGTCTCCGTGTTACAGTGTTACAATTAACTCAAGATTGTCCATGTGTCATAAACACTTCATCATATCAAAACAGATCACACTAATAGAAAAAAAGCCACCCTAAGACTTCAGCACGTCACTGTTTGGTTTGAAAGTTGCTCTTTGCAGGAATCTGCACCTCAGCAGGAGGAGGCTTGCTGGTGAGGATACTTGTCGTAGTGTTGGTAGTCCCAGGACAGGACTCTGGGATCCTTGCAGGATTGCTTCTCTATCCAGCTAGAGGATAGAAAACTAACCAGTGGCTGACGGGATATCTCAGTTGGTAAAGTGCTTGCCTCACAAGCACGATGACTTCATATAGAGTCCCAGAACGCATATCTATAAAACCCAGATGTGATACAGTACAGTTGTATCCCAGCACTGAAGAAGCAGGTATCAGTGGATCCTGGGGACTCACTGACACCCCATCTAGCCAATTTGGCAAGCTTTGGGCCAGTAAGAGACCCTGTCTCAAAAAAACAGGTGGATAGTGTGCCTGAGGAATGGCACCTGAAGTTGTTCTCTGGGCTCTGCATATGTCTAGACACACACACACACACACACACACTCATCACGCATATACACAAAAAACACGGTTATGACCAAGAGCAGAACCTGAGGAGGAGGAAGTAGCCATACAGGATGAATGATAGCCATGGTCTTGGTTATGGTTATGGTGGTGGTTGGTGGTGTAGTAGCATAGTCTTTTGAATAGGGGGACATCTTCTACTCAAAAGGCCAATCGAACCGTGTTATATATTACTGTGTTATATATTCATACATATTCATATATTCATATATATTCATAAGGTCACACAAGGAGTGGTTTCTTCTGACTACATGGTTGGTGGGAAGGAACTCCTGGAGACCCAAGACTGAGGGGCAGCTATTTCAGAAAAGCCACATAGATAGTGACCCGCAGAAGGAAGCTTGCTTTCAAACATAGGATGGAACTGGCAATACAATCCCTTTCCAAAACAAGAAATAACTGTGCTAATTAATTTCACTGGGATGGGTATAAATAAGGAAGTCCTATTAATATCATACATCTACTATTTATTTTCCTGTAAGCAAGCTGAGCCTCACCATACTAAAAATGAGTACATATTTTAAGTACAAAAATGACTACATGTGATACATTTATTTGCTAAACGAAATTAAATGCAAATCCACCTTGCTATTAAAATAAGAATCCTTTTTCAGAATGCTGCAGATATATACAATATGTACGATAGAAAGTTATTTGTAGGGAATGCACAGGTCAGCATGCTGCTACAGAGCACTGATGCTATTGGTAGTGAAGGCTTGCTGATAGCAAGGTGCTGGACATGAAGAGGGTGACGGTCCAGCTCTCTCTACCAGCTGTGGAACTGTGACCAGCTGAGGGTCTTTCTGGAAGCAGCAGACCCCAGCCGCATCCCTGTTAAAGGGCCTATACCACCTCCCAGTATCAATTATCATCTTGGCACCAGGCTTCTATTCCATGAAAAATTGGGAATATAAACTGTTTGTAAGATGTACAATTGATGTGTGATAGTTTACAGCCGTGTGTGTTTGTGTGTGTGTGTGTACATACTTGTGCACTGTATATAGGAAAACATGCATTTGTGTGCACAGGTACACATGTAGATATTTGGGTCTATATGAATGTCTCTACAAGAATGTTTCCAGAGTAGATCAGCTTCCAAACACTAAACAGATGCCTGTTTTCTGTCGGTGGGTTTCATCGAGGACACTGTGAACCTAGAGAGAGCCAGAGTCATATGGAGCAAGTGCCCTCTGCTGCGTCGAGATACAAGATTTCCATCTTTTCCCCTTCCAACCCTGGTTCTCCCTCAGGATGTTTCACTGAGACCAGGTCTCACTACAACCTCCTCTGTTCTCAGGTTTTAGACTTGGCCTGAATTACTCTACTACTTTTTTGACTCCCTGTCTTAAACACAACAGACTGTGGGTCCTCCTTGCCAGTGCTCCCAATTGACATAAGGATGAATTTGAAGGCAGTTTGTAAGAAACTGCTTCATGTTTACCATCTGTGATGGCTCTGCATGGGCCTATGAAACAGCCAGAGCCGAACACGTATGAACATGAAATAGTCATTGGACTCTAAGTCATTGGATTCTTGCTCTCTTATTTCAACAGCACAATTTCCTGTAGCTACACAGTGCCCTGTATATGTGTGATGGTTTGAGTAAAAATGGCCCCCATGGGCTCATAGAGTCACCAGGGAGTGGGACTATCTGAAAAGGATTAAGGAGGTGTGGCTTTGCTGGAGTAGGTGTGGCCTTGTTCCCCCATGCTTCTCATTCATGATCCCCCATACTCCCCATTCATGGTCCCCCATGCTCCCCATTCATGTTCCCCCATGCTCCCCATCCATGATCCCCCATGCTCCCCATTTGTGATCCCCCATGCTCTCCATCCATGATGATAATGGACTAAGCCTCTGGAACTGTAAATAAACCCCCAATTAAATGTTTTCCTTTTCAGGAGTTTCCATGATCATGGTGTCTCTTCATAGCAACAGAACAGTAGTAACTAAGGCCAGGTGTATAGACCTACCTGGCAGGCCCTGGAAAGGGCCATTTCCCTTGGTTTCCTGCCATCATTTAAATTTTTTTCTTTGAGTTAGTGACTTCAGAAACACTTCTGTTTGTGATGGAGACTGAGGATGGATTTCAAGACCCTGAGCTGAGTTAATTATCTGTACTACTGTAAAAGGAAGGCATTGTCCATCCATTTTGCCCATATATATGTGTATTTGTGTGTATGTGAGTGCATTTTTGTATGTGTGAGTATATGTGTGCTTGTGTGTATGTGTGTATACACATGTGTACTTGTGTGTGTGTGAGTATATGTGTGCATGTGTGTATGTGTGTGTACACATGTGTACTTGTATGTGTATATGTGTGAGTATATGTGTGCATGTGTGTGTATGTGTGTGTACACATGTGTACTTGTGTGTGTATGTGTGTGAGTATATGTGTGCATGTGTGTCCTGGTTTCATTTTCTTTCCATTTGTTCGTTGTTTATCACCCAGGGTCACTGAACTGTATCATGAGGTATGCTTCAGGAACACTTTGTCTGTAGCTGTGGGATTTAATTCTGTGCACCTTGATTATTCTACTTACCTGGGAACATTTTATTCAACCATTTGAACAATTCTGTATTTTCTTTTGCACCGGCATGCAGTAAGTGCTTGCACGCTTGGGGTCCTGGTAGGCTTTAGTTTTACTGATGAAAACTTCTGTGCCAAACACCTCCTGTTCTGGAGGGCTAATTCTTCACAGAAGACCCATCAGCAGGAACGGTGGCGTGTGTGATGCTGGTCCTTTGTGAGGTCGCATTTTGTGGCTGTTTCACATGTTGCTCTTATAATTGGGCCCTTGTCAAGTTCTGCTTCTGTTCCCCGATGATGCCTTGAGTCTTTTTGAGATGCAAAGTAGATGCTGACTGAGAATGAGCTCAGCTGGTGCTCAGCTCGTGCTCAGCTCGTTGTCAGCCATGAGGTAGCCCCGTGAATGATGTGCCCAGGTCCATAGTTGATATCATATCCTTTACCTATTTGAATTAGCCAACTTGCTTCACTCTGGACTCCCTGGACCCAGATGCTGGCTTGTCACCTCCTTCGTATCTAAATCACCTTGGGACTTGTGTCACCCCTTGTGCTTCAGTTTCTTAATTTATCAAATGGGAATAAGAATAGTGCTTAACCTATAAATTTTTAAAATGGGCTCTTACTATGTAACCTAGGCTAGACTCAGATACATCCTCCTGCTTATAGCTTCACAAGCTCAGACATTAATGTGATATGCTGCTATGCCAGCTCTACCTCATAATGTATGTGTGTGTGTGTATGTATGTATGTGTGTATATGTGTGTATGTGTGTGTATGTGTGTGTATGTGTGCGTATGTGTGTGTATGCGTGTGTGTATGTGTGTCTGTCTGTCTGTCTGCCTATCTCTCTGTATGCATGCATGAATGCACACATATGCACGGGCACCTGTGCAGATGATGATGGGTGTCTCTCTCATACTTCTCTACTTTATTTCTCTGAGGTAGAGTCTCTCACTGAAAACAAAGCTTAACGTTTGAATTCTAGTGAGACCACAGGATCAAGATGTCTTCACTACCAGCCAGTGCTGGAGCTATAGGCATGTGCCTCCATTCCTGGCCTTTTACAAGGATGCTGAGGATTTGAACTCAGGTCCTCACACACAGCAAGCACTTTACCCACTGAGCTATCTCCCCAGTCCACACTTAGTGTTTAATATGGCAAGTTGGGGCAGGCCTTCTTTTTCGTTCAGGCAATATATTCTTATTGTTTAACTGAACAGTGTGCTGTTATAAAACCTGTCAATATCACTACCAATTTAGGGTTTCCCCTGTGTGGCTTAAGATGACATTAAATGCTTATATCCTTCACTCAATGCTAGGAAGACACACTCAGGACCAGGGATGCTCTTGTGTTTAAAGTAGAAAGACTTAAACTTGTCCAGGGGCTCCCTTCCATGCCCATCATCCCTTGTCTCCAGCAGCTGGAGTGATCCCATGTATCCATTTTTATTAGCAGGTAAATCAATCGTCAAGCTGACAGTCTCTCCGCCCTGCCCCTGGGGTTGCCCCAGGCATAAGGCAAAGGAAATTTCCTTTCTTTTACTTTGTTCCCTTTCTTCCTGAAATTGGACTTTGGATGAAGATCTCTGGGGCCGGATTGTGATATTTTAGATGCTTCCCCCTCCCTCTGCCATCCCTGAGAACCTGAGATCCGCTGCCTGATTTATTTGGTTACAATGTAAAAGCTGAAGTGCCCATGGTAACGCCCTGGAAATGCTTCCATTTGTTTGGTTACATTGTAAAGACTAAGAGCTTATGGTAACGCCCAGGAAATGATTTCCGAGAATGTGGTTTAGTGAGGAAGGAGTCCAGGGCCTTTGCAGTTCATCGGCCACAGAACGAGTTTTGTGTTAAGCACTTGGTGTGTTCCAGGCCCTATGCAGTGTGCTGGGTGGGTGGATGTAGCGTGGTTCCTGCGTCCCTGGGCTTACACTTGTGCATGGGAAGACAGAGTGTCCGGCACTTTGTTTTGCCACTTTGGCTTCAATAATACCTCCCTCAGCCCTTATCTGTACCCAGGGACCTGGCCCATTCAGCCGCCACCCCCAGGTCAGCTATGGCTTGGGTCTGCTTTTAGACGGTGCCTTTCAGGCAATTCCTCTGACTGACACTTTTCCTCCTGGAAGGAAATAAAAAGAGGCTCCTGTAATTTAATACGAATGGAGCTCAGACACCTAAGGAGTCATGCAGCCCCTGCCCAAGACTGTGAAACGGTGACATGCTTGGGAAAAGAGACCCCGATAGAACTCCCCACAGGACACGCCTACGAACAGCATAGTAAGCACCGGTTCACCAAGCTAGACAAGGGCAGTGCTGTTTTCTTCAGTCTGAAGACAGTGTCCTATCTGGAATGGACCCTTTTGTTCTTTTCACCCAAGGAAAAAACACACGATATACGTTGTCATGAACCAAGCACAAGTTTTGTAATTTTTAACTTTGTGGGGAAAAAAGTCAGAATAAAGGTATTTCATGAGATTTGAAAACCATCTGAAACCCAAAATATTTCTATAAGCAAATTCTTGTTTGTGCCGTATCCTCTATATTCCTGTATTCTAGGTTTACAGAGCAGTACTAAATAGTTGGGGAGAGAACCAATGACTCAGGAAAAGTGGGACATTTATTATCTGCCGCCTCTCAGGAAACTGATGCTGCCCCTGCCCCACACGTCCAGGTCCTCAGAGCCACTCTTAGTTGGAGGAACAGTATACTGCTGGGGAATGAGGGACAATGGGGAAGGACGCGGATGTTTGCTGTCTAGCTTCCTCTCTAACAGAAGGGTGGCTGAATTATATTTCAAATATCTTAGCTGCTGTCGAGGCAGTCCTCATAATACAGCCTCCATCCTTCTCCACATCCTGGCACCTGCTCCTTCCCTCCCTCCAGGCGGGGAGTTCCAGCATCCAGCATCCACCGCAGGCCCTGACCAGGGTGCATCCTTACGCTTTTGCTCTTGTAGGCCCAGCTCCCAGGCTTGGGAATGCACCCATATGTAGCCAGCTATTAATTCCTTAGCACCCAACAGATGAAACAGTAAGGAAGAAGTTAACAAATCAGACATTGAACTGACTTCAGACTGTGAAAATAAGCAGTTAGATGGCCAAGGTGTGCAGAGGACTGGGTCAGTGGCTCACAGCAGGGTGGCTGTTAACCACGCACCTGAGTTCAGTCTGCAGCAGGAAAACCAACCACGTCCCTCCCCGAGTAATGAGGGCGGGGTGACAAAGGTGAAGAATCAGAGACTTCTTGGAAAGATGGGGCATGCACGGGCTGACAAGAAAAGAAAGGCTGAGGGGAAGTTCTGGGAGGAGGCATTTCACACCGGAAAAACAGCCCAGATACTGAATTCTTTATTTTTAAAAAGGATCTATTTTATTTTTAAGTGTGTGTGTGTGTGTGTGTGTGCGTGTGTGCAGGTGCCCACAGATTCCAGAAGAGATCTCAGATCTCTGGAGTTGGAGTTAGAGGCCACTGCGAGTCACTTGATATGGATGCTGGGAGCTGAACTCTCAGGTCCTCAGCACATGCAGGAAGCGCTCTTGACCAGCGTCTGTTCCTTGGTGTGGGAAGGATCGCTCAATCTGCTTTTTCTTGAAAGATGGTGTCACTCTATACGCCCCGCTGAGCTGAAACTTGGCATGTAGACCAGGCAGGCTTTGAACGTTCATTGATCCTTCTACCTCTTCCCCAAGTGTGGGGATTAGAGATGTGTGTCATCACACCCAGGCTGATGCTGAATTCTAACCTGTGGCTAAGTTAGCAGAAGAGGCCAGCTTGCTGGAAAGCAGCAGGTGGTTCCTGTAAAGATCTAAGGTCAGAGCTTGTGTGGTCCTGATGGTTCCTGAGAACAACCCTTGTACACAGCAAACTCACAATTTCTGAGCACGGACCACTGGGTCTCTAGTGAAGGAAAAGGAAGTCACATTCCTGCTTGTTCTCATTGTTCTGCCTGTGGAAATGCTGTGATTCATTTGTGAATGCAGATTGAAGCAAGGGTTATATTACACACAAATGGAGACATTTGAACAAAGCTGTCCTGCTATCGGGACTGGGAGCAGGGCTCAGATGACCATACCCTTGCCTGGAAAAGCATGAGGAGCTGAGCTCCAGCTCTGGAATCTGGGTAAAGGTTCAGGGTGGGGCACACAGGCCCTTGCAGCACTGTACTGCAAGGTAACCCCATGTTGGGGGCTGAAGACAGGAGCCTCCATTAGCCAGTCTAACCCAAGTGGGGATCTCCAGGACTGTGAGGGACCCCATCTCAAAGGAGGTGGCCCCGTTTCTGAGGGTGACAGCTGGTACTGTCCTCTGGCTTCCACATATGTGTGGAATCACACCCTTTTCCCATGTATGTGGGATTTCCTTATTTCTTTGAGAGATAGTGTCCCTTTTTCTGAATTCATACCTCCCAACACCTTAATACCTATATATTATCATCTCTTCATGTAATTTTTTGAAATAAAGTTTCATTCTCTAGCTCGGACTCGCTTGATGCTCACCATTGAATTCAGAGTTGCCTTAACGCAATCAGCCCCTACCTCAGCCTTCTTTCTGGGTGCTGGGACCACAGGTCTGAACCTCCATTCTGGCTTGAATGAGTTTATCTCTGTTTGAAACTCAAACAGAGAACACTTTGCATGCTCACAGCTGTGAGTTTATTCTGAATGCACAGACTGTCTTTAGTCATGTCCTCTGGCTCTTAATGTCCCCTCTGGGTCTCCTGCAGTCATGTTTCTGCATCCCGTCTTCAGTACTTCAGCCATCCTCATGAAGGCAGCAGGCAACCATCCTTCCCTGTCCCCACTTTTTCCTTCCCCTCTTTCTCTGTGCATTGGGGCTGTTGTTGAGCCAGAGCCACACTGGCTTGGTCTGTTCGTTTGCAACAGCCTGAAAAGAGAGGTCCTTGGTTTATCCGTGGCTTCACTGCAGGGAGATGAGAATGTGTTCACACGCCCTTCCCCATACCCCTTCAGTGCCGCTCAAGGCCCCTTCTTATTTGTCAGCCTGCTTTGACATGGATACACACTTTAAGCCCAGGAGTGCCCCTCTTAGACACCTTAGGCAATTTCACAAAGTGTCTGTCCCCAGGAGTTTTTCCTTCGACTTCTGTGTCTCACTTAGTCTGTGAGGCAAATCACATGGGCGATATTTTGGCAAAAGCAACACTCAACTTTAGAGCTACAAACCCAAGTGAAAACTCATTCCTTTTAGCAGATATTTCCTGGACACCTCACAGGCAGCGTGGGCTGAGGGTTGTCTTTGTCCTCGGGTACCCAGTGAGACTGTGGGGGAGTGGAGAGCCCCAGCCCGTAATCACAGTTCAGTAGGGGACTTGTGACAGAGGTGGGTGGGGGCTACCTGTTAGAGGGGCACAGTTCTCTGCCTGTCTTAGTTTCAGTCCCGACCTTACCCTGAGTTATTTCCAGACTTCTCAGGTCTCTGTACCTGCATTTTCCTGTCAGGAGAAGAGAGGGGCTGTCAAGTTTAAAGGACTTAATACAACAGACCAAGAAGAACATCCGTAACTAGTAAGTAGCTAGAAAATCATGATCCTAGCACCCCTTAGTGTATGGCAAGGTTAAGCTTTGGAAGGACGTCAGACTTTAATGTGCGGCCATTGCCACCTGGCAGCTAGAGAATTGTTCTTACGGCAGTCGAAGCCAAATTCTGGTTCCCGTGTGTACAATTGTGATCATGTGAGTGTGTATGTGTGTGTGTCCACGTAATTATGAATTCATGTATGTGTGTGCAAGTGTATATGTTTATGTGACTGTGTTCATGCGTGCGTGTATTTGAGGGTATGTGTGTGTATGTGTTTATGTGAGTACACATATGTATGGAAATATCTATGAAAGCCAGAATCCAACCTTTTGCATCAGTTCCCAGGTGTCTTCTGGTTGTCTGACACAGCGGACTTCACTATGTAGGCTAAGCTAGCTACTCAGTCAATGGGACCCAAGTGCCTCTGTCTCCTGCCTTGCCATCTCTGGGATAACAGACATGCCCCAGACCCTGAGGGTGAAACTCCAGTCTTGCTTGGGAAGCAAGTATTTGAACTGCTCAGCCACCTTCTCAGCTCCTGCATTTTGTTTTTGAGATGATGAAGTAACAAGAAATACTGGATCAAGCTCTTAAACATTCTTTTAAAACACTTCCCCCCTGCCTTCATGAATTAATGGTACTATCTGTTTCTGGTTGGCTGTACTCCAAGAACAAGAAATGATTTGGTCTGTTTACTAACAGAAGCAGCCCCGCTGATCCTGGAGAACAGCTCTTGTTGTCTAATCCCGGACTTCAGTTATTACCTGGCTTTTAAATGAGTTACCCTTGGCCACGCTAAAGAAGTAGCTAAGTGTAAAATGATGCACCAGCTTGCGCTTCATTCCCATTTTCCAACCGTGTACACTCTGCGCAGCATCTGTACAGGAGAAACTTTTGAACAGCTCTACATACAGCCTAGTTGGTCCTTCCACCAGGCATCTAAACCAGCCACCTTCCCAGTAATCCTAGCCTTCCCAAGCATTTTTCTGAAGTCACTCTACAGCAGGCTCTTATATCTGTTTTCCCATGGCATCTTGAGAGGTGTTGTCTGAGATGCCTTGGAATCCTCTTTAACCAGGGTCATGATCACAGCTCATCACTATTGACTGAAGGAAAATGAGGAAATCCTTTAGTGTAGGGTCTGTCAGAAAGTGTGTGCACCGAGTGCTTTTTCCTACAGGACTCTCCTGCCCCATCTCTCTTCTGTGTCTTTATTGGTAGACAGACTATAATGTCTTACTTCTCCTCCACAGACCTGCTGTGCTGGTTTGAATGAGAATGAGGCGCCCCCTCCCCCCCCTGCAACTCTCTTCCTCTCTCTCTCTCTCTCTCTTGCTCTCGCTCTCTCGCTTTCTTGCTCTCTCTCTCTCTCTCTCTCTCTCTCTCTCTCTCTCTCTCTCTCTCTCACACACACACACACCTCTATGCTTGGTCCTTAGTTGGTGCAACTGTTCAGAAGGAATGAGAGGTGTGGCCTTGTTGAAGGAGGTGTGAAACTGGCGGAGGGCTTTGAGGTTTTATTAAGCCCAAGGCATTCCCAGTTGGCTCTCTCTTATTTGGGCTTCAACTGCTCCAGTGCCATATCTGCCTACTGCTGCCCTCTATGGTGATGGGCATGAATGTATCCTCTGAAAGCGTAGGCCTCCCAAAACCTGTTCTTCTGTAAGTTTCCTTGGTCATGGTGTCTTATCCCAGAAATAGAAAAGTAGTAAAGAAATTGGTACCAGGGAGTGGGCTGTTGCTGTGGCTCTTGCTGTGGTAGGCCCGGCCGTGCTGGTTTAGAGAAAGGTGAGGACTTTGGGACTTTGGACTAGAAAAGTGTTTGAATACTTTGAGCAGGGATTAACAGGCCCTCCTAGCAGGAGCTTGGAAGACAGTAGTGCTGAGAACAGTGTGGATAATGGGGGCCTAGCTTAAGAGTTTTCAAAGTAGGGTGATAATATTAGCAACTGGACTGGAGACCCTTCCAGTGATATTTTGGCAAAGAATGTGCCTACCTTTTGCCCTTGTCCTGAGAATTTTTCTGAGGCAAAGTGAAAGTTGAGAAAAGATATTTCAGAACAGTGTTTTGTTGATTGTATCTGATGGTTTTTAGTGATCACTCTTATGCAGATCTACAATGAAAGGAAGCAAGCAGAGCAAAAGAGAAGTGCAAAATATACAACTCGAGGAGAAAAGAGGCACCTGGAAATTTAATGTTGGAGCCAAGGTTTGTGCTGAAAGAAATCAGGGATGGCCTGATGGGAAACAGAATAAAGGGAGTGGGGCCCTCTCAAGATTTGGCTTTAGGGCCATGGAGGATGCAAGAGAAAAGGGTCTGCAGAATCTGCTCCATGGTTAAGGAGGGTCCTTGAAGCCAGGCACGTAGCACAGGAGTTCCTGCGTGAAGGCCCTGAGAGGCCATTGTGTGAAGCTGAGAAAAATGAACCCTGGATTGTGTTGGAGACCATAGGATTTCAGAGATGCCACAACCATGGGACGTCTGCCTCCAGCTATGGAAAGATGAGAGAAGAAGACAGATGGATTCTGGGGCTTATGAGCAAGCTGGTCCAGCCAACTTGGTGAAATTCCAGGACAATGAGAGACCCAGGTACAATTTCCTGAGACTCAGCACCCAGGTCTGACCTACACAGGCACATATACACATGCATATGTGCACACACACACACACACACACACACACATACTCAAACTTATACATACACACATCCTTGCATACTCATGCATCATACACACTCTCAAACACACATGCATACACATACATACACCTGCTCCACAAACAAACAAACAAAAATGCTCCGACTAGTGAAAGATTTCTAAAGACCATCTCTACATGGGTTAGCTTTAAAAGAACAAGCCCCACCTCAGCCCCAGCTGCCCTCTCCAGCCCAGATTCTCCAGTTCATGCTCCTGAGTTGACTGAGCTCCGAGGAGCTGCTAATGATTAGAAAAATGAGCAGTTTGTCTTTTCCCTGGGCATAGCTGCTTGGTTCTGCTGAGGGCTAATGAAGGGGCTGCAGCAAAGAGATGAGAGCACATCAGCAGAACCCTCTCTGAGCGCTTGCTGGGACTCAGAAGGCACAAGGATGTAAGGGACCTGGCCTAACCTCTTGCCCTGTTCACTCTACCTCCAGGCTAATGGCTAACCTTGCCTGACCCCTAAGTGAGGAAAGAATGAGGATGCATGCTTTGATTTTCCCGCAGAGTTGAGGGGTAGGGTTCAAGCGAGTTGCTTTAATGACAGAGGGAGGCTGGCGGCATGAAGAGGGAGCCTGAGGGTGAGGGTGGGCTGCTGAGTTTGGCCTTTTTCCCAGAGTCACAACACCTAAGCCCTTTCTGTGAGACTTCTCCATGTGTCTCAGGATCTTTAAAGGAACGTGAGAAAGCTAGTTTTCTGTGCAAAACCTAGTAATGGCAATGTAAAACTTTGTGCATGATGTATGTGCATCTTTGCTTGTGCACACATGAGTGTGGGCATAACTAGTGCCATGGTGTGTGTGTGTGTGTGTGTGTGTGTGTGTGTGTGTGAGAGAGAGAGAGAGAGAGAGAGAGAGAGAGAGAGAGAGAGAGAGAGAGAGAGAGAGAGAGAGAGAGAATGTGTAGGTCAGAGGACAACCACGATTCCTTAACTGCCACCTCCTTTGAGACACACAGTCTCTTATTGTTTAATGCTGCATACATCAAGATGGATGGCGCACGAACTTCTTGGGATTCTCCAGTCTCTGGCTCCAATCTCTCTGTAGAAGACATTGGATTACAGATATATGCTTTCATACCTGGCTGTGTGCTGGTTCAGGAGATCCAAACTTGGGTTCTCATGCTTACATAGCAAAGGCTTTGCCCAGTAAGCCATCTCCCCAACTTCCAAACTTGAGTTTTTAAGCCTCAAAGTCTTTTATAGTAAGAGACCATGGAACAGGCAAGAGCAGCCCATACTTAGCTCCTGGAGGAAGCAGGTAGGGATGTCAATGAAGATTCTCCAACATCTTTAGGTTCTGCTCACCTACGTGGGATACAATCTGAAACCCCTGAGGGATGCCCTCGAGTAGGATCAAGCCTGTGTGTGCTGTGTTGTCTTACACACTTATAGCACTGATAAACTTCAGGCTCCAAGTCAGGCACTGTAAGAGGTGTCAGTCAGGAAACAGCATCTATTGCACTGCATGGTCCTCCAAGAAATGAAGACTAGGCTCTGAGGCCCTTGCTACATTTCTGCTTGTTGTGCCCACCCTTCTGCTTGTCATAGTGCAAGGAGACACTTAACGAATGCACTGTCATTGATACATTCAAGTTTCCAATGCCACCACTCCTGTGCTTTGGGCTGTTCTTGAGTAACCAAGAGCTTCTTGAACCTCACTGGCCCGCAAATGCCCCAGGGATTTCCTGTCTTTGCATGGATGGTGTATACGTTGTGGATACATTGAACAAAAGATTGGATTCATGTCCCAGGTGGGATAGAGAGGTGAGTGGAGCAGAAAGCTCTGAAATGTACCGTGCCACTTGAGATGGCAATCAATTAAAAAATTATGAAATGCATGTCTTTGGAATTTTCTATTTACTGTTCAGCTTCTAGCTCACTTTGTAAATATATTTATATATGAAAATGTTTCCATTGCTTTGAGATGTATGAGGGCTTTTAAAATGAATCGGCTCGTGTGGTTGTGAGTCTGACAGGTCTGAAGGCTGAAGGGCAGGAAGTGCTGGCACTTGGCCTGGGGCCTGGAGTACTGAAGTACCTGCACTTACATTAGCATCTCAGATTGTGGACAGTAGGCAGTCTGCAGAGCATCTCCACAGCAGCACTTACATTAGCATCTCAGATGCACACACCAACCAGCACACCCACATTCCATCCACAGAGAGCGGCAGCACACTTCCAGACCATATCCCATGTACAGCACCTTACGCAGGGTTTGCGCCCTCCGTGTATATTATGTAGATTGAATTGTTTTAAAACACCACCTAAAACTGTGTGTGTGTGTGTGTGTGTGTGTGTGTGTGTGTGTGTGTGTGTGTGTGTGATAGCTACCTGTATTCTCGGTGGTAGGGAGGTAGACACAGGCAGCTCCCTGGAGTTTCTGTCTAGCCAGCCTCACCTATTTGCTGAGCTGTAGACTAATGTGAGAACTAACCTTAAACATTAAGGTGGACCATACCAAACCACTGGGATGATACCCGAGTACCTCTGGCCTCCATGTGCGTGATTCCATGTGCACATATATGAACATATTCACACACCCACAAAGAAAACCATATTTCCAAGTAAATATCTGGGTATATGTGATTATAAGTCATCTTTTCCTGGGTCAGAAATCTTTAAGGTGAATCAATCGTGAGGAAAAGTTTGGGTTGACTCATGGTTTCAGTGTTCTCATTTAGTTTATGATCACTGGGCCCCAATCGTGTTGATCCAGTGGAGAGGCATTCCATTTGGAAGTGTGTCACTGAGGACAGTAGCTTCCCTAGTGATATCTAGGAAGCAAAGACAGAAAGAAGGTAAGGTCTGGGTCCCATAGCATGTCTTATGCCTCGCCCTAATTGCCTAATTTCTACCCACTAGGCTCTGAGATGGTTTGAATATGCCCAGGGAGTGTCACTATTAGGTGTGGCCTTGTTAGAAGAAGTGTGTCACTGTGGGGGTGGCCTTTGAGGCTCCTTTGCTCAAGCTACAGTGCTGAAGAGACCCTCCTGCTGGCTGCTGGTAGGAGACAGGTCTCTACTGGCTGCCTCCAGGTTAAGATGTAGAACTCTCAGGTCCTCCAGCACCACGCCTGCCTGCATACTGCCATGGATCCAGCCATGTTGAAAATGGGCTGAACCTCTGAAACTATAGGCCAGCCCCAATTAAATGTTTTTCTTTCTTATAAGAAAGAAACCGTTCTGACATTAAACTGGAGGAATTGGCCAGGGACAAGTGGCCATGTATCAGCCCCACGGCCGAGTCAGCTGGGGACCCAGATGAACCCTAATAGAGACTGGGGGGGGAAGAATTGAGTGCTGAGTCATTCCCCTGTGGAGGTGAAACCCCGCTATCAGCTCCCTGTAAACTGAGGGTTGGGAAGGTCCCTGTTTATAGTTTGAAGGCTTAAAAGTGAGCTCAGAGTTGGTAAAATGCTTGCCACACAAACCCAAGGACCTGTGTTTTGCTCCTCAAAAACCAGGTACAAGCCTGAGCTGTGGGGCAGAGACGGGAAGACTCCTGGGGCTCACTAGCCAGCCCACCTAGCCTGATGGTGATTTTCAGGGCCCTCAGAGACTCTGTCTCAGAAAGCATGATGGGTAGCATCAGAATAAAAATACCCGAGGTTAACCATTGCCTACATACCCACACACACACACACACACACACACACACAACACACACACACACACACGGGACAACACAACTATACACACATACACACATCTTTACACATATACATGCTGACTCAGAAAGGTAGAGACATAGAGAGAGAGATAGAAAGAAAGAAAGGAAGAGAAGAGAAGAGAAGAGAAGAGAAGAGAAGAGAAGAGAAGAGAAGAGAAGAGAAGAGAAGAGAAGAGAAGAGAAGAGAAGAGAAGAGAAGAGAAGAAATGGTCTGTGGCATAGTTAAGGTTTCTATTGCTGTGATGAAAAATTATGACCAAAAAGCAAGTCGAAGAGGAAAGGGTTTGCTAGGCTTACACTTCCACAGCACTGTTCATCATTAAAGAAAGTCAGGACAGGAACGCAGGCAGGACAGGCAGATGACGAGCTAGCTCTTTTCCCACGGGCTCCAGGAGCACCTTCACAGCTATGCTCCAAGAACAGCAGCCGCCACGCTGCCGGCTGGGGTTTTCCTGCGACCACCACCACCCATGCTTGCTCCTTCTTACCCGAGCTCTTTCAATTTCTCCCAGATAGTTCCACCAAACTGCAAAGGACAACCCCAGTCACTCAGCTCCCCAGCCAGTTCTTCCAGTAGTTCTTCACCAAGCAAAGCAGCTTGTGCGTGTCTCTTGCAGAAATGAAGGTGTCTGCTGTCTTACAGGGAGCCGGTGCCCTGTTGGGGATATTCTGGACAGTTATATAGGCTGTGCACTCCTCAAGACTCCTGGTCTTTGGTAATTGGAGACTGACGTCCAATCCATATCTCTGCCATACACAGAAACTCCCAAAGGTCTGTGTCGGCTCAGAGATGGCTTCTTCTCCCATGCCAAGTGACTTAGCAGTGCTGAGCCTGAGCAGCCCTGAGCCACCACCCACCCACCCACTCTCCCCTGTGTATTTCTTCAAGGTTCTCACTCATAGCTTAAAAGTGACCTTTGCTCTCATGTAAGTATTTGGATCTGGCTGAGCTGATGGCCCACCTTTGGACAAACGCCCCTGTGACCTTCTGGTTATTGTGTGATGACTCAAAGTTCCAGATCTGCTTCACACTCACCCATTCATAATAGACACCTCACAGTCACTCAGAGCCCTGTGCTGTGCCAGATGACGGCATTAGAATAAGGTGACCTCCATGCGACAAGAAGGACGTCTGAACAACCAAGACCTCACATGCGTGAGGGCAGATGGGTCATGCAAAACAAATCATCATATTACATTATGTGTCAGTGCATGCTTAGGGTGCTCAAAGCACTCTTACTTTTTACTATGTCTATTTTGTGTGTGAGTGTGTGTGTTTGTGTGTTCCCAAGTACCCCATACACATGTGGAGGTCAGAAGACACCTCGCAGGAATCAGTTCTCTCCTTTCACCATATGTAGCCCAAGGATCGAACTCAGGTTGTCAGGAATAGCATCAAGCCCCTTTACCCACTGAGCCATCTCACTGGCCCCTCCCACTTCTAAAATGTACTTATTATTACCAGTGTTGATTTAGTTGGTGTTTCCTGCAATTCTATGAGGGTTACTGTGACTCGTCTCTTCATTTGTACTCCGCTTGACCCATGTCAAATGCTATCAGTGTGACGCTGATGTGGGTCAAAGCAAGACTGTCACTTAATATGGTGCATCCGGAGAGATGCGCATTCTTCCCCAGCCACTTCTATAGCCAGCGGGGCTCTCAGATCTGATCCCAGGTGGCTGGACACCACGCAGCACACCCGACTGCATAAGCACAGTGCCACTGGGGAAGTTCAGCTCTGCTGTGCAGAGGGAGGAGCCACGCCCTGTCTGCCTGAAGGAGTCGGAGGTCACATGGTCTCTCGGGTATCCTTGCCCGCTGCTGTAAGTCCCCCCAGACAGAGCCTCACTGTTTACCCATTACCTACATCCCAGCACCTGGTCCACAGCCTGGGCCTTAGGAGGGGCTCCGGGGAGCACTGGCTCCTGGTTTCATTCCTGCCTTGGCTGTGAGTGGGCCTACACTTTCTGAGGAGGAGAATGTAAGTCCAGGGCCTGCAGAACAGGCGAAGCCACCTGCCAGCAAGCGTGGGACCCTGAGTTCTCAAGCTGGAACCCACATGCTGGAAAGGGAGAAAACAGCCTTTTGGAAATTGTCCTCTGACCTCCACGTGAATGCTGTGGCGTGTGCACGGGCATATACTAAGTGTGTGTATGTGTGTGTGTTATGTTACATGTTTTATTATATATACATATATAATAAATTATAAATATTAATAAAAATAAGTTATATATTATAAATTATATATTATACGTATTATTATTTTGGATTATATACAATTATAAAATATATACATACATTTATTATATACATATATAATTATAAAATATAATAAAAATTAAAAGTAGTATAAAGCTCAAGCTAAGAAGATGGTTTGGGAGAAAACAATCCAAGGAACTAAAATGCAGATAACCAGTTTCTTCTAAATGAACAGGGATGTAATTAGTAAGCTGAAAGCTTGGGTAGAGCTGTGAAATAGCTGTTTTGAAAATCAAGGGAATTTAATTTATAAATTAAGTTTAGAGCTAGTCCAGTCTAGCTCCAAACTGTCACACCAATATGTCCTTAAGCCTTGATTCTCCCGTGGCTCCAGGCCATCATTATGTAAAGAAACCACCCAAAGATTTATGGTCTAACTTAATATTTCATTCCATGGTGTGGATAGGGAGATGTGTTAGATGGGGTGATAGAGAATCAAAGGTAGAGATGAGAGCAAAACCAACGGTTACACTTGACTACACAGGATGACTAAGGTCACTGTGGGAAAAGCCCCTTTATTCACACTTAATAGCTAGTTTCTGTAACAGAATGCTCCTTTATTTTCCCCTTCTTTTCTTTTCTTCTTTTATTTAGTTTTTGAGACAATGTTTCACTATGTAGCCCTGGAGATAACTCTCTTCTCTCTTCTCTTCTCTCTCTCCATATATATATATATGCATATATAGATTATAGATTATATATACATATATACACACATATACATGTATATATGTGCATATGTGTGTATACACACACACACACACACACACACACACACATATATATATAAACTTATAATGATGTGCGTGTGAGGAGACACAGAGAACTCCCCATGGCATGACCTAAATATGCTAATTAGAAAATACCTTTGTTGTAGAATTTTATAGCTTTCACCTTGGAGCATATGCCTGCATTTCCCTCCCCATCTCAGAATACAAAGGAACAAGTGAAACTCAGTGCAAAATTTATGGGATTTTCTTTTTTATTTCTATGATGAAAAGATTTCCTCTTTAACACACCCTCTGGTAAATTTTAAATTTTATCTAAATTAGGTTAAATCCCAAAAGATAACTAAAAAAAACTATTGTTATACTCTTTAAATTCAGTCCTAAGCAACTGCCTGTCTGACACATGTAGCGTTTCTAGTGATTTTCATATCTAGAGTTTGAGACATCCCACTATGTGGGTCAAAGTGCCATTAGATACTTTGTTCTCAAGTGGGTAGGATGGATTCTGCCACCTGCCAAGGGACATTTCTAGTTGTCACATCTGCAGAAGAGGACATGGCTCGTGGGACTCAGTGGCTGTGGTGTGTGTGTCTGGAGGATGCGGTGGTGAAGCAAGGACATCACTGACATTGCGTCATACAGAGCACAGCTCCACAGTAGCCATCCTGCTCACTCGCTCCCGAGTTAGTAGAGCCAAGGTGTATAAAGCCCAGATGACACCATTCTGTAGAAAAAGATCTCTACTTAGATGTGCACACCAGGGCTTTAACATTCGAAGAAACTACAAAACAAAACCCACCTCATGCATGAAACTTATAGGCAGTTTGCTTTTTGAGTTATATGCAAAATGGCTCCAGCATCTTAATTTCCCAAGGGTGGAAATAGTTTGAAAACATATTTAGCTTTTTTTCCCCAGTTTTTTTTTTTCTCCAAAGAATTCGAGGTCTGTCCTTAGGTCTGTATGGGCTATGCACAAATATGAACAAACCCAACTTGGGTTAGGAAGTTGTGAAATGCTTTTTTTCCCTTAGTTAATAAAATTTCTCCAGTCTTCAAGGTGTTTATAAACTTCTGAAGCCCCTTGATAAGTAACTCAATCTGTTTTACTGGACAGAAGACATTGGGGTTCTCATCACATTTGAGCTGAGACATCGTAGACCTCACCTGCATGTGGAGCCTTGCAGAATCCTTGGCTCCGGTTCCCCAGTGGCCTACGTCCGGCACGGGGACAGAGTGGAGGCACCTCTGACCCAGTGGGCCCTCATGCTCTCTCCTGAGCTCTGTCCACGTTGAGTTTGTGCAGAAGCTTTGGGGAGGGAACCCATCAGTAATCTATGCGACATGCTCTGCCACAGGACATTTTAGGAGTTGTTTAGTTAAGCTGGAACTGCTGTCATGTTTGCTCTTCAAGGACAATTAACAAGTCCATTTGTTGGCAACATGGGTGTGACAGTTCATAACAACTCTCACCATGACAGGATCTAGATTCACCTCTGAGTGTCCGTGAATGAAATTTTAGATTGAGGTGGGAAGATCCACCCTAATTGTGCCTGACACCATCCCCCAGGCTGGGGTCCCAGACTGAATGAATGGGAGAAGGGAGCTGAATTCCAGTGTGCATCTGTTTTCTGACTGTGTCTGTGATGAACCAGCTGATGCAAGCTCCTTTGAGTCCCTCACTATGATGGACAGCCGCCAACGTTAAGCTACAAGTGTAAGAACCCTTCCTTGGTCAGCTGGCCTCACAGCAGTGAAAGGGAGCTTTCAGTAATCATGGTCTGCGCTCCTGTTGCATCTGAGCATGCCCAGTTACTCCCGTCCTGGTTATCAGGAACCCCTTGGCACATAGCTGTCAATATCATCTTTTAGTCTTTGCTTCCTGTCTAGCAGCATTGCTTGTAGGAACCAGAGACGACGGCAGACAGCATCCTGCTGTAAACAGATGCTGGCTCCGCCCCGACCTTAGATGTTAGTGGCTCTTCATGACTCACAGGCTCTATGTGTTTATTTTAAGTCAATAGGGAAGCTTTAAAATAATTAAAAGAAGAAAGAATGTGGGGCTGGAGGCATAGCCCGGCTGCTAAGAGTACTTGCTGCTCTTGTAGAGGACCTGGGTTTGGTTCCCAGTACCCACCTGGTGGCTCACAACTATCTGTAACTCAGTTCCAGGGGATCCAGAGCCACCTCCTGGCATCTGCGGGTACCAGGCACACACAGTGTATATACATTCATGCAGGAAGACATTATACACAAAGAATATAGAGAAGTAAATATTAATAAATACAGAATTTATTTATAATTCCATCTATTATTAAGGCACACCATAACTCTATACATAGATGGACATTTTTCAATGGAACTAAAATATAACACCCATCCATATTTTGATGTAGTCTGGGTAGTGTTTGAAATGATGCATATGTAATATTTTAACACATCAAACAGGTGTGCATGCATATGCATATATGTAAATATTTGTTTCTTTCCCTGTTGTGTTTGCTTGGTGCTTATTTTGTTCTTTTCCTGTCATGATGGCGGACGCATACGTATCAGTTGAGTATCTTACAGGACAAGGACCCAGGCAGGGCGACCTGGGCGGGGTGCTGATGGGTAAAAGGATCTTCATGTTTTGCGGATATTGGAAAATATTGGATATTTTGCAAAAATAACCTCCAAGAAATGTTTTCTACTTTAAAGTGTTCTTCTGAGCTGACTAAAACTTCCAACATTCATCTCTGAGTCATGATTTTTCTTTCCATGATGGCCTCTTCTAACCTTTTTGCAGGTGAGAATATTATTTGGCAGAGGTTTCTACTATTCTAACTTAAACAATTTCAATTAGGAATGGATACCGAGTTTCATAAAATGCCCTCAGCCATCTGTGTTATCAATTGCTTGTCAGTCTGTCAAGATGAGAGAATGTGTTCTGTGCCTCCTGGTGCTGACCCATTCTTGCCTCCATGACCCTGAGCTTCCTAGACTGTGAGACTCCACTGTGGGAAGGAAATCGCAGATGCTGGTCTGTCTCTCAGGGGCCCTTAGACAAGACCATGCACACTGTCCTCTTGTGGCCATTTCCCCCACCCCCTGCCCCCATGCCCCGTGTTAATAGCAGTGTGTGGTAACTTTGCTGAAGCCTGAATGCTACACTGGAAATTCCCTCCACCGCCCCAGCACACTTTAGAATTCATCATCACCCAGTTTCCCAGAACAGGGATAGAGTATAGCTGGATTCTTTTCCACAATGTGGCATGAATGGCTTCCAGCCTGGTTCCCGATTCTCCTCTGAAACCTTGAGCACCCACACTGCTGTGCACGCTTCTCCTCACATGCTGGTCTGCAGTATTCCCTCCAACACGGCCCACTGGGCCTTGGTTCCAGCTTCAAAGTGTTGCTCTGCTTGTTGTCCCAACATTTCTTCCACATGACTTCTATAAACCAGACCTCAAGGCCTGTGAACCAGATGCTCAGGATTCTCACAGCGAGAGGCCCACTCCTAGGACAAATTATCTGTTTAGCTCCATTCTTCACTGTTTTGAGACAGTACCCAACATCAGGCAATTTATAGGAGGAAAGATTTTTGTTTTGTCCCCGTGGATTGAGGAGAATAACATTCATGTCAAGGAAGCCATGGGAGTGGTGGCTCTGTGGCAATGGGTGGCTCTGTGGCAGTGGGTGGCTTCATGGCAGTGGTGGCTCTGTGGCACTGGGTGGCTCTGTGGCAATGGGTGGCTCCATGGCAATGGGTGGCTCTGTGGCAGTGGTGGCTCTGTGGCAATGGGTGGCTCTGTGGCAGTAGGTGGCTCTGTGGCAATGGGTGGCTCTGTGGCAGTAGGTGGCTCTGTGGCAGCTGGTATGCCTGTCAGAGAGCAGAGATTTGGACTGGGACCAAAGATAGGCTGTAAGTCATAACGCCATCCGGACCCTGCTACAGTCTTATGTATGCCAACTAGATCCAAATCCTAGATGCTACCAGTTTCTTCCTAGAGACCAAGTGTATAACAGACACACAAACCAATTCCACATTCAAACCACATTCAAACTTTTCTTTTAAGAACCAGTGCATCTTAAATGTCTTTATTTTGGGCAGAGAGTGGGGTCATGCCATGGAGGACAGAGGAGAGCAGGCCAGGGCCAGGTTTTCCCCTTCAGCCTATGGGGTCTCACTCAGGTTAAGCTGGTGGGAAGCGCTACCCTCTGAGCCATCTCAGACCTTTTCAAAAGTTTCCCACAGCTCCGTAAATTTACAAAAACCGACAGGAAACATTAAGCGGTAAGAAAATTCTCGATGTGCTCCTTTGTAGTGGGAAACAGTATAATTTGAAACCTTGTGAGATGCTAAACACAGGGGGGCCAAAGCCATCAGATTCGAAGAAAAACAAATCTGAGTGTTTCTCAACAACTCTGGGATGCACAGGCCCCTGGGAGCTCTCAACAAAGCATTGTCTGAGAGAGGCTTTGTAGGGGGTGGGGGTACAGACAGTGAGATGCTGACGATGAATACAAGCTTTAACAGTTAGCTCTACCAAAGCCATTTATTCCCGGCAATTCTCAGTGGGGTTGATCACACGTCTCATAATGCCTGTGTATCTGCGTTTCAGAGCAACTTTAAGAAGAGAAACCACTCAGAGTGTGCATCCTCACACGCGTACTTAGACCTAGGCAGTAATGGATTGATAGCTTCATTTAAAAATTTTGAGAAGAGGATATTTTGATTCAGATACCAACCAGGTTCTCCTAAGGTAGTAATCTCCCATAATTGTATCACCCGCATGTAATAGTATGGAAATTGCAGATTGAATGCAGCCTTATATTTCTGTATTTGATGAATATATTGCTGTAAAGCTCTACATAAATCGCATTTAAAAATCAATGGGATCATTTTAGAGATATTAGGGACTCTCTCTCTGTGAAGGAATCCATTTGGGGAAGACTTTTAAAGACTAGTGTGTCACTGCCTAGTGAATAGCATTTAAGTGTGTATTTTCCCAGGCTTCTTTAAAGTATGTATTGTAGTTCATCAAACATCCTGGTTTAACTTTGCCACAGGGCCTCCAAAAGAGTGTGCGGCTGGATATGGTAGAGCATGCCTAACGTCCTAGTGCCCGGGGAGCTGAGGCAGTAGGACTGCAGGTTTGATGTCAGCTCAGGCTGCACAGAGAGACCTTACCTCAGAGACAAAGAAGAGGAAGAGAAAGGCCAGACTAGGAGGAGGAAGAAGAAAAGGAGGAAGGAGGAGGAGGAAGAAGAGGAAGAAGAAGGAGGAAGAAGAGGAAGAGGAGGAAGGAGGAAGAGATGGAGGAGGGGGAGGAAGAAGGAGGAAAAAGGAAGAGGAGGAGGGGAAGAATGATGATGATAGCCATCAAAACTTAAGTAAACAGATTATAGAGAACATATCTGTCCATAGTGTGTGCTTTGTTCTCCAAGGTCACACTTTACAAAAGCACACAGCTCCGTGGGATCCACGCTGAGACTGTATCATCCCTAGAATCAACCACTTCAGGGCTGTTGGTTCTGACTTTTCCTCTTTACCTCCAAAGAAAAACCACCCATTCTGTCATTTATTGGTCTTTATATTTTAGATATTGTATATTGATATTCCTCGGAAACCAGGCTTTCTCATGACCACACCTTAGTCAGATCCTGCCTTCCGCCCCTCACGGCTGTAGGGTTTCATCGTTTCTGTAAGGATCAGACACACATATTAGCGGTTATGTAAGCCCGATGAGATAGTAAGTTCAATTTCAAGGGCTGGGGAGATGACTTAGCGCAAGAGCACTTGCTGGGCAAACCTGAAGACCCAAGCTTGGATCCCCAGAGCCCATGTAAAGAGCCAGAGGTCCCTTCTCATACACCTGTATCCCTTGAGCCATGGGGATAGGGACAGGGGATTCAGGGAGAGACCCTGTGTGAGAGGAGTAAGTTGTAGAGCAATAAAGCAGGCACCCATTGTCCTCCTCTGGCGGCAGTGTTCAGAGGCCTGTGGATCCCCCCCCCCCATTTCCATATGTATGCCACATATGGATACCACATAAACAAACCAAGACATTGAAACACTGAGTCTCATCCACCTTTTTATGATGTAGCAAAAGATAGGAAAACCAAGATGAGAGGTTAGGAGCAGCTCCTGGTGCAGTGGTAGTGAGGGTAATGTGAGGATGACAGATTTTAAGTTCATATTGGCATCCATTTATAATACTCAGGTGGAGTCAAACTTTCCTCTAGAATACAGGTGTATGGGTGTAGGGAGATGGCATGGTTATGAGACGCTTGCTGTACAGCACAGGGCTTGAGTTTGATCAAGAGGCAGGCATGGCGGTATGCAGTTGTGCACTTTCAAGCCCAGCACTGACAGCAGGCAGGAGGATCCCTGGAGCTCCCTGGCAGCCAGCCTAGACTACTCAGTGAGCTGCAGTGCAAGCACATGGACACACATATACACACGAAGGTGAACAAAATCTGTGCAAATGCAACCGATCCATAGGTTACACTCACTACCCTCACTGTGTGAGAAAGATAGCTGGGGCAGGAGATGCAATCAGACAGAAAGCCAGACCCAGCAGTCCAGTAGCAGCAAAGAGCGCCTCCCATGTGGGCCCCTTAAGGGAGAGCCTGGAGTTATCCTTCCTTGGGCCTATGGTGAGCCAGGTGAGAGTTGGGATTAGGCCAGGTGGGAAGACACTGCATCTATGTGGAGAGGCCTAGGTGGTTCATATCTAATGGCTTTTGGTCTGGTTTGGTTTTTTCTTTTGAGACAGAACCTCAGTGTGCAGCCCAAGCTAGCCTCAAATTTGTGATCCTCTTGCCCCTGTCTCTGACGTGCTGTAGTTAGAGGAGTGTGCAAACATACCAGGCTTTTGCTTTCTTCTTAGACCCTGCTCCCCTCCTCTCTCCCAGTTGCCCCCACATCCTGGTCCTTCAGGATCCTGGGGGACATCAGCCTCCCCCTAGAAAGAGGGCTCTCACTGTGGGCACACTTCCTCTTGTCTGATAATGTCATGGTTTCCAAAATGTAAAGTTCCATGTGTTTTGTAGACAGGGTCTCCCTATGTAGTCTTAGCTGGCCTGACTCAGAGAGATCCACCTGCCTCTACCTCCAAAGTGCCAGGATGGAAGGTGTTTACTCCCGCACCCAGCTGAAGTGTCATCTGTTTCCCTTCCTTTTTTGCCTTAACATTTTCCCTCGTTCTTATCATTTGTAGATTTTTCAGTCAGAGATGATAAATATATTAACTTTTAAGATGATAGTTTTTAAGTTCATATTGGCATCCATTTATAATACTCAGGTGGAGTCAAACTTTCCTCTAGAATACAGGTGTATGGGTGTGGGGAGATGGCATGGTTATGAGACGCTTGCTGTACAGGGCTTGAGTTTGATCAAGAGCCAGGCATGGCGGTATGCAGTTGTGCACTTTCAAGCCCAGCACTGACAGCAGGCAGGAGGATCCCTGGAGCTCCCTGGCAGCCAGCCTAGACTACTCAGTGAGCTGCAGTGCAAGCACATGCACACACATATACACACGAAGGTGAACAAAATCTGTGCAAAGGCAACCGATCCATAGGTTACAAAGGTGAATGTGCTCTTGTGAAGGAGTGAGAATGTCCGGCTCTTTGCTTTCCTTGGCTCTGTTACTGAGCTCCATGAAGCCCATTCACATTTTTGAAGTAGGAAAGGAAGGGAAGGCTGTGTCCTTTGGCCGCAAGGGCTCCACGTCCATACCGGTGCCCTTTGCAAACATTTAAAAGCACGGGAAAAGCTAGAGTCCATCCCTTGACCTTCTGTCCCTTCGGGGACACAGAGCCGAAACATACTGGTAAATTAACTCAAAGGCCGTTTTAGCTGTTCTCAACCGTGCCTTAATATCAGCGTTGCATCCCAGGTTCTCGAGGTACCAGGCCACACCAGTCACCTTATTCTACTCTGAAGAACCCGAACATTGATTTATTATCATCCCTGTGTGGGTTCATGGGAAAGCTGGGTCTTATCATTTGTGCAACCCTGGATTCAAATCCTGGTGACACATTGTGGGCAACATAGAGTTTAATTCTCCCCAACCTTTGGTGTTTTTTTCCTCCAGCGTGGTTACATTTATAGCTATTTAATGGGTTTTATTTTGAAAGTTAATATTAGGCAATATTTTAAGCACCAAGAAAAGTTCTGTGTGCACAGTGGATGCTGAAAAGATTAATCTCCTTCTTGGCCCCACAGCTGAGGTTTCAGTTATTATTTTTCCTGAGTCAGGCCTCTTGTTGATTTCAGGACCTGGGTGGAAGCTTCCAGAAGGTCCGCTCAGAGTGACTTAGCACCTCTTTATGACCTTTTTGTCTACTCTCTCTGTTCTTCCTTGCCTCTCTCTGCTTATTGTCTTCTATTTGTTTGTTTGCTTGCTTGCTTGTGTTCTCTCTCTCTCTCTCTCTCTCTCTCTCTGTGTGTGTGTGTGTGTGTGTGTTTGCTTATATGTGCCCATGTGGAGCCCATACATTGATGTCAAGTGTCTTCCACTGTGACTCTTCGCCTTACTTTTTGAGACAAGGCTTCCAACTTCACTTATAGCTAGGCAATTTGGCTAGACCGGATGGCATGGGTATGGCAGACAGGCTGGCATGGGTATGGCAGACAGGCTGGCATGGGTATGGCAGACAGGCTGGCATGGGTATGACAGACAGTTGTGAGCACACTCAGCTTTGATGTGGATGGTGGGGATCTGAACCCGGGCCCCCATGCTTGTGCTGCAGACCATCTTCCCACAGGGTATCCATTTAGCCCCCCTTTCTTCCTTATTACACTGTGTACACCAGCCTGACATGGAGCTCATGATGCTCCAGCCTTAGCCTCTCACGTGCTGGGATTGCTGGCGTGTGCTGGCCCTCTTCCCCTGGAAGATGATAGAGTAACCCTTCTTTTATTCCTCTGTGAAGATCACAGGAGGTGGCTCAAAAGCTAAAAACCCTACTGCTCCAATCTGGAGCTCCCAAGTCCATCCTGGGGACCCACATGAAGGTGTAAGGAGAGATCCAGCCACTCAGACTTGTTCTCTGACATCCACGCCCACTCGATGGCATGCACACACCCACACCACACACTCAAATCACATCCACACTAATAGTAAATAACGTAATAAAATCACAGCAAAAGGGCAAAGCACATAGTAGGGCCACATTTCATACCCATTGGCAAATGGGTAATGTCTACTTGGAGCCCCCAATCCTTATCTATAAGGAATGGTTTATCCCCAGAGCTTGCCTCTGAGGCTATACAGAGAGTCCTGGTTGATCTCGTTCCTTTAGCGCACAGTCTGACCTGGATCAGCTGTGTATGGGGCTTCACTTCAGTGATATTTCCCTTCTCAAACCCCTTGATGGTGAATCATCCGACAGGCAATAGTAATTTTTAATCCCATTTATTTTGCCCAGTCTCAACTGCTCTTAGGTTGAGCACAGACAAAGTGGTCGCTATGCCTGTCTGCCATGCTATTTTGGTCCTACCTGTTTGAAGTATTTTCAGTAACGCCACAGTTTGTCAAATTTTACTTTCTGTAGGGTCAAGCACTGGAAGAAAAGGAGAGGAGAGAATTTAATGCAAGCGCCACCGCGGTGTTTCCACAGAAGTCCAGGTCTTTAGAGAAAAGCCAGGATATCGATGGAGAGGGGAAGCTGAGACCAGCAGAGCCAGGCAGCCTTCCTGTGATGAATGAAAACTGTTTGTACTTGAGAATGGTAGAATGTGGAATGGTTGTATTTCAGCTTTTAATGCGTTCACGAGTTGTGGCTGTGTCTATGTGTTTCTTTTTCCCTTTTCTTTTTGCTTTTGATGTCAAGGGACCAGTTTTGAAGGCAAGGGCATGACCATGGGCTTGGATTCTAAGAGCATCAGTGTGGGCTTAAATTTTTAAAAACAAACTTAAAATAAGGGTTCTCAAATGCTCCTACCACCTTCTAGCCCACCATCCAAAGGCAGGGGAGGAAAGATAGAAATAGCACAAGGGGATGTGGAACTGTTTAGATGTTGTTTCTTTGGGACAATTTCAATCTCCATTTGTCAGGATACCAGCAGTCCAGTTCAAGTGTCACCAAGTATGAATCATCAACCACAGTAAGATCCAGCAGAAAAATGTCAGGCCTCTGCCGAATAGGCACAAGCCAGCAGGAGCGACCAGCCTGGTAGCTAGAAGTTCCATGCTGTGGTGCTCTCAATGACATGAAGATCAGCAAAGAAGTGAGACCAATGAAGCCACCACTGTCCATCAAGTCCTATGTATGCTCTCTCCAGACATCATGTGTCCTCCCACGGGTCTTGCCTCAACAAAACACCAGGTGATCTGTGGCACAATGACACAACCAGAAACTTCCACTTTACATTACCAAATGTCCCTCTTACTCAGTCCATGCCCTGCCCACCACCCTGAGCAGGAGAGATGCCATGCGGGATGAGGAATGGGACCAGGCTGGTCCTTGCCCACCACCCTGAGCAGGAGAGATGCCATGGGGCTGAGGGGTGGGACCAGGCTGGTCCTTGCCCACCACCCTGAGCAGGAGAGATGCCATGGGGCTGAGGGGTGGGACCAGGCTGGTCCTTGCCTGCCACCCTGAGCAGGAGAGATGCCATGGGGGATGAGGAATGGGACCAGGCTGGTCCTTGCCTGCCACCCTGAGCAGGAGAGATGCCATGGGGGATGAGGAGTGGGACCAGGCTGGTCCTTGCCCACCACCCTGAGCAGGAGAGATGCCATGGGGGATGAGGAATGGGACCAGGCTGGTCCTTGCCCACCACCCTGAGCAGGAGAGATGCCATGGGGCTGAGGGGTGGGACCAGGCTGGTCCTTGCCCACCACCCTGAGCAGGAGAGATGCCATGGGGGATGAGGAATGGGACCAGGCTGGTCCTTGCCCACCACCCTGAGCAGGAGAGATGCCATGGGGCTGAGGGGTGGGACCAGGCTGGTCCTTGCCCACCACCCTGAGCAGGAGAGATGCCATGGGGGATGAGGAATGGGACCAGGCTGGTCCTTGCCTGCCACCCTGAGCAGGAGAGATGCCATGCGGGATGAGGAATGGGACCAGGCTGGCCCTTGTCTGCCACCCTGAGCAGGAGAGATGCCATGAGAAAGCAGGTTTTGGAAGATGTCTTCTAGTTCTGCTCCTGGTCAAAAACAAAGCCGGGCCTCTGAGCTCCCTCCCTGTGAGTCTGTGTGGTAACGGAAGGCAACATTTAATCCTCTGTTTATTTCCTCTGTGCTCCATCTTTTTATTCAAAAGTTTTAATAGGCATGCACATCTGAAATCAGTTTTTTTACCCCAAGTGTTTATTTTAGGGAATGGCTATTTTCTCCTTTATGTGTGTGAGTTAAATTTATAGATCAGACTGCTGCTGTTTTGACAAGCCTAGGGATGAGTGATTAGTACTTCAGCAGCGGGGCTGGGGCTTCCCTGTCGGCTCATGGAAGCTGTTGGAAATGGAATTTGTGTATTTCCTTCTTTCTCATCTCCTCGAAACAGGACAATGGGAGTACACTGTGAAGTCCCTCCAACACTCTTTAGACCAGTCTGCTTTTGATGCCTGCACTAAGGGCATCTCTTCTTTGACATCGCTCCCTGCATCTCATCTGTTGTGAGAAGCACCCCTCTCTCACCGTGAGCTCCTTTGCTGTGCCCACAGATGAAGTTGGTCTATTGTCTATGTGTACATGTGTGGACATGTATTTACACTGTGTGCCCCCCATCTCTCCGTGTGTGTGTGTGTGTGTGTATGCCAAAGGTTAACTACAAGGCTCATTTGTTCCTTAGGAGGTCCCACCTTCTTTTCCTAGACAAGGCCTGTCACTGGGCTGGAATGCACTGGCTATGCATAGGTGGGTGGCCAGTAAGCCCCAGGGATGCACCTGTCTCCACTTCTCCAGTGGTTACAAGCGTGCACCACCATCCCCTGCTTTTATGTGGTTGCTGGGAATCAAACTCAGATCCTCATGGTTGCACACACATGCTACCCACTGAGTATCTTTGCAATCTCTCACCCAAGTGTCTATTCAAAAACTATTTTGTGAACATTCTTCCTCCTGTTGAGATTTAGAATGTTTTAGTGATTGTGTCCTTTAAATATAACATAATGACCTGGGGTTACCTAGGACCACTGGAAGATACAGGTATTTACATTATGATTCATAACAGTAGCAAATGACAGTTATGAAATAGCAATGGACTAATTTTATGGTTGGGGTCATCACAACATGAGGAACTGTATTAAAGGGTCACAGAGTTAGGAAGGTTGAGAACCATTGCTCTAGGGTATGTCTATTAAAACTAATTAGGAAAGTACCCTGTTTTCAGGTGTGATGGGGACATGTAGCTTAGTTGGTAGCGTTCTGGCTTAGCATGGCTGAGGACCTTAGGTTTATAGGTGGCATCACATAAACTAGACAGGATGGAATACGTGAGGAATCCCGAGCTGAGGAGGCATGGCTTCTGAGGGATTAGAAGTTTAAAGTTATCATCAGCCACACAGGAAGCTGGAGGCTAGCCTGCAATATAACACCACATTTTCCAGGGAGTTAGTCATGGTGACATGAATCTTGAAACAGAAGAATCATGCTATCAACATACCAAGTTTCTGAGCAGCTGGGCTACACAGAAAGGCCCTGTCTCAGTAAAACAACATAAATGGAACACAAATGTTGGCAAGCCAAAGATGAGTTCAGAGGCTGAATAAGGGTTCCCCAGTGTGTGCCTTACAAAGCACAGAGCAGCTTGTCTCATGTTGGCACACTGGTGGGTTATTCCCCTCATTCTGACCCAGAACCCACTGCACCTCAGTACCACTCCTAGTCCAGCCACACCTCCAGAACCAAGGGTCCCTCTAGGGGTTTTCTAGAGAAGGAAGTCTGGTGTGAAGAACTAGGACCCTCAGACACTGACCACAGGCTGTCTGCCACCCCACGCTGAAGGCTCTGGTTTCTAAACCCATCACCTGCTAGAACATATATGCATCACACTCTTCTGCCTTTCCCACTGTCTTCACTGTGTCATTGCAACCACACACAGCTCTTAAGAGCAGTGTGGCCATCACACAGAAAGCCCTTACAGATACCATTCATTTCTTCTCTGGGATTTTGCTTCTCTAAGTCCTGTGGAGCTTTTGGGTTCCTTGCATTCTGTTACTCAATCAATAGTTCATTCTCAGGCTGGGAGGATGGACCAGTGTGTAAATCACCTGCTGCACAGCATGATGATCTGAATTCAGAACCCCAAACTCACACAAAATCTGGACACTGTGGTTCACATCTATAATCCCAGCATGTCTTCAGGGAGATGGGGGATGAAGACAGAACAACTGACAACTTGGGATCAGTTGTCTTGTTATACATGAGTGAAACACGCCAGTGAAATACGCCAGTGAAACATGAGAGACCCTGTCTCAAGCAAGGAAGAAGGCCAGGCCTGACACTCAAGTTGTCTCTGACCTCCATATATGCACCACAGCATGCACATGCTCACATTTACACACACACAAATGCACACAACTTTATTCTTTGCTATGGCAGGCACTGCATATCAACTTTTTAATGCAGTAACAAAGAAAGAAAATGGAAAACAAAACAACAAAAACAACAAAACCAAACCAAACCTCTATCTCTGCAGATTTGACATTTTGGAAGAGAGAAGCAGACAAATGCCCTGTCTGTAGTTGTCCCATTTCTAGAGATTTGTTTTTTACTTAGATTCAACTTTCCATGAGTGTTAGTCAGACTGTCTGTGCTCTACACCTAAATACCTACAAGGTGGTCTGGTCTGTAGAACAAAAAGTCAACAGCTAGTGTTCTTGTATGTGTGCAATTATAAAAATGAGAAACCCATAAACTAGACCATAAGTTGAAATTCAAAGTCATGATTTGGAAAGAAGAAAAATGAAAAGAACAATTTCCTTTATATTATGCTAGTGAATGGCGTGTCCTCCCAAAGGCTCACATGGCAAAGGCTCAGTCCTCAACTAGTAGATATCATCATTCCGAGGTGTCTGGACAATGACGGCTCTGCTCTGCAAAGTGGGTTGATTCACAGATGGATTCGTACTTAAATGGATGACTGAGAGGTGGTGAACTGTGGGAGGTGGGACCTGGTTGGAGGAGGTAAAGTATCTGGGTGTGCATTCAAAGGCTATATCCTGTCTGCCTTCTCTTCATTCTCTCTGCTGTCTGGGAGCCAGGGAGGGAGAAGCTTTGCCCCACTACCCTCCCCATCGTGAATCTCTGCCAAGGACTTGTGTTTTCCATGAGTGAAGGAAAACAGAGGATGGCTGGTCAAGTCAAGATGCAGACGTCCCATGAGCCGGTACATAGAGTGGCTCAGGACCCCTCTGAAGTGATGGCACTTTTAAGAGTTAGCCCTGTCAAGATCTAAGGAGGACACCGGACAGCCACATATCACATGTATCCATCAAATTCATCAGAAACTAAAAATGAGTGTGCAGAGGTCCTCCAGAGTAAGCTCAGTGGAGTGCAAGGGAGGAAACTAAAGAAGAGATATCCCAGGAGGTCCAGAGAGTAGGCAGAGGGGCATGCCTGCTGCTGTTTCTGGTGCTACTGTTTTTACTGCTGCTGCTGTTTCTGCTGCTGCTGCTGTTCCTCCTCCTGCTGCTGTTTCTGCTACTGCTGCTGCTGTTCCTCCTGCTGCTGCTGTTTCTGCTGCTACTGCTGCTGTTCCTCCTGCTGTTGCTGTTTTTGCTGCTGTTTCTGCTGCTGCTACTGTTCTTCTTCCTGCTGCTGCTGTTTCTGCTGCTGCTGCTGTTCCTCCTGCTGCTGCTGCTGCTGTTCCTCCTGCTGCTGCTGTTTCTGCTGCTGCTGCTGTTCCTCCTGCTGCTGCTGTTTCTGCTGCTGCTGCTGTTCCTCCTGCTGCTGCTGTTTCTGCTGCTGCTGCTGCTGTTCCTCCAGCTGCTGGTGTTTCTGCTGCTGCTGTTGCTGCTGCTGCTGTTCCTCCTGCTGCTGCTGTTTCTGCTGCTGCTGCTGTTGCTGCTGTTCTTCCTGCTGCTGCTGTTGCTGCTGCTGCTGCTGCTGTTCTGCCTGCTGCTGCTGTTTCTGCTGCTGCTGCTCTTTCCAGTACCACTGAACAGGATGCTTTGTTCCTCTCTGTGGTGGCTCAGTTAAATCAGAGACACTCCAGTGTCCACGAGTACTCCTTTGATGTCTCCCTTTTCTCTGGGAAGATCTTTTCCAGGATGAAACTTTGCTGCTGTGCTCTGTTGAAAATCAGCCTCCAGGAGACTCACAGGGGACTTCCAAGCAGAAAGAAATATTCCTGGGAGATGTTTTTGAAATCTTCTGAGCCACATATAATCAGCACAAACTCTCCATGTCTAGTGACTGCACTTTAAGTAGCAAAGGCCTCAAAGGCACTAGTCCATTATGAGAACAAACAGTGATTTAAAGCAGTGTTTTCTCAGAGAACAGAATCAGAAGGGACAAAGATGCCAAAGTTGGGCTCCCCCATACCACTCATTTGTGAGAAAATGTGCTTTTGATTGATGTCTTCCAAAGACCGTGTTTAGCATAGTTTTGATGGTTAATGAATGTTCAGAATAGTAATTCGAAACATTTGGGGTGATATCCCCAGGCAGCTTTTCCAATACCTCTTTGATTCTTTGTAATATCTGGAACATAAAGACTGAGAATGAAAATAACGGCACTGGCTCGCTTGCTCCTTCTCCCACGAGTCTGAGCTCATACTCCATGTCAGCAAGAACAACTGCTCTAGGAGTTCTTCACGTCCAGGTTTAGTTATAGGAATGGGACTTTGTGTGTGTGTGTGTATGTATGTGTATATATATATATATATATGTGTGTGTGTGTGTATGCGTGTATGTGTCTGCATGTGTGTATGTGTATATGTATATATGCATGTGTCTATGCGTGTATGTGTGTTTATGTGTGTATGTGTGTCTATGCGTGTATGTGTGTCTATGTGTGTCTGCATGTGTGTGTATGCATGTATGCATGTGTGTATATGTGTGTATGTGTGTGTATATGTGTGTGTGTATATGTTTACATGTACATACATACATGCCCCAGTATATGAAAGCATGTGCATTGTAGCTGGACTTTGTGCCTTTGTGGGTTTTTCTTTTTCCTACTCTTTATCTTTCCAGTTTCACCCTATCACCACGGGGTGGGGAGAGAGAGAGAGATCTGATTTCTTTCTTGTTTCTTCTTTGAGCACAATTACTAACAAACCGCACCCCCCCAACAACCAACAACCCTGCATTTGGGGCCATAGCATTTATATTCCCTCTGAAAAGTTCCCAGAATTTCAAATATCACACAATCCCAGAAACTCTCTGCAGCTGGAAACACACACACACACACACACACACCCCTTTGCTACAGCATGAGGCAAATCATAGTCAGCTGCTGGGAAATAGCCCCATAATACACATCTGGGATTAAAACAAATACATATTCTTATAATATTTCTATGTTGTTTTTCTAAAGAATCCCAAATTCCAGAATTCTCACTACAGTGCATTTAGGGGCCAGAGGTTACAGGCAGGGTGTCAGACTAGAGTAACCGGACATCAAGGTCTCCTCCTCCTCCTCCTCCTCCTCCTCCTCCTCCTCCTCCCCAGCATCAAGACCTCAGATTGTGCTGTGGTTCCTGCCTATTTAGAGGAACAAATGGTAATCCCAGCCTGGGCCCCATGCCTGCAGAGTGGGCACTTTTCTGACTGAGGGGAGGCAGGACCCGGCCTTTCAGCTGTGTTACAGAGAACATGGCAGTGATGGCCGCAGTGTCCCCTTCTCTCAATCCTTTTCTCCAGGGTCCTCTTGGAGGAGCGATGCATAGCTGGAATGGTGCTAGATGAACATCTCTGTGCCTAATTCTGACCCATATACTGAGATGAAAACAGTTACATTTTCATTTGCACAAGCTTTCCTTTACGTTTGTGATTGATTCTTTTCTGTCACACATTGTGCACCGTGGCGGTTAGTAACGAGAGACACCGCACGGATAAGATGCTTCTGAGAACTATCAGACCATGACAACTTAATGGTGTCTCAGCAATGTGGCCAGTGTCTCCATGCAGTGTAATTTCATATGCTACTTAGGAAAAAGACAAAGCAAAACAAGAAACAGCACCATTATACAGCAGACCACTAATTTCAGGCTCCACTGGCAAACAAGCAATGCCGAGCTGTTAAATAAGCACTGAGGAGCCTTCTGTCATGCCCCGTTGTAGATGAAAAATACTGGTCATGTAATAACTCAGTTAATGTATTCGTGTTAAATTAGATAAAGATATCCAATAAGACAGATGAGCAATGAGAACTAGGACGCACCATTGTTTAGTACCGATATGTGCCCCCTCGCTAAGATGCCAAAGCAATATTTGAGGGACCATGACATGTTTTGCAGATATGGTTTACATTAAACAGCACTTATACTTAAAGGTATTAAGGCCACTTGAATGCTACATAGATTTCTTTTCTACCCCTGGTTCTTTGTTTCTATCTGAAGGCCGTCAAGCATCACCTACCAGCTGACACTTTTACTGAACGCAGAGTATATTAGTTATTCCTCCACTACTGTGACAAAGGTCCTGACAGAAATACCAGAAGGAAGTAAGGGCTGTTCTGGCTCACAGTACAAGGATGTCAATCCGTGGTGCTAAAGAGGATACTGTAGGAGGCAGGGAAGATACTGGTTTGAAGAGCAGGAGGCGAGCTGGTCACATTGTATCCATAGCCAGGAAGCAGGGAGTGAACAGGATGTGGTGCCAGGCTGTAAAAACTCAAACCAAGCCTCCAGGGATCCAGCTTCTTCAGTGAGGCTCCACATCCTAAGGTTTCTGTGACAACACAAATTGTGCCACCATCGAGCCATCAAGTGTTAGCGTAGGAGCCTGTCAAGGACGCTCCATGTTTAGAGCACACCCTACATCGCTCTGGGAAGTATGGCGGGGACCTTGCATATGCTGACTTGGAGCCCACCGGTTATCTCACTAATCGCACAGCTCAGAGATTTGACCTTTCTGGTAAAACAGTAGGTAATTCAGATTGTTGATGACAAGTTTTGCATACAAGTTCTTCTGTCTTTCAGTTGGACTCCTCCTTTGGAGGTTACATCCGGATCTCTTGGAAGGGACCCAGGTGTTAAGCTTTGGCAGGCAGTCTACATAGTGGGAAGTTCAGGAAACTCCCCTGGCCACATTTTGTCTTTCTTGAGAGCCAGGGAAGGGAGGAGCTTCACGTCACAGCTGTTTGTGTGGATGAGAAACAAAATAACAAAAGTTGGGTTCCTCACCCCAGAGCTACAAAATAAGGAAAGTAGGAGTCCTCGTCCGGAGTTTCTACAAATTTCTATTTGGTGTAGCATCATTCCTCACAAGAAGACGCGATACAGGATGTGCAACAATGCCAGTGTGACCTTAAGATTTAGAAGCGATTTAGTGCAGCACCTTGATAGGAATATTTACACGGAAAATACAGAGAATATTGAGCACACTGTGCTCAATTGTGTGTGAACTGTGCACATTGATAGCAAGGATCAAGAAACAAAGAACGGAGGCATTATGAGTATTGAATACAATGTTGAGAGAGAGAGAGAGAGAGAAAGAAAGAAAGAGAGAGAGAGAGAGAGAGAGAGAGAGAGAGAGAGAGAGAGAGAGAGAGAGAGAGAGGGAGGAGAGGCAGAGACACAGAAAGAGACATAGAGACAGAGACACAGAGACAGAGTCAGAGAGACAGATTGATCCTGATCCTCGAAGCCGTTACTGAGCTACCAACACTGAATCTGACCGCCTCAGCCAAAGCAGAGGGACTTCAAGGTAATATCTCTGAGTTGTATGGAGTTGGGGAAAGAATGTCAGAGATGATGAAAACACTAATTCACCTCACATCTTCCATAGCTGAAGTTTAAGCCAGGAGACTACATGGACTGACCTGCCTCTCAGGTCACAGGTTGTCAATAAAGTTGATTTTCCATCTAGAAAGTTCAGGTTTTGTCCACCTGCTCCATCAAGTCTTCATTCACGCCCCACTGTCCAGTGAGATTTCTCAAGTCTGCCCCACCCCCCAACAATCATGTCAGTATCCCTGCTTAATAGTTAACTTGGCTCTGATGCATACCTTGCTTCCAAGTTAAAGCTTATCTCTCCCATCCCTACCTTCATGGTTGGGATACCCAGGAGCCTTTGTGGATCAGTAGGAAATCAGCCATCCCAATGACAACAGAAGGCCGTAGACAGCTATCTGGTCTTAATTGGTCATCAGCTGCCAGCACCGTTTGCTTAGAGTTGCTTAATTGAGTTATAATGTTAATGTATCTGGGACTTCAAGGTGGAATGATGCTGCAGTGGGTGATGCTGAGAGAATCTGAAATCGCTAACCCATGTCCATCATTTTTGTTAGTTGCAAGATCCTGCAGTTGCCCCGTGTTAACCATGCATGTTCCCCTGAAAGCACTGGGGAAGAATTGCTGTGAGGAGATAACTTGACCTTTCAAGGGGATTCCAAAAATAAATACATACGTATATACATACATACATATGTACATACATAACCAGACACCACACACACACACACACACACACACACACACACACCCATTGAATGAATGGGTTTTGTTCTCAGTGCTTGACTGGTATGGTGTTTGGGAAAGTACACGGTTATTAGTGAGGCTGAATTCAGAGACACAGTTAATCAGAGAGGTGTGAGGGTGAGGAATTACACGCTAATTTAAGTTCCCTCTGCCTGTGAACCAGGCCATTCTTGCTTTCTATTAATTGCAGAGAGAGTAGAACTTTCAGGATAATGAATGACATCATGTGGTCTTGTCTTCAGTGTCACAGACAACTCTCACAGAGTGCTGGAGTCACCTCCCAACTTTTTCTGGCTTCCCTAGAGGATTCTGAGAACTGACATTGGGGTTCTTCCTCAGTGATGGGGGACACACATAGACCAGGATCACATAGAATGTTCCTAGGTAGTTACCTGTCCAGTCTTCTCCTCAACAAACTAGAGCTTCTTGAAGTCATAGGTGTGTGTGCGTGTGTGTGTGTGTGTGTGTGTGTGTGTGTGTGTGTGTAGGAAGTGCTGTAGAGCTTGAGTTGGGTTGTCTTCCTCAATCCCTTCTCTGCTATATTATCTCTTTAGGTTTACCTTAAACTTTTAATTTGATTTTAAATTATGTATGTGTCTTTGTGTGTGTATATACATGTGAGTGTAATGTCTGTGCAGGCCAGGATAGTGTGTCAGCTTTCCCAGAGCTGAAGTTACAAGCAGTTGTGAGCTACCTGACATGGATGCTGGGAGCTTAACTCAGAGTCACTGCAAGACCAGCATTCACTTACCCACGGACATGGCTCTCCAGCCCCAACCTTATATTTTGAGACAGCGTCTCTCATGGAACCTGGAGTTCACTGGTTTGGCTAGGTTGGTGGGGTACCTGGTCCCATTGATTCTCTCCCCACAGCTGGCAGTGCACACTGCTGTGCCTGGTTATCTGCCTGGGCTCCAGGGAGCTGATCTCAGATGCTCATGTGTTTACAGTTCAGCAGCTAAGCCCTCTTTGCAGCCTGGAGGTGTGGCTAACTGAGAGGAGTTTTAATTCTACATAATTGAGCAGTGACTTCAAGCACTGAAGTCCTTTTATGGTTTGTGGGCATGAAGGTAAACATTCCCTTATACACGATACACGTTGGAAGAAATATAGAAATGCAAAGACTGTCCCTGTGAAGGGGAGCAGCTAGCGTGACACTTGAGTGTCTTGGGTTTGTCTTTCATTGCAAGCCTTGGGCATCGTTGCTTTGGATGATGGTAATAAAACTTCTGCCCTGTGTTCCCAAAGCAGCAGGAGAATGATGCTAATGGGATTTCAAGCCAATGGGCGTTAGAGTCTGGCACTTAGTCCTGGAAGAGGTCAGACAAGTAAGTCAGGACTGAGAAGAAGCCACAGTCAGGGCTTGTGTGCCTTCCCTTTCCCATGTGTCAGGGAACCCCCACGGAAACGCATTAGAAATATAACCCAAATAAGAAGCAAGGTTCACACCGCGCCTTCATGGCCCCCGTGTCTGCTTTTTATTGGCTTTTATGTTCGCTTTGCATTTGGCCTACTTGATACCACTTACATTTAGGGCACGTAGCGAAATGCATATTTCTATCTGCATTTGAGTTTGCAGGAGGGAATGCCATTTAGGCAAGTTCAACTTAGTGGAGAGAAGGAAGGCGACTTTGTGTTTGAAGTAGTAGCCGTCTTTCAATGACATTTAAAAGACGGATGCTCGTCACCCTGCACCTTTGCAGGCTACGGACCAGCCTATCATAAGAAGATAAATGTTTCAGAGAAACTGGCTAATGATGCTTGCTGGTAGGAGAGAACAGTTAGGATGGCCAACAGTGTTCCTTGTGTCTTAATGTAGAGGCAGCCACTCTGCTGAGGACCCAGACTTCCTCTGGTATTTTAATTCTTGAAGGAAACCAAAAGTAGAGTGGAGTGAGCAAAAGCAACAGCAGCACTCTCCAGTCCTAGCACCTGCTTCCAAAATAAACATCCGTGACCTATGACACAGTGCTTCACAATAGCTTAATGTTTGCCCATGGATGAGATCCTCAGGGCAGGGGGACTAGAACATGCTTTCCTGTGGGGTTGAGAGCTGATGCCCAAAAGGGATAGTTCTCTTGAGAAGACAGGGCTGTGCACTACAGTCACTTACAACTGGTCTGGGGGAGGGGCTGAGAACCCCTTTGTTCTTTGCTTTTAGAGCTCCTGGGATAGGACTCGGCAGTTAAGGTGCTTGCTGTGTAAGCGGCAGGTGCGAGGAGCAGAGTAGGTCCCAGGGTACACAGAATACTTGTAAGTGCCAGCTGAGTGTGGTGGCCCCTGGTGACTCCGGCTCTTGCCAGGTGGAAACGGGATCCCTGGAACAAGCAGGCACGTTTGATGGGTGAGCTCTGGGTTCAATGAAGAAACCCTGCCTCAATACACTAAAGTGAAAAGCAATTGAAGAAGACTCCAACATCACACTCATGCCACCCCACATGTGTGCACGCGTGTGCACCCATTCACATGTGAACACACACAGAGGGAAAGAAGTCATGGTGGCCGTTAACATGTCCTTATGAATACTCAGTCCTTCAGCTTACCCGGCAAGGCCCGGCCACTCTTCTGTGCTCCCGAGTACAGTGTGGCGTTTCACTGGCAGCTTGCTCAATGCTTTTCCCTTTAAGCCCCCGTGCACGCAACTCTCATGATGATGTCTGTATTTGCTCATCATCGGAAAGAACGGCCAGCCTAGCAATGCTGTAGGGCACCCCCAAACCCATCTGCAGCCTTTGGGGTTACATGTGTTTGATTTGCCTGCCCATGGCACAGGATCTCTTGTTTCCTGTGATCTCTGGCTTGTAGCTGTGAAGCGAGTGAGTGTCTGCTCAAGGCCATGGTCAGTTAGAGGAAAGAAACAGTTGTAGCTTCCATGGCCAGGGCTGGCCGTGGGCTGGTTTGTGAATTGGTGTTCTGAACCACAACTAGCTACTACCTCTTGACCATCACCCATGTAGGATACCCCAGGCTCTGCTCTCAGAAACACCCTTAGTCCCTTCCGTTGCCTTGGCTGCAGTGACTGTCCACTTAGATAATGGGCATCTCTGTCTGAATACAGTGCTCACCCCAGGCTCTTCGCCATAAGTACCATAAGTCCCCCAGCTCTTGACTCTTCATCCTCACGGCGGTGTGATGTCACATATAATATCGACGTCTACCAAGCACATTTTACCAACCATGCTCGCTGCTGAGCACTTCTAAGACAGTACCTTCAACATTCTGAACACTATGAAAACACTAATAAAAAGTTTACCATGTAACTAGATTCAGATATGTAGAGAGCAGCATCAGGATTTTAGGGATTCTCACAGTCTTCCTTCAAGTAGCTAATCCTCTCTCTGAAGATAACTGTGGTGGTTTAAAAGAGAGTGGCTCCCATAAGCTCATATGGTTAAATGCTTAGTCACCAGGGAGTGGCACTATTTGGCAGAAATATAAGGCTTAGGAGGTTTGGCCCTGTCGGAGTAGGTATGGCCTTGTTCAAGGAAGTAGGGGTGAGTTTTGAGGTTTCAAAAGCTCATGCAAGGCCTAGACTCTCTGCCCAATAATCACGATGCAGCTCTCAGCTACTGCTCCAGCGCCTGCCTGTGTGCCGCCACAGCACCCCCTAGCACAATGAGAAGAGACTCAGCTGCTGAAGCTGTAAGCCAGCCCCCAGGTAAATGCTTTCCTTCATAAGAGTTGCCTTGGTCATGGTATCTCTCACAGCAATGGAATCAGGTGACTGAGACAATGATCAGCACGCCAGCTTTTGACAGTATTTATTAATTTAGCCTGTCTCCATCTGTCATTTGCATGAAGTCACACGGTCTGTACTGCTTGGTGCTTACATCATCTACTTCTCCGTGTAAAGATGCTAGGGTCTAATTTGTATTACTCACAGAGCATTTCACCGTGTGAGTACACAACGGCGCTTGCAGTCTCTTTCCTGATGAGGAAACTCTTGGCTCTTTTCAGCTTTTAAAATATTATCACTCAGCGATATTTTGAAGTTCTTAAATATATCATCCAGCACCCACTTACACATTAGTGTCAGTCTGAATTCTTAACAGTGGTGTGTGGGAGGGAGACTGTGTATCCAGTGGTAGTGGAGATGGATAAAGTTCTCAGTGGCCACTTGCTGCATGTTTTCCCCAAGGCATGTGGGACTTCCTTTTATACAGCACACAGTAAACACATGCTTCAACGGCTCTGTGGAATAGCTAGTGTTTCGTCCTTTTTAAATTTTATCGTTACTGGTTGAGAATTGTGTACGTGTGTATGATGTGTTTTGGTCTAATACATCTCCATATTCTGCCCCCCTCAAGTCTCTCCCCTTTCTCCTTCACCATGTTCCCCTCCCAGCTTCATCTGCTCTTGTTCTAAATCTGAAGGGTCGACTTATGTGCATGGGTGTAGGCACATCTTCTGAAACATGGGTATCCTCCCTGGAGAAGCTGACTTCCCATCATCCCCCGCACTGCCCACAGCCATCAGTTGTCAATCACTCCCCAGCTATGGGCAGGCATCATGACCCCTCCTCTACCCATGTTAGGATTTTGCTGGCCTGATCTTGTACAGGTCTCCTGCATATAGTCATAGCAGGTGAGTTCATATGTGCAATCGCCTTGTTGAGACCAGCAAGTACTCTTTCCCTGAAGAATTAAATAAGATCTGAGTCTTAGATAAATGACTGAGTTGCCATACTGTTGGCTCATCCTCCAAGTCAATATGATCCCAGAGCCTGTATCCTTGGCTCTGATCCCTTCTGCACCTCTAGGTTAAAGAGACTATCACATACAGATGGGCCTCAATTTAATACCTCCCAAAGTTCTTATAGAGAAAACTCAACGCTTTCATGGTGTAGACCTTGTTTATGTCAGTTCCTCTGGTGCTCAGCAGATAGTAATTAAGACATCACCGGGCTCTTGAACAAATGAACTAAGGTGCGGTTATAAAGAACCTGGCTTTTACACTTTAATGATTAAAAAAATCAATTCATGTGCATTATACAAAATCCTGGTTTGTAATAATGTTTTCATGCATGTATTAATACTTCCTTATTTTGGTGTGGACTGGAAACTTTAGTCCCAGTTACTAAAGGAGAATCCCTCTGTTGTCTTCTCCTCCTCTGGCCACATTGCTGTCTCTTCTGTTCTTATCTTGTGTGCAGCTTTAAGCCCTGCATTGCTTTGTTCCCCAGGACAGGGTCTGGATCATACTCTTTCCTTGTCCCAGAGTCCCACACTGTGCCTGGCACAGAGGAGCTCTGTGTTTCGGGGCTGAAGTTCTCTTAGTAGAAGCCAAAAGACACAAAGTAAGTCTTTCCCATGTGGCACACAGGCTCAGCCATGGTTGTCTTGCCCCATCTGCTCTGCACGTCCTGAGACCACCCTGGGAGACACAGAAAGGCCCCATGATGACTCAGACCCCAGGCCAGTGATGTGGGTCATTTGTGCATTCCCTCTGTCTGGAAGGTGAAAGATGGGTGATGACCTGAGCTGCCGGGCTATTTCTCTGCCACACTTTGAGGACACACCTTCCTACCCACCTTCCTCGACTCAGACCCCACAACAGGTCATTGATGATGGGGAAAGGGTTATATCAGGCTAAGCTCAGAAAGCAAAGCCCCAACAGCACAAAGCAGCCTCTTTCCTGTTGTGATGACTAATCTTGATCGTCCACATGACAGGGTCTAGAATAACCTAGGAATCAAAGCTTTGGGCGAGTCTGTGAGGTAGTCTCTCGATTACATTGATGCAGGAGGACCCACTCTGGCTATGGGAGCCTCATTCCCTGTGCTGGGATCTCCAACTGAGTGGAGAGAAGAAAGTGAGCTGAGGGCCGACATTCTTCCACTTCCTCTGCTTCCTGACTGGCGATGCAGCGTGCGTAACTGCCTCTAGTTCCTGCTACAACTAAGGACTGCATCTTTTCTCAAACCACTCTATAAAGGAGTTCAAATACACCCATAGTCCCTTCTATTGCCTGTGTCAGCTATTTGGTCCTAACTATGAGAAAAGTAACCAACACATTGGCGACTGGACCATTGGTAGACTAGGGATTTGTTCTTAATCATATGGATTTGCCCTTGGAAGAGGGAAGATTGAAAACATCATAGATGGTGACAATTTAAAACCACTGTCTCTTCCTAGCCGCTTTCCATGTCTCCTTACAGTGATAGCCTCTAAGGGCAGTGGAGAATATTACTGTCCTCATACACAGCACTGTGTTGGGTGAGGAGTCAGATACAGTGGCAAGCATCTTTGCCTGCTGAGCCATCTCACTAGCCCCTGACATTTTAAAAATGACACCAGGCAAAGCTATTTTTGATACCATCTAGGGAATAGGGAGTCATCCTACCTAACTATGAACTTTTCTATATAAATATGAGACTCACCTATTGTGTTTCATGTTGTGGTTGATTTTATTTCAGCAGTGAGAATGATCAAATTGGGATTGCCTTGCATCTGAATGCACACCAGTTTTTCTGTGTGTTTTGTGTTTTGTGTGTTTTTTTCTTTTTCATGGAAGAATTCTATAGTCTCTATACATGATGCTTTATGTGTGTGGTTGCACCTGAACGTTTGTAAGTTTTGTCCCACTTACAGAGTCTCATTTGAGTCTATGGGAAGTCCTCTCAAGATGGATGGGTCTTTAAGAGTGTTCATTCCCATGTTAAGACATAAGAAAAAGGGGCGTGTGAGAGGGCTCAGCAACTGACTTCCTGTGCAGGCCAGGTGACCCAAGTGTGATTCCCAACACCCACAGTTAAGCTAGCTCCCCAGAGTCATCCCATGACTGCCATACCCATCCTCATACACTCGTGTGTAATACACTCCACATCACTAACCCTGCACTGAGCCACTAACTAGATGGTGTGCCTTCCTATGGAGGGACACAAGAGTCTCAAGGCCAGAAAATGATAGGGCCGGGGCTCTTGTCCTTGTTGCAGAATTTTATGCTCATTGTCAGGTTTCCTCAGTTCGTGGACCAACATCCCAAACAGGAGGTTTGCAAGCTCCGGATGGGATGTGTTCTACTCGTAAAGCACACTTCTCCCCACCCCGAAATTAGATCTTAAAACCCCCAAAGAAGGGGAATTCATAGTCAAGAATGTCATTTAAAGACCAAGGTAGACAGCCCCTGATAATACAGGCCTGCAATCAGTTGGGAAGCTGAATAGGAGGGCCAGAAGTTTAAGGCTTGCTGGGTTTATGAGTGAGTTCAAGAAATTTAATGACGTCCAACTTAAGAAATATAATGATGTCCTACCTTAAAATAAGAAGCAAAGAGAAGGCTGCAGAGGTAGGTTATTGGTAAAGCACCTGCCTACATGTGTAAAGCCTGAGGTTCAGTCCTGAGATATCCACATTGCACATGGGTGCACACACTCACACACACACACACACACACACACACACACAGAGAGAGAGAGAGAGAGAGAGAGAGAGAGAGAGAGATACAGAGAGAGACAGATACAGAGAGACAGAGAGAGACAGAGAGACAAACAGAGAGACAGAGACAGAAAGGGGGCATAGAAATCTGTACTGGCTTGTTTTGTGTGTGAACTTGACAGAGGCTGGAGTTACCACAGAGAAAGGAGCTTCAGTTGAGGAAATGCCTCCATGAGATCCAGCTGTAAGGCATTTTCTCAATTAGTGATCAAGCCGGGAGGACCCATTGTGGGTGGTGCCATCCCTGGGCTGGTAATCTTGGTTCTATAAGAGAGCAGGCTGAGCAAGCCAGGGGAAGCAAGCCAGTAAGTAACATCCCTCCACGGCCTCTGCATCAGCTCCTGCCTCCTGACCTGCTTGAGTTCCAGTCCTGACTTCTTTTTGTGATGAACAGCAGTGTGGAAGTGTAAGCTCTATAAACCCTTTCCTCCCCAACTTGCTTCTTGGTCATGATGTTTGTGCAGGAATAGAAACCCTGACTAAGACAAAATCTCGAAGGAGTCCTTGGAAGCTTCTTAGAGTAGAGGCTTTACTACAAACAGAGTAAACAGCACCACAGACAAGGCCAGCACCAACAGGGGCTTGCACGTTTGTCAGAGCGCCAGAGTCTCCCGCACGCAGTCTGCAGCACATGGTTTGGTGCTTTTCTTTGGGCGCTGGCTCAACACAAGGTCATTGCTTCCCTGTCTGCTGCGCTGTCCACATGTTCAGTGCCTTCCTGACCGTATGACTCAGAGTTATTGATCTCTGTTTCCTGGTATCCACGGCTGACGGGCCGCCCTCCTCTCCCCACCCCCAGGTTTTCTGCTTTGTCTCAGATGCAACCAGAACACAGGGGCTACTTTGTCTTAGCTCACTCAAGGCTTCCAACCTGACTCTCTCCCCTCCCCAACATTTCTTTTGCCTCTAGTTGAAGTTCTTAAGCCCAAGGACATAATTGTTTGCCTTTCCTCTAAAAGACTGCCCTGGCATATTCTAGAGCCCAAAACTTTGTCCTTATGAATAGGCTTATTGGCACCCCAACTTTGCACAGGATTTCCTTATGTCTCTTTAGGTAAAGTCAGCACTATCAACACGTGTGCTGGGCTGGGAATTTGGTGCCATTGGCCAAGTATTTGCCAGGCACGAGAAACCTGAATTCAATAGCCAGAATGCACACACACACACACACACACACACACACACGGCAAAGATATTCTTGACTAGAGTCCCTGCGCTGAGTCTTGGCCACAGCCAGCCCCTGAGGATTATGGGAAACTCCAGGCTCTACAGAGTCGAGAGCAAGGGGCACCAATGTTGATGAGAAGTTGTTTCCAGGCCCAGCCTCTTTTAGGACCAAAAAGAAAGCAAACATATTTCTTTCTGTGATTTCATTCTTGTCTAAGCTTTCTTAATTAAAAACTGATTATATTTCCCCCTGAGCAAACACTCGATCTTCAGCTAAGCAGATGTGTTGCCATTGTGAGTTCTCTCCAGGAAGGAGGAACCCCCAAACTCAGATCTGAGAGAGGCGTCCCACCCCCCCACTCCACCCCCACCCCTCTTCCTCTTGCAAAAACTCATTTCTTTATACTGCCAAGTTGAGGGGGAGTAGCAGAAGACAGATATTGATCTGCAAGGAACAAATGAAAGACTGCCAGAACAAACAGAGTTTGGGAAACCAAATCTCAACACCCCTACCACCTCCCCCAACCATGAAATTCCCTGCTGTGCTTCAAGTCTCCTTACTCCTTTTTGCTTTGAGAAAATTAAATTAAGAAAGATGTAAAAGAAGAAAACATGACTGACTGGCGTCAGGGTTTGGGGATTGTTTGAAGGTATTATTGGGGCGGCTCTGTCCTTTTCTGTGTGTGTGAGTTCATTCATGGAGGGAGAGGAGGTGTGGGTGAGGGTGAAGGCCAGTGGTCCAGGTTGAGTGCCCTGCATCAGATGCTCCGCATCTTTTGTCCTGAGACAGGGTCTCTCACTGACCCTGGAACTCACTGATTTGGATAGACTCAGTGGCCAGAGAGCACTAGAGATCTGCCTGTCTCTGCCTCCCCAGCACCAGGAAGGCAGGCATGTGTGTCACCTTGTCTGCCCCTTTTACGCAGGCTGCCGTGCTTGCATGAAAACTACTTTACCAGCTGCGTGCTCTCCCCAGCGCTCTCACCTCTCGATGATTCCCACCCATCTCCCAACTCCCTTCCATCTGAAGAGAGGTGTTTGCTTTGCATCTGTTTGTATAAGTAATGAAAAATTAGAGGTCTCTGATCTTCCTAGTGATTATCTTCAGGGCAAGTGAGAGCCCTCTAGGCTGGGAGTATACAGGGGCTGGCGACACAGCACGAAAGGCAAGCTGAAGGTTCAGTATAATGAGCCAACTGTGCACAGGGTACTTCATGTTCCTGCAATGAAATCAGTCAACCATTTGATGTGGAAGTGAGTCCGTTCCTTATATGGTGGAGCAACAAAGGAATTCCCAGCAACTTGGACTGTTTTACCGTGTGATGCCCACTTTTACCGGAAGAGCTGAACTGCCTCAGAGAGAGAACTTTTCTGACTAGCTCATAAAACATTCCCCCAGCATGTTGGGTTTGAGGCAAGGATGTCAGCCGTGCAATGATGGGCATCTATCCTAAGAGGTGGATTCCCAGTCTACCCACACTTGTGTCTAGCATGGATACAAATTGGAGGCTCCTGTGGAAAGGTCTCAGATGTGGTGTTCGGCTGTGTGTAATTCATCTGAGATGAATTACAGGGTTAAGAAGTGTGTTAGAAGAGTCATTAATGTCATGGGCAGTCAGACAAGACAACAGCATGGCGGGGACTCTGAAGAGTTCAGGCCACTACTAGAGATAGACAGCATTGCAGGGGGTCTGAGGAAGAGTCAAGGGCCACTTGGCAGAGTCAGGGTCCCTTCTTACTGGGGCTCAGAGGAAAGAGAAAGGTTCCATACCCATCCATACAAAACACCCAGATACCCAATTGTTTACTACATAGAGAGGCCAGCTATTGTTATGCATGGGACACTCACCAAAACAAAACAAAACAAAACAAAAAACAAACAAACAAAAAAACATGCCAGACTTCTCTGAGTGACCATGTTGCTGTGAGGGACAGGTGTGCAGTCACTAGAACCCAGACTGTCTGCTTTCCCATCCAGTGGCAGGGAAGTTTGGGGAGGGACATGTTACCACCAGTAGCCACACTTTGATGTCATGCTTCCATATGGGTAATGTGGGGATCTAGGCACCCAGAAGTCCATGCCTTTAGAAATCCACAGACAGTGTTCTTATACCCGAGTGTGGAGAGGTGGCGGGGGACATCTGTCAGCTCTGGATTCCAATGCCCAGGACCTAGCCTTAGGTACAGGTGTTTTCTGGGTTGGCTCACAGAACTCAGGAAGACATTTTGCTTTTGTTGGGCTGTCTTATTGAGACAGATACTGTGAAGTTTACATGAAAACCCCAAGAGAGTCATGGGATGAGGCACTTCCAGCATCGTGCAGTACACTGTGGGCTGTCACCGTCTCGGATATACTCACCGGGTCTGAAAAGGCTTTATGGCATTCTGTCTTAGCTAGGGTTTCTGTTGTTGTGATAAAACATCATGACCAAAGGCAACTTGGGGAGGGAAGGGTTTATTTCATGCTTCTAGGTCACAGTCCATAACTGAGGAAGTCAGGGCAAGAACTCAAGCAGGGTAGGAACCCGGAGGCAGGAGCTGATGCAGAGGCCATGGTAGAGTGCTGCTGACTGGCTTGCTCCTCGTGGCTTGCTTACTTATAGAACCCAGGACCACCAGCCAAGCAGTGGCACCACTCACAGTGATGTGTGGCACTGCCCCAGCGATGTTTGGCTCCGCCCACAGTGACCTGCGTTCTCCCACATCAATCTTCAATCAGTAAAATGCCCCATATGCTTGCCTAGAAGCCAGTCTGACATTTTCTCAATTGAGGTTCTGTCCTCCAAAATGACAACAGCTAGTGTCAAGTTGGCATAAGACGAGCGAGCACAAGGTCTTATTATGTAAGCTGATTAACAAGATCATTGGTCATCAGTGACTGATTCAATCTGCAGCCCTTTACTCCCCATTCAAGGTTGGGGATGGGACATGAACTTTTAAGTCCGTACTCTCTCAGATGCCCAGTCCTGTCCTGAGGCTAGGAAAAAACCCTGCCAAATGTCATTTCCATTACAGACAAGTCTCCCTGCAAACTCCAACAATCTAGGGAGCTTTTGTATTGGGAACCATCACCAGGACCCAGTGTGATAACAAAGGACTCTGCTATGGCCTTCGAGGAAGATCTTCTCAGGAGCAAGAGCGAGAAGATGGACACTAAGCATAGGGAGTGTAGGTCCAGGCAGATGAGGCTGTAGTTTCTGGGGTTGTAATAAAAGGAAAGGAAGGGGGAGAGTAGCTGTTCTTAACCTTGGTCTCTAGCCACACTCACTGCTTCACCAGTAAGGATGACATCCAAGCTCTGTGCATGAAATCTTGTCTTACAGATCAGCATTGCCAGTCACAGCCACCAGTTTCCCCACCTTCAAGCCACCCGCCACCTTGTTCAGCCTGATCATCCAGAACACCCGTCACCTTTCTCAGTCTGATTCTTAAGTTAACAATTCCCTGTCTGTGACTTGGAGACCAAGGGCTTGTCTTTGAAATGCAGAATTTTTCATATCCAACTAGGTCAAGGTTTTAAGAAACATGGTTTTGGCTCAAAATAAGAGAATTTTTTTTCCTCCAAAGATAGTTTTGGGCAGTTCCTTTCTTAAGGTATGCTTTGACATGGTCTGTTTCCTGGGTTGCATGGTTGTTTTTTGTTCTGTCTTGGAGCTGGAGTTCTGGCAAGAATGAAGATTCCCTAAAAAGATGGGAGCCCCTCCCTACAGCCATCAGACTATTGAAATAATAGGCCCAGGGATGTTGGGATTTTCATAGGAACCTTACATTGGGAGAAGGGGAAGACCCGAGAGGGAGTTTCAGGAACACCCAGCGGCAGAACTCCTAGAAGGAGATGTCACCCAGCTTTGACAAGCTGCAGGAGACAGGAGCTGGGATAATGCCGTGTCACTAGTGGGCAGGAACACATCTTCATGAAGACTAATTAGATATGTCTGCCTTTTGCCATGTTAGGGCTCTGAAGACAGACTTGGGTCCACTGTGTGCCTTTATTCCACATCCAACGTGGTGCTTGGCTAAATCTCCTTTCTCTGCACGACACCAACACTCTGATAACTTGGTTTGCTGCTGGCTGGGCCTGATCCTGGACCAAGGCTTCTACCCTAACAACTCTGGAAATAGAACCTGTGTGAAAGAAAACCAGGAAGCTCTAGCTCACGACAGGTGGGATCACAGCAGTTCCGTGACGAGCCCATCCCAAGCCCAGGCTGGCATTGCCTCACCCACGTGGTCACAACCTTGTCTTCCTGCCTACACACTTGATCTCAGTTTGCCTTTGTGATTTTTGTGGGCTTGATGAGTTAGGAAGCAAACTGTCACACAGGCAAAGAACTGTCACGTTCATGTTCTCCACGAGGCCCCTCTAGAAGCGTCAGGGATGGACAGGAAATCATAGATTTTGTCACTGGTCATCCATACAAAGTCCTAGAGTGGCCATTTCACCTCTACGACTTTGAAGACGGTTCAGAGAGGCATGGCTAAGGAGAGTGTTGCCAAATGAAAGAAGTGTCCATACCAGGCTTTGGCAAGATTCACTGAAGTGCAGAAAACAAAACAATAAAAACTGAGCTGTCCAGCCAGGAGGGATGTTCTCAACCTGGAGTTAAAAGGATATACCCTCAAACCAGCAATACGGCTCAGTAGACTCTGGGGCTGGGCTGAGGATGGCATTCATTGTCTTCAGTTGTGTATTTTATTTTAATTTTTATTAGATATTTTCTTTATTTACATTTCAAATGTTATCCCCTTTCTTAGTTTCTCCTTCAAAAACTCCCTCTCCCCTTCCCCCTTCCCCTGCTCACCAACCCACCCACTCCTGCTTCCTGGACCTGGCAGTCCCCTACTGGGGCATAGAGCCCTCACAGGACCAAGGGCCTCTCCTCCCATTGATGACCGACTAGGCCATCCTCTGCTACATATGCAGCTAGAGCCATGAGTCCCACCATGTGTTTTCTTTCGTTGGTCGTTTAACCCCAGGGAGCTCTGGGGGTATTGGTTAGTTCATATTGTTGTTCCCCCTAGGGGGCTGCAAACCCCTTTAACTCCTTGGATACTTTCTCTAGCTCCTTCATTGGGGACCCTGTGCTCTGTCCAATGGATGGCTGTGAGCATCCACTTCTGTATTTGTCAGGCACTGATAGAGCCTCTCAGGAGACAGCTATATCAGGCTCCTGTCAGCAAGCTCTTGTTGACATTCACAATAGTGTCTGGGTTTGCTGGTTGTTTATGGGATGGATCCCCAGGTGGGGCAGTCTCTGGATGGTCATGCCTTCAGTGTCTGCTCCATACTTTGTCTCTGTAACTCCTTCCATGGGTATTTTGTTCCCCCTTCTAAGAAGGATAGACGTATCCATACTTTGGTCTTTCTTCTTCAGTTTCATGTGTTTTTCAAATTGTATCTTGGGTATTCTGAGCTTCTGGGCTAATATCCACTTATTGGTGAGTGAATATCATGTGTGCTCTTTTGTGATTGGGTTACCTCACGTAGTCACCAGGGAAATGCAAATCAAAATAACCCTGAGATTCTACCTCAGACCAGTCAGAATGGCTAAGATCAAAAACTCAGGTGACAGCAGATGCTGGCGAGGATGTGGAGAAAGAGGGAAACTCCTCCATTGCTGGTGGGATTGAAAGCTGATACAACCATTCTGGAAATCAGTTTGGTGGTTCCTCAGAAAATTGGACATAGTACTACCAGAAGATCCAGCAATACCTCTCCTGGGCATATACCCGCAAGATGCTCCAATATGTAATAAGGACACATGCTCCACTATGTTCATAGCAGCCGTATTTATAATAACAAGAAGCTGGAAAGAACCCAGATGTCCTTCAGCAGAGGAATGGATACAGAAAATGTGGTATATTTATACAGTGGAGTACTATGCAGTTATTAAAAACAATGAATTTATGAAATTCTTCAATTGTGTATTAACTGGCGAGTCCTCCAGGCTCCAGTGTGTAGTTCCAAAGTCTGTGGCCTCTGAGAATGTACCAGTTAAACTCACTGGGACACATGACAGAACAAAAAGTCATGGATGAGGAGAAGGCCTTAGAGGGAGGAGTGGGGGGGAGGACAGTAGTGGGGAGAAGATGGGGTGAGGTTGAACATAAATAAGGTATTGCACACAGTGTGAAATTGTCAAAGAACAAGTTTAATCAATAAGAAAATTGGAGTTGTGTATGTATACTGTGTGTACAGTGTGTGTGTCTGTGCGTGCATGCTTGCTGGTTCACATGTACACGTGTGATTTTTACTTAAGAACAAAATTTAATTGGATGTCCAGACTTCCAGATAAGCTCTTGTTCTCCATTTGTCATGAATTTACAGGGGAAGGGGAGGAAAAAAAATCAATATTCTGCAGTTTGACTTTCATCCCAAGAAAGTTGAAAGACTTTAGCCACAAAGGGAGATCAGAAGAGGAACAAATGTATTTTTTTAAAAAGAAAAGGGAAGGGAAGGAGAGTCTGTCTTACCCATGCCATTTAGCAGAATGGACTTCCGCCTTTCCAAAGGCTGTTACTGGAAGATGGAGAAGATGAATCAGAGTGACAAAGGACAGAGAAATTCAGGGTGTGGCCTCCTAGTCTCCCCCATCTGAGGAAGAGGGCCGAGATGTGAGCTTCTGTAGACACTGAAGCTGCAGTTCCTGACAAACTTGAAGGCTCTTTCAGGGCAAAAATGTCCCTTTTAGGTAGAGGTCCCACCAGCTGGGGCATGGCAAGGAGAGGCACCCTGTGGCTTCCTTCACAGCATCCTCCTTAACCGCTGGTGAGTCTGCTTCGAAGCATGGAGATACTGTTTCAAAACCAGCTGCATCCCGAGGGAGGAAGATGGCCAGGAGTTCTCTGCTTTCCTGCTTTCGGGATGTTCTGATGCTGTAAGGACAAACAAGGAACTTCACTGTCCCACCTTCCACAGGGCTCGGGAAAGAAGCTTTTGCAACGAAAGACAGACTCAGAGAGAAAGTTCACTCTGTTCAAACGGAGCGCCTGGAGACTTGGGATCCTTAGGAGGAAGGGTCCGAGGTGCTGGAGACGTGTGCTCTAGTGGGGTCTTCTTTGCATCCACGTCAGTGTGTGCTATGAATGCATGTCTATATATCCACGTGTGTGGCCATGCATGTGTGTAAGCATGGTACGCAGGGGTACACATGCATGTGCTTGCATCAAAGTGCAGAGGCCCAGGCAGGGTTGATGCTGAGTCAGCCTCTCAGTCAAACCTAGGGCTCACAGACACGGCCCCTCTCACTAGCCAGCTTACCCTGGGACCCTGCGCTTCTGCCCTCTGTAGCCAGATCTGCAGGTGAGCCCTCATCACAACCTGACATTTACGTGGGTGCTGGGGAGTTAAGCCAGGCCACAGGTTTACTGATGAAAGCAATGGCCAGTCATGGGACACATGCTCACCTCCGGACCAAAGGGGGCATGGCCACAGGTTTACTGATGATAGCAATGGCCAGTCGTGGGACACAGCATCATCTGTCTTTTCTCCCCGGCCTCTCCCTTCCTGGTATTGTGCAAGGGAGAAGAGGTAATCCCGAGAAATTCTTTAGTACATTAAATTCCTCCCTTCCTTAGGCTCCATTTTTATTTTTCATTTTCTTTTTCTCTTTTAAGTAAAGAGGTGAACGTGGTGGGTCACGGCCAGTACCGATCTCACTCCTGTCTTGCCTATCATTCCTGCAGAATGGAGGCTGGATGTTTAACTTCAGTGTGTGAGATACTGAACATGGCTGCTCATGCTGCAGGGGAGATCAGGTCCTGGTATCTAGTGTCCCCCCCATTTACTCTGCAGTTAGTGTGCCTTGTAACGTTCTGGAAAATGTGAAAGGAAGGGTGTTAGAAAGAAGCAGAGATTCTTCTACTTATATCTCAGAAACTGTGGGGCCAAGGAGCAGGGCAGGGGAGGGGTGGGACAGGTGCTGAGCAAGAGTGGGGTGGAGGCATGTCCGAACCCCAGAAATCTCTTTCTGAGATCAGCAGGATTGCTCCCTGCTTCCTGCCCCTACCTTTACCCCATTAGAGGATGTCACGTAGCCCAGTAGCCAGGGTAACTGCCTCTCTCTGGTCATGTCCAACAGCACCTGATATTCCTCCTTATGCAAATGAGGCATCCCCATGCACCCTGGTCCTGGCCCTGGCCAATGATGTACACTCACCCAAATAGCCCCTACTCTCACCCAGAAAATACAGATCACCTTCGTTCCCGCCATTGAAACGAGCTGTCTCTCTGAAGCTACCTCCCAATACCTTGCTTCCTCTCCCAGGGTCCGTCCACCAGTTGATCACAATGTTGCTCCAGGTGGGGAAGTGGAGCCTGCACAACAGGGAACGGTGTCCGAAAGCCAGGTATCCTGTAGTCCAGTCTTTAATGGGAGGGCCTATTGCCTTTATCCCCTGAATCTAGCACAATCTTGCCTCACACTTGGCTGGGTCAATGGTTAAAGATGATAACAAATCATCAGGTGGCTGGGAGGCAACTGAGGGGACCAAGATGACTGACAGATGCCTAAGATGAGCGTGCCGTCCGCTATGTGAGACTCACTCAATGGATACACCCTGGAAACATCACATGAAACTTAAAGATATGGGCAATTCTTGCGTGTCGGTTGCAGGAAGAAACAATTTTAGACATAAATTGGATGGAAAATCACACTAGATAAATGTGCCTCCCTTTGTCTTCAGCCCCACTAGACATCTTGATGTTCTTTGACCTGTCCAGATAAGACTGACTGACTACAGGCAAGATCTGCCCAGAGCTGGATGATCCTTCAGTTGCTGGAGGGAGAGCTCTTGAGACCCCAGCTTTCTCTGAGGAGCTGTAGGTAGTTCAGAGTGGCTAGGGAGGAGACACATTTTAGTGATATGGAAGTGACCTGTGTTCCTGTAAATATGCTCATGTTAGCAACTCTAGTTAAATTCATTGGGTCTCAGTCTCTGTCTCTCTCTCACACACACATGTACAGACACACATATGTGTACTCACAGACAGACATGAAAGTTGAAAAGGGGGTTAATTGGGAAGATCAAGAATGGGAGGGGAGTACATGAGAGCAAAAGTGCACATGATCAAAATACACTATATATATATGAACATATATATATGAATGTATCGTAATGAAACCCATTATTATACATAATTAACAAATTCTAATAAAATAATACAAACCACACATTGGGAAAGCTGGGTTTGTCTTTGATATGACCTTGAATAGGGGTAACCTTTTCCTACTAAGTAGCTAATTTTGAGCTTGGGTTTGGCTGAATATGGCAAAGTAGGTGGTCTTAAAGCCTTCACTGTAGAGCGCACAGGACTGAATGACTTGTGGCTAGTGGGTCACATCCACACTGAAGAAGAAAATGGATGCTGGGCAGGGCCTCCCTAGAGCTATCTGGAAAGACCTCTGCCAAGGCCTCACACTGCAAAAGGCTGTCTGTTTCTCTTTCTGTCTGTCTGTCTGTCTGTCTGTCTGTCTGTCTGTCTCTGTCTCTGTATTTGTCTTTCTCTCCCTCTCTCCTCTATTTGTTAGGGGATGCCGGCTGCCTCTCAGGATCCAGCCTTCAGTTTGGCAGCTGAGCATCTATCTACACTCGAGCATACTTTTACCATCGGAGCCCCGGGGGTCGGGGAGGGGGGATGCCTTCCCACATCTTGCCCAATGTTCTCAAACAGAAGATGGACACATCTGATGCTGCAAAGATTTGTGGGTTACGCTGCTGCTTCTCGGAAGCATGTAGAGGATTTGAGCCGCCAAAGCACTTAGGTAAGACAAAAGACTAATTAAATCGTGAAGCCTTCCTCTCAGCATGAGAGTGGGAGTTGATTCTGTAAAAAATCCCGGCACCGTTTTCTTTCAAAAGGACAATGCCTCCACTTCCTCCCTGTCATGGCTCCGCATCTGCTCATGAATTAGTGTTGCTCTCCCTGCAGTCACACGCGGCGACTGAAGAACATTTTGAAATAGTGGCAGCAACCCATTCTCAAGCCACCGGTCCATCGACAGAACACCTAGATGTGTTCAGTAGCAATTAAGTGCAGTCTAGTTTGATATTTTGCTGACTTATGGTTACAGAAGATCCAAGGGCTTCACATCCATTAAAGGCATTGATAGTCATGAGATGTTTTCAAGGCAGAATAGAAATACTATACTTGACCATTCACTAGCTTTATGTGCAGTGTTAAGATATTGGATATGTGATCTAGACGTTTTTTATCTGTGCTCCTGCCCCTCAGCCCAGCAAATATTAGGGTTGGAGCCCAGTGTAAAGTGTCGGATTGTGAGGATGGGAGTTGGCACAGTTAGAAAACACTTTCCACATAAGCACAAGAACTGGAGTGTGAGCCTCAAACCCACACTCAAGCCAAAACCCACTAAAAAGCTGTCACACTGGTACACATCTCGGACCCCAGTGCTGGGCAGATGGAGTCAGAAGGATCCTTGGAGCCTGCTGGCCAGCGAGGCTAGACAGAGAGCCTCAGGGTCAGTGAGAGATCCTGTCTCAGAAATATGGTGGAAAGTGACTGAGGAAGACACCTGTGGTTGACCTCTGGTTTATGCATATACACGCACACATCATGCACAGAAACACCCATATACACATGCATGTGTGCATATACATGTATCCAACATACCCACACGTGAAACAGCACATTGTAGTAGTGGCCTTGCAATAAATTAGCTTCCTCTGAGCAGTGCATCATAGAGAAAGGGTAGTTGCCAGTGCGGTGCTTCTGAGCACCGTCAGGCTGTGCAGATGGAACCGAGTGAAGGATGACGGTGACAATCTGTCCAGCCTTACATCCCAGTTCTTACCTGAGGAGCTCAGGTAAGTTATACAGAAAAACAGTGGACCAGTGGGCAATGGCGTGTGGTCCCCTAAGCATACTGCCTTTATTTTTGTTTTGAGTCCGGGTTGCATGATGTTACCCTGGCTGGCCTGGAACTCACAGAAATCCTCCTGCCTATGTCTCCCAAGTATTGGGATTAAGAGCATGAGCCACCACACCCATCATTATGCTTTGATTTTATAAAGCCTGACAGTTCATGAGTCTCCTTCACAAATCGCCTGCATCTGGAGCCTGTTGCTGTGTGTTTAAATGTATTTTTTTTTCTTCTCCCAGAATGGATACAAACTAACTTAGTTGGCAGGCATTTTTTTTGTCACCCTTTAAGGACCATTTCTATCTTGAACAATGATGGCGGCCACAGCAGTAATGTCAGCTGGCTGTGGAGGAGTGCTTTGCAGTGTTCAGCAACTCATATGTATGTTAGCACCTGTTAATAAGTCGGGAAGCAGGAGCGGTAACTTCTGTCACGTTGATAGATTAAGCTGCAGAGGTGGTGGGGGTGTGGTAGGGTCTGCATCTCTGGTTTTTATATTCCATTAGAAAACTAAAGCCAGGCATTAATTTCCATTTGAGTTCTACATTTCCAAATATTTTAAATTGTTTTCTTTCCATGGAAATGAAAATATAACCATAACTGTCATCTTCAGAGAATATTTATGTCACGGAGTTGTGCTTCTCATTCTGGCAAACAAGCAGCTCACGCTATAGGAAAAGCAGAATTTGATGAATAGAGTAGCTAAGGTTCCAAGTTTTTAAAATCTCTCTCTCTCTCTCTCTCTCTCTCTCTCTCTCTCTCTCTCTCTCTCTCTCTCTCTCTTTCTCTCTCTCGCTCTCTCTCTCTGTGTGTGTGTGTGTGTGTGTGTGTGTGTGTATGGAGATCCGAGGAGTCTGGTCTTTGCCTTCTGTGCTGTTAAGACTCTATTTCCGCTTTGCTGGTCTATAATATTCTGGAGATTCTCCCTTCTCCACCTGCCACCTCGCCATGGGAAAGCTGAGATCATGGATATGTGCTGCAGTGTCTGGCTTTAAAGTAAATCCAGTCCCCACGCTTGTACAGCAAATGCTTTACCTACCAAGCCATCTCCGTTGCTCTAGATTTTAATTTTTCTCAGATGTCTTTGTGAGGACCGTATATGCTATCCACGATGGAAAGTCCAGCGTCTGCGTTCATCTCCATCAAAAGAGACAGTGGGGAAGCAAGCAGGGGAACATGGGTTCAAAGCTCACATTGCCAATGAGTCCAGGGCCTTTCTCATTCGCGTGACAGTGCCAGTGTGTATGCCCATCTGTGTCACATGATTGTACCATTGGCCATGAAAGTGCCTTGAGAACCATTTATTCCAGGGACTAAGAGTTACAGACAAGAGTGGGTACATTATGGCCAGAGCAGCAAACCTGCCAGGCCACTTGATTTTGCAGATAAAGTCCTGTTGTCATCCATCTTCTACAGTATATATTTGTCATGGCTGCTTTCATGCTGTGATAGGAGAGACTGAGTCTGAGAGAGATGCTAACGGGTTCTCTGAAGAAAACACCCAGCAACCTTCTTTAATGTATTGTTTTGTATTCAGTTGATGAGAGATGAACAGTCAATGGAGTAGTGAAAAAAATTGGACAATCTTTACAGCATATTTCGAGTATTGCGTTGTTGTTGTTGTTGTTGGGTAATGTTATATTCCCAACCTGTGAAAAATTCCTACGATTGATTGCTAATTGTAAAGGGGAAATGTAACTCGCATAAGGGAACGATCTGGAAGCTCCTTTATTCAGATCAGCAAAGGCATCCTCCGAGAACGAGACAGAAGATGTGACATGCCTTTGAATGGCATGCAAAGTTTTAAGAAACCATCACTATGAAGGGTCCTTGTCAAAAAGCTTTAAGATGAATTTAATCAAGACACACATATGAATAACAACAATGTCTGAATAAGTTAGATGTTGGGAGCCTAAGTCCAAAGCCTCAGGAGAGCTCTCTGTTACGTCAGAGAAATCACAACCAGATAGAGTGAGGGGACCTTGCCTGGGGTCAGTACTGAACAGTAGGAATGCTAGACGAGGCATTCGGAGCAGGGAGGAAATGGGAATTTGGACTGGACGAGATGGCCCAATGGCTAGGAGCACACACTGCTTCAGGAGAGGAGCCTCTTTCTGTTCCCAGTACCCGTGTCAGATAGTGCACAATCACCTGTAACTTTATTCCATGGCATTCTATGTAGTCTTCTGGCCTCTGCGGGAACCTGCCATTACACACACACACACACACACACACACACACACACACACACACACACAGAGAGAGAGACAGAGAGAGACAAGAGAGAGAGAGAGAGACAGAGAATTAAAAATGAAATAAAATCTTTATTTAAAAAAACCCATACAAAACATTAGCAGTTCAAATCTCAGTACACCATAGAATTTCCTGTATTGGGCAGATCCCAAAGCAATCAGACAAATAAAGAAACATAGCAAACAGCTATTAATGATGGAACGGAGGACTCAGTGAGGTGGGGCTTCATGGGAGGAAAGAGAAAGCATCATGGGCTCTGGTCAGCAGTTCTGGACAGTGTTTCTCTGCGAGGCTCCCTGTCTAGCTTCTTGGGTAGAAGAATAAGACATAAAACATTCTCTTTCCACGAATTTTGTCCTCCTGCAGATGTTCCTTTCTTCCTAACGGTGATTCATCTTCCCTCCCGGGAATCCACCCAAGCAATATCCTTCCCTTATACAATTTCACCTTCCCAACTGGCATCCATCATCCTAGCCTGTCAAAATCTCTACAATTTTGATTGGCTCATTCAGTGTGCAGTTACCATTCTCAGCCGTGTGACATCTGAATGGTTGATGGGCCCACTCTCTATGTCTTTGTCTTGGTGGGTAATAAAGAAGTCACCTAGCAACCCCTTGCTGCTCCCTAACAGCTAAAGGCAGGGCCTCCCTTTCATACCATGGCGGGTCTGCTCACCAGTTATTCACATAAGCGGGTCACACATACAGCCTGTCAATGGTGGCCCTGAACCCCCTGTGTATCAGCTACTAACCACACCATCTGTCTGGGCACATCTTTAGCTGCTGCTGCTGCTGCTGCTGCTGCTGCTGTGACCTATCCAGAGTAGACTCTCAGGGGCTCCCCCTGGTGTACCTGCTGGCTCCTCTCCCATGACTATGAGGATGTCCTTCCATGGAGAGCAAACACACAGAGCCTAAAGATGACTCTGCCCAGGTGGAGACAAGCGTGTTTATGTGAATGGATGTCAGAGGTTCATGTCAAGAGTCTCCCATTTTGGCTCTCCCAAACCCAGAGGAACCCAGAGCTTGCCTCCTTGGCTAAGCTAACAAGCCATCTTTCCCCAGGAGATTCTCTGTCTCTGCATTTTGATTGCTGGAATTGCAGATAGGCCATCATATCTATCCAGCTTTTAAATGAGTTCTGGGAATGCAAACTTTGTCAAGTACTTTATCCACCAAGCCATCTCCCTAGCCTTGGGGATAAATTTTTATATATATATTACATTATGTATTACATATATACATAATATATAGTAAATATATTATACATTATATGTTTTTATATACATATAATATATATTGAATATATATTATATATTATACATTATGCCATCTCTATTTAAAGTATAGAATTACAGCACAGTAAAGATGCCATAGGAGGCAGTGTGGGAGCAAAGGTAAAGAGCACACTGCATTAAATGACCCTCATTTTAGTCATTTAGTTACTTTATGCCTCAGTCTCCTCATCTGTATGAGCACAATCGTTAGCCCTCATCTTTCAGGTTAATAGTGACAATTGAGTGAATCAAATATATGTAAAATAATGATGGGAATTCCTGGTGGTGAATCAGCACTCAGAATGGGAGCCCAGGGCAACATTATTTTGGTTCATATTAAAATTATTATTATTATTACTACCACCATGATGGCTTCCTTTGTGGAGGTCTTTTTTCCCCACGAACATGTTCTGAAGGATATGCCTGTAAGCAAAAATACTCTCCTGGGTAGCTCAAGCAAAACTCATAAGACAATAGCACTGACTGCAAGTCAACGTTAAGTCTCTGTTCAGAGCATGCTTGGCTTTCAGTGAGTGATAACAGGCTTGGTTCTGTTGTTTGGTGCTGGGGACCAAATCCAGAGGCTTGCATATGCCGGGCAGGCATACGTCCTCTGAGCTACACACGACCAAGTTTGGATCTCATTTGAGATCATAGGAAACTGAAAGCGTCAGAAGGCGGAGGTCCCATAACTTGAGAAAATGCACATGATTCCTAGCTATGGTAACTATGCACCGAGTTGTTGTGGACAAACAAAAAGCAAGCATGAATGAAGATGGCCAGGCTCTAGCCCAAGGAGACTGAATTCTACAGTAGAGGGAGGTAGAGTGTAGGCGATTGTTTCTAGAGCCTTCTGTCCTCAGGATCATGCAGCAGAGAGAACTCGCGATGGAATGGAGTGTCTTCACCACTCCTCATCCTGGGTGAGTGATGGGACGAAGGGTTACTCCATAAAGTGCTTGCTGTGTACGCATGACGCCCTGAAATCCCCGTGTACACAGAGACCTGCAGGCAAGGCTCTGAGTTGGTTGTGTCCAGCTCTCATCACTGTAACTTTTCATATATTACTTACTTTTTTTTTTGGAGCTGTCACAGACTACTTGGCAACAATAAGTTAAAGGTGGAAGGGTTTCTTGCAGCGCATCCTCAGAGGGTGCAGTTCACCACAGCAGAGAAAGCATGGTGACCAGAGCTTACAGAGACAGCTGGGTGGTCACAACCATGGAGTAGAGAGAGAAGGAGGCTCGGGTAAATTCATTGTCTCCTTTTTATGCAGTCTGAGATCCAAACCCACAGAATGAGACTACACACAGTTAGGATAACTTTCCCTACTTCAACTAACCTAAACTCAGAGAACCCTCATACACATGTCCTGAGATTTGTCTCCAAGATGACTTTAGATCCTGTCTAGTTGACAAGCCATATCAACCGTCTTGGTTGGACTACTGGGCCATGGATCCCTGGGACAGAAGGAGTTGAGCTTCAAGTTGGTAATACATCTCCAGTCACAGCCATGGGCCCTGTCAGCCATATTCATTAGCAAAGCTGTTTCAGGACCCCCTCTCAGTCTGTAGAGTCAACGATTCTGAAAAGGGTCTTTTGATTCGCTTCCTTGCTAAATTTAAATTTTATACATGAACTTCTTAACAAGCTAAGTGCACCTCCTCCTGGCCCATGCCCTTGAAGAACGGCCCCCGTTTACTTTGCTGCTGAGTGGGGTAATTTTTATTTCCTCTTTGTGTGTGGGATGCCTCTACAGCGTTCTTTTTAAAGCCCCTCCGCGGGAGGACCTGCTGAATTTGTAAAGGTGCTGTTATTTACTTTTTTAATATCCTCGAGCAGTGGCAGGCAGTCACACTGCTATGCATCGCTGGAACGAAGGGGCTGGGTCGGAGGCCGGCGAGGCCTCAGGAATCCAGCACTGCAGGTAGGCAGTCCTTGCTGCTTTAGGTCTCACCTTCTTCTGCCCCCCCCCAACATCTTAATATGGGGAGTGCTTTTTAAAAAGAAGCCTTTCAGTGGATGCTGTTGGGAATGAGGGAGGAAGGAGATTTGCTTGATGAAAATAAATGCCCAGATCGTGTTTCAACATCCCCTACCCCCCACCCTGAAGCTCAAAGAACAGAAACTGCAGAGTCTGTCAGCCCCAGCCAGATGGCACCCATCTTTCTGTAGCTGGTATGTTCAAATGGGAATTGATGGCCCCACTTGAAGAAAAATGCATGGACTAAGGAGGTTAGGAAAGTGCTTGCCTTGCAAGCCTGAAGACCTGAGTTTGTTCTCCATCACCCCAGAGACGACAAATGAGCATGCTGGTGTATTCCCAAACTCTCAGTGTGGGGGAGAAGATACAAGAGGACCCGGTAGGCTTGCTGTCCTGGCAGTCTAGCCAGATAAGTGAGCTACCAGTTGAGTGAGAGGCCCTGTCTCAAAACCGCTATTCTCTCACTGACCTGGAACCTCGCCGGCTTCTTTAGGGTGATAAGAAGGAGCTTTGGGAATTCCTGTCTCCTTCCATCCCCAGCAATGCTGGCATTACAGGTACATAGTGCCAGGCCTGGAGTTTAGATTCTGATCTCTTGATCTTAGATCTCCTAGACCGTAAAAGCATGAGAAAAACATTTCTATTATAAACCACCCAGACTCGGGTATTCTGTTACAGCTGCACAAAAACAAAATAACACTGTATAAGCATCAGGTGTTATTTCAGGGACACCTTGCATATGTGAGGCTTAGTAGTGCATGGTTCCTAATACGAGCATTCAGGTCCATCTGTGGGGACAAGAGGCACGGGCACGCCAGTTGGCCATCAGGTCTCAACACAGAAGCAAGTGCTCAAATGGGCTCTGAGAGCAAACTGTGGGTTAATGTATATAGCAGGTCAAGCTGAGAAATGAAAGGATTGTGTCTTAAAACAGAAACTTGGAAAAAGCTCTGGATGTCCAACTGTCATTCCTCATGTATGCTGGGGAGATCTTTCATCTAACTCCAACAAGATCTCAGAGCTCTGCTTGTTACTTTGCACCGTCTTTAATCCTCCCCAAGCTCTTCAGAGTCCTCAACGTACCTTAGTGCTGCTGAAGATGATGGTGCTGAATTCAGTGGTCACATCATGCTTCCAAAACAAGGAGATGGCCTGAGCTCTAAACCCAAGTCTTCCTGAGACCAAACTCCACATTTGAAGGTCTCTTGGGACATTGCTGACATTGTGTGAGCCAATAACAACAACAGTAACAACAACAACAACAATAATCCCTAGCACCACCTAAAAACCTATATCTGTGCTTGATTATTCTGGTGAATGGCTACAGCACGTATGGCCTGGGTGATACATGTGGCCTGTGTACATGTGAACACTAAGGAAAGGGCGGACCATGGAGGTCGTAATGGGTGTAGTAAACGGCGGAGCACAGGTAGCCTCCATCAAAAGATGGAGCCTTAAGCAAGGCCCTGGAGGACAACTGAAGAGACAGCAGCCAGATGACAAGTCACAGAGGGCTCTGGAAAATCCCAAGACACACAACAAAGACAGAGTAGAGGACTCCAAGTGATCCAGGGTAGCAAACATTTCCCAAAAGGTCTCGCTTTAATATTATTGTGAACAGTCTGAAGTCTAGCTGTACTTCTCAGCTAAGCTCTGGCTTCCTAAGGCATTTTTAAGAGAGCCTGAGGCAGACATGAGGTTCTAGGAGACTTCCTGTCCATCCAGGTGATGGGTGCCATGTACACCCCTTTTGCCATAGTCTTTGCTCTTAGTGGAAAGGGTACTGCCCTGTACAGAGAAACCCTTATCTGCCTTGGCCTTTTTCTTGTTTGAAAGGCAATGTCCTTGCTTGTTTCACTCAGCAAAGTGCTTTGCTGTGTAAGCACAGAGACCCATGTTTGAATCCCCATTACCCACATTAAAAAAAAAGCAAACAAAAACCTAGACTCAGAGCTTCCCGTCTGTAATCCCAGCACAGGGAGATGGAGATAAGAGGATCTGAAGGTTTACTGGATAGTCTAGTTGCATCCGTGAACACCAGGTTCAGTGAAGGACTCTGTCTCGGTAAAGAAGGTAGATATTGATTGAAGAGGACTCTCAGTATTGCCCTCTGGTCTCTTCACAGATATTCACACATACCTGCAAATGCATGTGTGTGTGCATTGGGTCTCGCATGTGCAGATACACACAACTTAAAAAAAAAGTTTTAATTATCATAAAAACAGCCTTACCAATTTTTAAAATGACCTGTTTTTGTTTGTTTGCTTGCTTGCTTGCTTGCTTGTTTACAGGCCAATATCAAGTGCCCCTTGGCGTTTTGGGCACTGTTTCCTTTGTAACATTGACAGGGAGATATCTGTCATCACCCTGAAGCATGATGTTAGAAAAGATAATCAAATTCCCTCAGCGTCTCCTAAATTTTAAATATGAGAAGAATTCTGTGGGTTTTTTTTCTTCTTCTCATAGTGTTTGAGGATGAAGCAGCACACATCTCTATTGTCCTTCCCCTGAGCAATTCTTGCCCAGACCCTTGATGTACAGGGAACAGTTCTGAGAAACGCATCGATTTTTATTTGAACTCAACGGTGTCCTCGCATCCGGTTATCACTGATGTTAGCATAAATCTTGGTTAACTTAAAATGCACGAGGCCCTGAACTGGTGTCATCTGGTTCCCATATTAAGTCCAACCTTCATCCCAGATCCTGAGAGCGTTCTGGAGAGCTGGGTGATCGATCACATGCCAGTTTCCTTCCTCTGAAGGCCCAGGGCTAGGGACAGGTTCCTGTTGCTGGGGACACGTGTGCTGAGTGTATGCACGGGCTGAGCATGTGCAGTGTGTGCAGTATGCAGGAGTTACCACCATCCACTCTCCACGTGCTCTCTGCAGTTCTCACAGCAAATTCAATAACATTTATAAACACTCTGGTAAAACAATGATTTTCTTTTCTGGGGATAGCTGCCTCTCTCATTTGGCAAGATGCACCTATTCACAGATGTTATGCTAAACTTCAGGAGTGAACCGGGGGCCGAAACAGGATTTGCCATTAATCTTAAAGATGACAGCGTAATGTGAAACTTGGTATGTTATAGTAATTTTTCCCTGACACCCGACTTCAGATCTCTCAGTCTCTCCATCCCATCTTCTAACCCAATAGGACCCTGGCAGTTCCTCCTGAAGCCTTATGACTGGGTTTCACGTTTATTAATGTGCATGCTGGCCAACACCACAATGCAATACCGCATCAAAGGATTCGGGCCACTGTGTGCCCCCACTGCTTTCTATAAGTACCCATATCCCTTTCCCTGCTTCCAGCCCCAGCATCAGGTTTCTTTAGGCTGACCCCGAATTGAGCCTCACAGGTCCTGTCAGTTCCATCCTGACCCCAGACTGAGCCTCACAGGTCCTGTCAGTTCCAGCCTGCTCCTCAAAGAGCCAGTGTCATGAAAACCATGAAAGAGAGACCCAGGCTACAAGCCTAAATGACAGGTCTTATCAAAAAGCCAGACATCTGGCAGCCAATTCAGTAGATGCCTGAGTTTCTGTTGGTGTCAAACCAGAAGCAGCTGGGTCAACAGGTGCCTCAGTGTTTCCTGGCTCCATTTTCAAAACCAAACCCCAGACAGTGTCAGCTTCATCAATTGCTTCAGAAGAGATGAGGCAGGGTCTTGTACATAGAAGCTCCACTGGCCTGTCCCGCTTTATTTAAAGAAAGTTCTCCAGCTGCTGAGATAGCTCCACCCAGCCCTGATGGCTGGAGTCCAGTCATGGAACCCACATGGTGGAAGGCAAGAGCTGACTCCTTCAAGTTGTCATTTGACTTCCATACATGTGACATGGCTCCTGTGTATATGCACACACACACACACACACACACACACACACACACACACACAAGTTAAAATAAATCTTCTGTTCTGTGAATGAAAATGTAGAGCCGTCTCACTGAGTGCCGTGTAGAACCAGCTAACGCTATTCAGGAGACAGCAGCATGGTTAAGTACCGGAAGAGGCTTGAGGTTGCCCTTCTCCAAGGATGGAGAGCACAGTGGAGATGCCTGGAGGATGGGAGCTGAGAGACGGGCCTCTGGAGTTCGAAACTTGACGATCATCGGCTGTCTATGTGAAGAGGGGGTCATTGAAAATGTGCAGAGCTCCTTTATTCTCTTGTCAGCTAAGGTCAAAGGAGATTCTGAACGTCGGGAAGATGGCTCATTTGGTGAAGGGTTCACCCGGCAGGCTTGAGAATCCGAGTTGGAGCCTCAGAACTCATGCAAAGAAATTCAGCAATGATGAGGGACGTGAGCTATCTCAGTGCTGGGGACAGAAGAGGATCCTTAGGGCTCACTGGTTAGGAAGTGCAGCCTGACTGGTGAGCTGCAGGCCCCAGTGAGAAACCTGTCTCAAACGAGCAAGGTGGAGAACAGCAAGAAGGACAGCTAGTGGTACTCTGGCATCCACGTCCATGCACACACATACATTGACATCTGTGCAAAGCACACTCAGAGAGAGAGAGAGAGAGAGAGAGACAGAGACACAGAGACACAGAGACACAGAGACACAGAGACACAGAGACACAGAGACACAGAGACAGAGACACACACAGAGATTTCAAGTTGAGATGTGTGTTGTCTTACTTATATGGTGACTATAAAGTCCAAGGAAAGTGATATCATGATGGCTGTCCACAGAACACCCTCAGGGAGGGTCCAGAGCCATCAGTTCTTGCAGCTGTTAGCTACAGCCCTGGCAGTTGATCAGTTGAGCTTCAGCAATCTGGCAGGAGAAAGAGGAGAGGGTATCTTAAAACCAGGGGCAGTGGAGGCAGCATGAACTTAATGATGCTGATTGAGAAAACGGAAATAAGGAAGGTCCTTCTAATGAGACATGGCCATCATCTATGGCGAGGAGAAGAAATCAAGGGAAGGGACACCCATGCAGAGAGAAGCTCAAAGGTGATGTTAGGCAAGAGCCATTCAGAACTGGGCCCACATGGAGCTGATGGCTTCCCTAGAAAGCTCTCTGTTGTGAGCTCCGTCATAACAGTGGCTGATGGTGACTATAAAGGGGGTTTTGTATATTTTATTTTTGACAGTGAGGAGATGTTGGCCTCACACTAGAGACAGCCACAGACTTGTTTGTGAAAGAAGAAATAAGAACGACTACTTAATATTTATAGAAACATAATCAAATGAGTGGAAGTAGCTGTGTTTCCCACTCCGGTAGACTAGGCACTGGGTTTCCAGGACACAGCCATCTTTCATGTAGATCTCTTCCTCTCTTGCTAGAGGAGATGTCCCTTCCAGTGTGCACATGTGAGTGTGCATGCCTCTGCATGGTATGTGAGCACATGGGCGCACATGCATCCACATGTCAGTGGCGGATGTCTTCATCATGGTTTGGGAATGACTTCAGGGCAGGCACATTGGAAAGCAGCAACACTTCAGAATCCACTCAGTTGATTACAGATGCTTAATCCACAAATAAGCAGAGCCAGAAATAGAAGAAAAAAAAATCCTTGAAAATGAAGTGTGCAGGGCTGGCTCAGCAGCTAAGAAGGACTGTTGCTCTTGGACCCAGTACCACAGCCGGGTGATCAGACATGTAACTAACTCCAGGAAGTCTGGCTCCTCTCCTGGCCTGCATGCTGTCAATCTGCATGCACATGGTATTCACACACACACACACACACACACACACACTCAGGTGAGAAGGACATACATGTGCACACACACACCACAGTCACACACACACCATATACTTACACATATATTCACATACACACACACAAAATATTAAAAATATAAGAATTATCTATATACAAATTCTCACAGAATGTTTTACTTATTTTCTGATGATTAATTAAACAAAGACACTTACACCAGACTCTTGTCAAGATCCCACCCAATTCTACTTTCACAACAGTAGATCCACCTCTGAGATTTCAAGTCATCAACTGAGAATGTGTTTTGATTCATTGTTTGTTTTAAGGGAGGTTGACAAGTGCAGCTCCTTTATTCCAGCCCATGGCTCTTTAATGCAACCATGAAGTAAGTACAAAGGCACAGGAGTCAGGGCCCTGAATCTGTATTCTGCCTCTGCCTCTTACTAGGTACATCACTGATGTGTGTGTCTCATAGTCACCACAGAACCTGGCTTATGGTTGCTCTTCTATTTGTAACAGCTTCTATTGTTCATGGATGTTTTGCTTGTTACATACAAATGTAGGCTTCATGCCATTCATATGTTTTAAATATAATTGGGATTCAAGAGAGAAGGTCTCCTCAGAGGTCATCTTACTTACCCATTGCACGCTTGGTGGTTTTGACTTGTCTTTAGTCTATTCTTTCACACGTGCGAGGTCAGCTTTAACTGCCAACTAGACACACATAGAATCACTCAAGAAGAAAGTCTCAATGAGAGATTGTCTAGATTAGTTGGCCTTAGGCATATCCATGAGGGATTTTTTTCTCTCAGTTGGGTTCATTAAGCTGGGAAGAGTCAGCCCACTGTGGGTGGTACCGTTCCCTGGATCTGGATCCTTGACCCTCTAAGGGTAGAGGAAGTAGGCCGAGTTCTGAGCATACTTGGGTTCTCTCTGATCTCCATGGTGGATGTGACCAGCTGCTTCAAAACCCTGCCTTGGCTTCTGTGTAAGGATGGATGGTAACCCGAGGCTGTAAACCAAACTTACCCTTCGTCTCCTAAGTTGCTTATGTTGTGGTATTTAGTCACAACTATAGCTGGGACAACAATCATTGCTTTACTGCCTTGTAGCTTAAGGTTCACTGTGGCTAGCACTAGCCTTTTCTCCAGAGTCCCTCATTCCAGTGTTCCTTTGATACTGGACAGAGGTTTGTGTTGTGCAGTTTTCTGTTTCTTAGTTTGTAGGACGGTGGGAGGAAGATCAGGGAATCCTGTATTGCTCCTTTGTTGCCCAGTAATGTGAAGGAGAGGCACCTCACTGCTCCTCAGAACTGAAGCCCCACTGCTGACCCCTCATCAGTACCGCATTGCAGGGTGACGTGAGGAGCAGGGGTTCAGATTGCTCTGGCTTAATAGAAGGCACTTGGATCTGATGGTGATTATCCAGTCCTTTGTAAGGGCTGTGTTGTATCGAACTTCCACAACACAGAGCACTGTGATCCCAGATCAATGCTGGATTTTCCCCTACACATCCGTCAAGCAATTTGGCAATACATTTATCAGCGGGCATCAGATGAGTGTCCTCCAATTCAATTTTGAACGTGGCCACTATAAGATATTGGCGTCCTCAGATTGAGCGGGTGGAGGACTCTGTCCCAGAAGGCTCTCTGTATTCAGTATGGCAGGTGCAAAGACCCTGTCACCCTTACTTCCAGCCAGCCAACCAGAAATCAGCACTCTCCCACCTCTGCCCTTGGGTTTGGCTGACTTGCTAACGTGCCTCCCAGAACTCAGGGAAACAGGTTCACCAGTGTATTAGAGACAATGCTACAAAGATGCAGACAGCCACATAGATGGGTAAGAAACAGGTGGGAGACGGAACCAGGACATGTTAGCCCTCCACAGACCTGCTCTCCTCAGGCTCTTCCACGTGCTGTTACTCAGACTCTCCGCGTGGCTCTTCTTGTGCTCATGGTTACCATGCTACAAAGGCGCAATAGACTAAATCATTAGCCACTGACATTCAGTTTAACCTTTAGTTCCTTCTTCCTCCCCACAAGTTGGGTAATGGTTCTGAAAGCCCCTACCTTCCGATCATGCTTTAGTATATCAAACGTGTAGCTCTCAACTTCAAGCTTCTAAGGAGCTTCCAGTCACCAACCCTCCCCTGAATACCACCTTGTGGATTCCAAGAATCTCTGGAGCTCTAGGAAGTTCCTCAGTCCCTACCTCAACCTCCCTTGCTTGCTCCCTCCCTCATACTCCATGGTTTATCAAGCAGTCACAGGACATGTGTCTCTGAAGTCGGTGAGGAGCCTGGGGTGTGACCACAGGTACATCACAGGTGACCGCAGTATAGAACTTGGCCTTTCTTTGAACGTTGGATGCTAGAACGCTTTGGATTTTTCTCTACCCAGTCTCCCTGGTTACATTTCTATCCAAATGCTTCTGTCTAGTTTTTTCCTTTCACAATAATTAAGCCACATGCCTAGAATTTATTCCCAGATCATGTGGATCACTTATTCTGTAACTTTATCTCTAGAAAATTCTCCCGTAGATAATCCCAGGGGTTTATTGGAAGAGTTGAGTTACTTTTATGAGTGCTTGGATTTTTAAAATTTATTTACTTTTATTAATATTAATAATAATTAACATTTATTTATTTCTGTTAGATCTGGGCTTATCTGTGGTTGCATACATTGTATTGGCAGCCTCTTGTCTAGCACAGCCTCTAGGGAGCCTTCTTCCTCTGTCATCCTTACCTGTCTCAGGTTGCACAAGCTCCCGGGAGGCAAGTGCCATCTTCTCAAAATGCATTGTGCAGTCTGTACACAAATGAGCAATTAATTCACCGAACACTGACATCGGGACACTGCACAAAGAAACGATGATATCGTAAGTGATTTAATGTACCAGTTCTCTTCAGTTTCTCCACTAATAAAAGCTGTCGTCTGAAAAGAGATAATACACAAAGTACAGTCTTGCTTAAATTGAAATTATTATGAGAAGATTAGTCTTAGTTATTTCTGTATATCTCCACACAATGCCATTGTCAGAGGCTTCTAGAAGGCTGTTTAAGTGGTTCTCACAAGGTTAAAGGGCCGAGAAGCAACAGTAGTATCAGCAGGCGAGGCAAATGATCCACACTCGAGCTGGGTCAGGGGTTGACAAACATTTTGTGTAAAAGGCCAAGTGGTAAAACTGTTCCAACTCCGAGTGCCACATGGTCACCGCCACAGCTCCCCAGTCCGCCCTTACAGTGTGGAGGTAACTATAGAGCATATGTGAACGGATCATAGCCGTGTCTTAATAAAACTTTATTCACAAAACAGCCACAGATGTAGCATGTGGGCTGTAGCTTGCAAACACCTGACACATGATCATACTACACTGATCTCTCTGGAACTGATTCTAAAATTCCTTGTCAAAATAAACCAAGGGTAGGGGAAACACACGTCCAAAGTGAAAGTGAGGCCTGAGACAATTGATGGCAATCTGGGCAGCAGTGTCTGCTTGTTGTGCAAGTGTGAGGGCCTGAGTTGGAAGTCCCAGCACTCGAATAAAGTTACGCACACCTGCAACCTCTGCACCAGCGATGGTAGAAACACAGGAGCTGGCTCACTCGCTGCCAGCCTAGTTCCAGGGTTAGTGAGAGACCCCATCTCATAGGAACACAGGGGAGAGTGACAGAGTGGGACCCAGCTATCCTCTTCTGACACCCGTGCATACCATAGCACATCTACCTAAGTACACACCCTACCCCATAGCACATACATGCACACATACACACACAGAGAGAAAGAAAGATAGATAGAAACACATATGTACCCTACCCCATAGTGTGCACACACATGCACACACATACATAAACTACCCTATAGCACACACACATACCCTAACCCATAGTGTACATACACACACACAGAGAGAGAGAGAGAGAGAGAGAGAGAGAGAGAGAGAGAGAGAGAGAGAGGGAGAGAGAGAGAGAGAGAGAGAGAGAGAGGGGGGGGGGCTCACAATCACACTGTTACATTATTCTCTTGGGACAGTGCCTGCCACTGAAGCTGGCAACCTGTAGGCTCCTGTGATCCAGACCCCTCCTGTTTCTGCCCCTCCCACTGCTGGGGTTATAGGTGTATATGTGACCACACCTGACTTTTCACATGGGTGCTGGGGATTCAAATTTAGGGCCTCATGCTTGTAGAACAACTATTTTTACTCACTGAGCCATCTCCCCAGCCAAAGGGAGAAAGATGTTTACATAGAGAAAAGTTCAGGGGTGCCTTCAGAGTTGGGGAAGTGACATCAGAGCTGGGTTTCAGATGAATGCAGAGGACTAACTGCCTTCGTGCGTCCTCTGGGAATCAACACATTATCTCTAAGGTACACTGCAAATATACCAGGTGGTTCCCGTTGTTGCCGATGTGTGGGGACTGAATCCCACGATTGAACAAATAACAGTAATGTCCTCTTATAGGAAATAATGTGCCACAGTTCTGTTTGGAGATATTCAAATGGCCATCCTGCCCTTGAGCCTGGGGTAAATTAATTGCTCTATTACAAGTCTGAAGAGCTTTCTTAAAGAAAAAAAAAAAAGATAAAACAAACAAACAACAACATGCACACACACACACACACACACACACACACACACACACATACACATCACCACCACCACCACCACCACCAATAACCAGAAATCAGATGCAGCCCCTATGGTTGTTCGTTGCACACAGCCATGTAGTGTTCAGCTGGTTTTGTTCTGTTGGGAACAACAGAGTGCCGTGTTCCCCCATGGAGGTGCAGTCAGTATTAATTTTATTGGGCATAACGGGATGCCCAGCATGCATTCACAGGGTTGCCAATGGCAACACTATAGTTCACCCGAGTATCAAAGAGTATCAAAGCAGACCGGATGTAAAGGCATGGTGCCGGTGGATCTCAGCCATGGAAGGCGATTTGGAGAACTGGAGCCTGCCGCTCTTCTGTGGGGTAAGAGCATGCAGATCACGCTGTCAGTCACACTTGCGTGGCTGGTCCCTTTGGGATGCTTTTACCATGTGTCTGTTCTTACCGAGCTGCAGTTGCTTGGGCTTCACACCTAAGCAGATTTAGCTTCTCTCTGTACCAGGTATACAGGAGTGATTGCTAGACGGGCATCATCACCTTTCAGGCTCCATAGAACATGTCTTTCAGAAGGAGCTGTTCAGGAGTTTGTTTGGAGTAGAGTGTTTAGTAGCTCCATTGGTGGAGAGAGGAGTGCAGTGAGCAGGGCGTGTCAGTCCTCAGGTTGCTGGTTCAATTCCGGCTCGAAGGATTCCATATAATCATTTGGGGCAGAGGCAGTAGCTCAATTGGTAGAATGGTTCCCTTACAGGCATAAGGCCCCAGACTTGATTCCTATACAGCATTTATACAATGTACATTGTAAGTCACATAAATGGGAATAGTGGAGCAAGTTTAAGGCCAGCCAGGGCTACATGAGACTGTGATGCACACACACACACACACACACACAGAGCTCCCAGGTTTGTTTAGCCTTCTGTGTTAAACAAAAAAGCATCTGTGCTTTGGAATGAACAGTAAACTGTGGAACTGGGAGCGATTGAGAAAATCCCAGAGAATTTAACAAAGAAAGTCCAGGGTGCCTTAGGGCCTTTTAGGAAAAGGACTTTGGCCAAATTTTCAGAGCAGGTAAGGATTTCTGGGAGAAGTCATGCTCAGAGGTGACCCAGGAAAGGGGAAGGTGGGGCTGGGGCATAGCAACACCAGGGGACCTTTTGCAGAACGCTAATAGACTGCCTTTAATTTTCACCAAACTCACCCAAAATGCATGGATACTGTCACAAGCATTTTCCACTTTCTTTATCTCCTAAGATAAAGAAAGAGGGTTTTAAGGACTCACAGGAGAATGGTGAGCCTTGAATCCAGTTAGAAAAAGCCTCCAAGGCCATTTCCCTAGGATATGGGCTCCCCAGGCACATTCACACATGGCTGCTGGATGGCATATCTGAGAGATCAGGTTCAGCCTTCCCTTCCTTCCCCCGCTGCGGACCTAAAGTTCTGTTGAGCAGAGCGGCTGCACTGGAGTGTCTACATAAAGGCACTCCAGATCCATGCTAGGCTGGCAATCAGTCCAGTGTTGTGTGTTTGTCTGGACTCCGGCTTCTTAGACTGTGGGTTGCCACCCTGTATGAACCCACATGACAGAATGGGGGAGGCGCAAGAAAATCAGCATCAGCATCGCATCAGATGTCTCAAAACCCAAATATTCATTCAGGATAAGTGTGTGTTTCTGATGGTGCTTACCTGGGCTATAGATGTCATCTCTACTGCCACCTTGTTTCCGTACACAGGGGTGTGTCCTGTACTCATAGACACACATTGTGATGTAATGTCAACTTCACGAGACCCTCCCTGTTCATGCCGGGGGTTTTGATTGTCTTGATCCTATGCAAGCCGTGGGTGTGTACCACTGCACTGTCACGTCCAGCAAATACTGTGTGGGTGAGCGGTAGCTCTAAGCTGTGTCATATTGGTGCTGGGAACTGAACCTGGGTCCTTTGAAAGAGCTTCAGGAGCCCTTGACTGCCGAGTCAGCTCCCCAGCCACCTATATTGTCCTGTGGGGAAGTCGCACGAGTGCTGTGGTCTTCAGTGAACAGCACAGGGAGCAGGGTGCTGGGGACTTGCTGCCCACACCGTGATCTGGGATTATTCTAGCTTCTGTACTTTTCCAGTGGATCAGAAAAGGAAGGCACCCTCTTTTCCTTAAGGGGAACCAGTCTGACATCACAACCTTCCTTATCATTTAGAAAGCTTACCCTCCGCAGGTCATACTAATGAGGTTTTACTGCTCAGAAAATAAGGCGACTTATGACGGATTGGAGAGAGTCCAGGAGGGACAGCGTGTGAATTCATTTAAATACATCTACATTACTTTTGTCTTGGTAATGTAACACCAGAGGACAAATCAATAGTTGCAGTTTAACTACCTGACAGGGATTAAGTAAGCATTGGCCAAGTATAGGCACCTAAATGGGCCGTGGTTTGCCTATCACTAGAGAACACATTTTATCACTGACTCACCGCACTTTACGAGGACGGAACTGAAATGGTTTTGTTATGAGTCGTCTCAGTAAAACCCCCGCTGCCATAGGTCTCATCTATGCATTGTCTGCCTTCCTCTGGGCTTCAGAGAAGACAAAGACTATAGCACCTAATCTACCAGGGTGGCGGCCTTTGATCCATGGATGTATTCCCTCATTCATGGATGCATTGTCTAGTCAAAAGTGATGTCCTCTGGTCTACGTCTGTGGCCTCTCATCATGGCTGCCACCTCTGGACTATGGCTACCACCGTATCATGAAGTATATGGGATGATTAATGGTTGAAGGCATTAATGCCTATTGTCTTAGCCCTCCAATTAAAAAAGTAGATTGGAGCCAGGCTTCTCATGTGAGTTTGGGGTAGAAAGATATTTAAAAGGCAGGTGATTGGCCTTCCACTCCTTTCAATCTGGCCATAAATCAATTGGTAATGATTTTCCCAGTGTCATTTTCCTCTGGCTTTGAACTTGGGTAATGAGCATCCCCATCGCCGATTCTCCGAGATCTCGTTAGGAAGAGGATGAAGATTTATGACGAGGCTGAGAAACAAACCCGTTCCATTTCTTTTCGTCTGCCTGTCTTTCCCTTCCCAGACTTCAACCCTGATGAGTCTTAACTTTCCCGAATGGCACATAGCATTTGGGAGATGAGAGAGCTCTGGCAAGTCTTGACCTACTTTCCAGGGCCGGCAGACTGCATGTAAGAGGATGCTACTATATGAGGCAGCAGATGAGAACATTCGGGAAGCAGGGTACATTGGTCTGATTGGCACCAATTAGTCCAAGGACTTGTGGTGTCTACTGATTTCAGATTTAAAAAAAAATAAAAGTACACTTATGAGAAGTTCCATGGGCTGCTACCATATAAAACTCTTTCTTCCAATTTGACCATGAATCGATTGGGAAGCATGGCATGAGTTCTGTGGGGACTGAGAACCCTGGGTGGACAGGCAGGCTTAAGGTGGAAACCCACTGACAGCTTCCCTTCCCCTAATCAGGACTGAGGCTTACGCCACCGAGTGGAAGCCAGATGTGCAGGATGAAAGAAACTCTGCCTGACAAAGTGTGGGAAAACAGGTATTTGAGTTTGAAAACATATTTATATGATTTTAAAACAATTTTGTCTTAGAAATACACGTGCAGCGAAGGGCTTGTTAAAATAGAATTTTTGCACACATTCTAGTAAAAGCAAACGTGCTTAGCTTCATACCATAGCACACCGAGATGCCCATCATACTTTGTATTTTTATGTATTCTTTTTTTTTTGTTATATGAACCAGGGTCATATTCTATAGCTCAGTTCCAGCCTGGCCTGCAATTAACCCAGTAGCCTCAAATTCAAGGTAATTCCCCTACCCCAGTCTAAGTGCTGGCGTTATAGGCATGAGCCTCCATGTCAAGGCTAGGCCCTTTAAGATACTCAGTTTTGGTTATTGTAGGAGTGTGGCAAGCCTTATACATCTAAGCAAGTTATCATTCCTGTAATCTATTTAAAATAAGGGTCACAAAGTGAGATCTCTGCCTCCCAATCCCATAGCTATTTGGAACAAAGGACTTCCCACTGCATTAGAGAGTGTCTTCTGGGGATGAAAGACGAATGAGATGCAGGTAGGGAGATGGCTATTTACATATGTAGATATGTAGAAGCTTGCTGTGATTGTCATTGTCTAATCCAAGAAGCTCCACCGTCTTCCGTATGTGAGGTAGAAGATGCAGTCTAATCCCAGTCTGAAGGCCCCACCGTTCACAGTGCTTGTGCCTGACTCCAGGATGGGCTGCTGCTGCAGCCCCAACAGGAGCATCCCCTTCTCTGGCTCTGTGTGCTGGTTGGACTCATAGTACATGGGATAGTGCCTGTCATGAGTGGTAGTGTCTTCGTCACCCAGCCTACTTGTGTTAACCTCTTTTAGGAATCCTCACCTGAACACCCAGAAATGCTTCACCTGTCTTCTGAGCTATCCTTGACTCAAACTGATACATCACAGCATCAGTCTTTCTTCTTTCCTTCCCACCGTTTTTCTTCCTAAAGCATCTGGTGAGCCATTGTTATTAACCAAGCTGCTGAACTAATCTTAGCAGGCTAGTAGTAGGAAGAGAGAGTGTATGGTGCTAAATGTTGGCATGAATGCCTGTGCCATTAGTGACTTGTGCATGGCTTTGGATGTGTCTGTCTTTAAGACTTCTTGGGAAAAGGATGCCCTTGTTTGAATGTGTTTGACACCGTGATAGGTCCGGGGTTGAATAAAGAAGGAAAAAGGAGCAAGCCAGTTTAGCATCTGCCTTCTACTTTCTTGAGTGCTGAGATGTGACCCTCTGTCTTTGTTGTCATGCCTTCTGAGGCGTGATAGATTGGACCCTCAGCCCGGAGCCAAGATAACTCCTGTCCCTTCCTTAAGTCACTCTTCTTACCTACTTGGTCACACAGATTTGAAAATCACATCCACCCCTTGCTTCCAAGGACCTTACACTTAGAGGAAGGAATGTCCTTGTCTGTTTCCGTTGCTGATAACAGTCTACAACATTAATTGTTGTGCTGGTTAGTTTTAACCATCAATCAGACACAGCATAGAAACACCTGGAAAGAGAATCTTAATGAGAAATTACATAGATTAGACTGGCTGTGGTTATATCTTTGTGGGATTATATTGATTGTTCATTGATATAGAAATATCTAGGTTATTGTGGGTGGCACCATTCCCTAGGCAGGGGTTCTGAACTATCGAAGAAAGGAGAAAGCGAGCAGGCAGCTGGGCACATTTGTTGCTCTCTGCTCTTAATTGTGGATGTGATATGACTATGAGTTCCTGCCTTGACCTCCCCTCAATGATGACTATAACCTGGTCTTATAACAGCAGCAGCAGCAGCAGCAACAGCAACAACAACAACAAAACCTTTTCTTCGCATGTTGCTTTTGTTCAGTGTTTTAAATGAAACCAGAACAATTGGGAAGCTGACAAAGTCTTTGCAGGTCTTGGGGACCCAGAATTATGTTCTATACACTGAAGTCAGTGCATCTGGGAGATGTGCCCACTGCCGGATGGCTGTGCTGATTTATAAACCTAGGCAGGAGCTCTTGCCAGAGCTGACACAAAAGAAGACACACATGTAAAAGGAGCCTATTTCTGTTTGCTCCCAACACCAACACCAAACATTCTCTTCTTTTCTACTCCTAAGCCTCTCATGAGTGAACCTTCTTGGCAAGACATAGGTCACATGTTCTGACCTAACTGCAAAGAACTCTGGGAAATCTGTTCTAGGTTTCAGTCTCTGCCACAGGGAAGTTTATTTAGAAGGTTTGAAACATACACGGTAAAGATATATCCCTACCACAATCTCACCTAGTGAGAGTTCACCCAATAACCACAAGAAATTGTCCAGTGCTGTCCCCTTTGGTGTCTACTAAGGTCATGGGCACCTAGCATTGGAGCCAGTCTGCAGAGGAAGGGCAACTACATAGAGTGTCATCTTGGAGTATGTCATGCTGGTGTGTCAAAGGCTTTTGTCGTTACGTTAGTCGATAGGATAGATAGGTAATACAGAAACAAAGAGCTTCCGAATCGCAGTGCTTTGGCCTATGAAGGTGGCTTAGTTCTAAAGCATGTGCCTTGTAAACACAGGGACTGTGTTAGGGTCACAGGGACAGCCAGACAAAGTGATGCACACTTGTAATCCCAGTGATGGCAAGATGGGAGGTGGGGCAGGTGCATCCCTGGAGCTCCCTGGCTAGCTAGCCTAGTTTATTTGGCAACATTCTAGGCCAACAAAAAAGATGGAAGACACCCAAGGAAGGACACCTGAGATTGTCTTCTGCCTTCCACATGTACATGCCTACACATATATATGCATACAAGCAAACATGGAAATTTTTGTGCAGTCATACAAAACTCCTTAAGGTCTGATCTGTGGATGAACTTAGTAGAAAGTTTAACAGTCTAGTGCAAAATTGCTTTTTAGGACTTGTCAAAATAGTGACAGCAGAGTGAACCTGTGCCCCCTGAGCTCAGGAATTTGGATCACATGCCCTGCTATGACCTCATGTCCAGGGTGCTTTATGCCCTTCCATGACTCAGTGACTTAAATGGTTCCAGTCTGTGCTATTAGGATGTGCCCATGACCTTGCCCATGTTTGCCACAACTGAGCAGGAGGTGGAGAGGAGCCATAGAGATCCTTCATGGCTTCAGCTCGGGAGTGTTGTATCTCTTGCATACAGCTCACTGGGTACAACTGGTCACATGGTCTGATCATAGGGTGTCCACCGACTCCCAGCTAGACAGTAGCATCTCCTATCCATCCAAGAAGGGTTGGATGAGATTTGATGGTAAGCCTATATCAGAATTCAAATGATGAAAGTTACATCTTCATTGCTGCCGGGAAGTGTTGTTCACGTATGAGTATTGGTGAATGTAGTGTGGCTTAGCAAATTGACTGCTGTGTTTGCTTCTCTGGCCAGTCTTCTTTTTGAATGGAACAATTTCGAAATAAATGCTCCACTAGTTAAAACTAATGGTAAGCTTTGGAGAAGTTTGAATAAAGTTTAGAGCAAGGGAGATGTCATTGGTAAAGTGCTTATATGTCTTCAGATACGGATTAATTACATTTATCTTACTGAAAAGAGATCTCTGGGCTGTAGATGCTGAAGGGCCTAATGCACAAGCTTGAGGACCTGAGTTCAGAGCCCCAGAGCCCAGGCTAATCTGAGTATGATGTGCATCCTGTAACCACAGGGATGGTGTGTGTGTGTGTGTGTGTGTGTGTGTGTGTGTGTGTGTGTGTGTGAGTGTGTGTGAGTGTGTGTGTGTGAGGGAAGGAGAGACAGGCAGATTCCTGAAGCTCACTGGCTAGCCTGGCTAACAGAATCAGTGAGAAACCCTGTCTCAAAATGTCCAGATAGAGATGGGTCAGTGAATGAAACTCAATAAAGACCTTTGACCTCCACCTATATTTACACTTATGTGGACACCACACACACACACACACACACACACACACACACATAGATGCACACACACTCACACACACGTTCACATACTCAAACCTACAGACACACACTCATACACAGACATACACATTCACACTATAAAACTAGAAAGCAGACACAAGGGGGAAGGTTGACGGGGATGAGGTGATGAACTCTTGGACAGGGAGGGCACAGGGAGGAGGTGATAGAGAGAAGAGAGTCAACAAAAACAAATTCTGTTTGAAGATGCCGTGGTGAAACATGGCTTTGCATGGTGTGTGTGTGTGTGTGTTTGTGTGCATGTCTGGTATATGTAAGCATGTTCAAGTGTGTGTGCAGTACATATGGAATATGGAGTTGACACTGGTGTCTTTCTTGGTTGTTCTTTCCTTTCTGTATGGAGTCAGGACCTCTTAGTCGAACCTAGAGGTGAATTCCAACCTGTTTTCCTGAGCTCTAACCTTGAGAGAATGCTACAACTTTTTAAACCACTGCTGTATGACCCAGTTGTGCCACTCTGCTTCAGCTACTGGACCTTACAGTTGCTATGTGACCCAGCTGTGCCATTCCTGGTCACAGGTCTCCACAGCAAAGCCTCAGGACACGGTCCTGATTTCTCCTTGAATGGACATTAGCAGCCTGGCTCTGTATTAACAGCCTGGTTCTGTATTGGCACTGTTCGTGACAGCCCTTGGTGCTATTGATGCTGTGGGTGTCTGAATGAATGGTGGTTTAGAGCATACAGACCCTCTGAGCCCTAAGCAGGTAGGACTGGGAGTGTGGGAGGCAGGCACTGGGGCACAGGTGCACACACCCGGCAACCTGCTGCCAGGGTCTACAACACCTCACTGGCCCTCTGTGACCCCTGCCCCATACCTTAATCTCCACCTTCCCTACCTTTCCTTGTTATGTAGCGTAAATAACATATCAACTAAGCTGCTTCTGGTGCAGGTCCTGCTAAGAGCAGATGTAGCTCGCTCAGTCTGGCAGTTCAGAAACCCTTCTTACAGAACCCTACAGAGCCCGTGCCACCCATCTTGCTGCTATGTTGTCAAATCTCTTACCCGAAGGAAAATTAGACCAAACAGCTTTCAGCCAACTGCACACCCCTCCTTTTCTATTCCCTATAGAGGCTGTGATCCTATAGCTCTGCATCTACCGTGGATATTACTTCCTATGGCGGAGGATTCTCCCATCACCTTCCTGCTTATACAGCCATATTTCCATTCTCTGCTCATTTACACAAATAGCTTAGATATTTATTTATAATTTCTTGCATTTTTTATGGGCACAGAATTGTGGCTGGGGAGGGGGCGGGGACATGGATGTCTGATCCATGTGATTTTCTCGATTGCTTTTCCTTGAATTTGACGCGCCAGGGAGTCTTCATTGAACCTATAGCTCACTGATTGGCTAGACATCACTTTGACCTGGAGATTTCCCCCTGTCTCTGCCTCCCGAGTGCTGGGAGTACAGCAGCTACCATGTCTGCCTAGCTTTTATGGGGTTCTGGGATTCTAGATTTTAGTCCTCGTACTTGAACGGCAAGTGACTTACTCGGAGTCCTTGTCCCAGGCAGTGTGTTCCCTCGTGAGACCGGCTTTTGAACTTAGCATTGAAGTGTTTTCTTGATCTTTGCATTCTGATTCCTCCCAGAGCAACGCACGCATCCTAAACCAGAGTTCCCGAGCCTCTAAGTGAGGAGCTTTCTGGGAAGAATCGTTCTTTGACCTGCCAAAAACAGTTATCAAAGCTGGCAATTCAGTGTGTCAGTGGTAGTAGATGTTGAAGAGGAAGGATGCCACACCATCAGAAGGAGTGGCAGGAAGCCCCCAAAGGAATCCTTAGCTCATCCGATGCTTAGCTGGTATCTGAAGCCATCGTTTTGAACGATTTCAGGAGTGCAGACAGGCTCCTGACAGGGAGCAGTGTAAAGAAGGATTTTAAGTTTACTGAGGTTGGTTGAGGTTTGAATGGGTAAGCCCCTCCCAGTGAGGAGAGAGGGCCTCGAGGTGGTGAGGCGTGGCAGTGGGCAGCCATGGCCGAACTGTGTAAGCCAGCTGCTTCACATCTTAGCAGAACAGGAAGCAGCGGCTGGACTCAAGTCCTCAAGTCCCTCCTCACTGTGACCCAGCCCCTCCAGCGAGACCAGCACCTCCCAGTGGTCCCACAACCTCCAGAAACAGTGTTGCCATGGTGACTATGTGTTCAAAAGTATGATGAATCATCCGGAGGACACCTTACATCCAAATCAAACAGAGCAAAGCTTGCTACCAGAAGACATTGGGACATTATGGGTGAAAGACCTCAGAGGATCCAGCTTTAGACACAAAGTGGTATGTGTCATAATTCTTGCTGAGAACTCCAGGCGAGCAGAAGCTGCAGAGCAAGGGCCTGCATCCAGTGGGTCAGGTCCTGATGGAGAGGTTATTGGAAGCCATGGGTCAGGATGTAGAAATATCGTTCTGCAGAGAGAATTTTGTAGATTGCAGATGGCATCTTTATGGAGCTCTGAGTTCCCATGAGTGACCCTTCAGCAGCTTTCAGGAGCTTGATGAGTGACAGCCGGGGGAGGGACCAGCTGACTGGGGCCTTGAAGAAAATACAGGCTAGCATGGTAGCTTAGAGGCAAGAGCAGGTCGTTCTAATCAAGAGGATTTACTTAAAGATAGAAAGGGTATAAATGCAGGATATTCTGGACACTTAGCAAAGCAGTGTATTAAAATCAATGCGTCTTGAGAGTCAGCGTGAATTCTAAACAGCTCAGGTTGGCTTCACGCTAATTCTGTCTTTCATTTTCATACAAAGGAGCAATAAATGTTTTTACCAAGTTAAGGTATAAACTTGAAGGCTCAACCTGTCTCTTTTATTTCAAGCTATGGACCCTATTGGTAGAAGGGCAGTCCTTTGAGTTAAGTTTTGAAGTGTTTTAACTAAGCACCTTCTTGGCCCGGAAGTATCGCTTTAGCATCCACACACTTCTGTGAGGGTTGTTGACACGCAGACCCTGGGGCTAGCGAGATGACTCAGTGGGTAAAAAGCACTTTGCATATGAGTGTATTGGTCTGCATATGAGTGCACTGGTCTGAGTTTGATTTCTCAGAACCCATGTAAAGCTGGGTATGGTTGTGTGCATTCGTTATTCCAGCACTCCTGTGAAGAGACAAAAAACAGACAGGAAATACCCTAGTTAGTCTGCCATATGCAGGAGAGGGGAGATCAGGGGAGGGAGATATGCTAAGGCCATGGTTTTCCTAATCTCAGATGTGAACACATGCAGATACACAGACAATCAGACAGACAGGCAGGCACACACACACACACACACACACAATGTAGATTCTGATTAGCTTGGTCTGACAAGGATGGAGGCTTGAGATCTTTGTTTCTCATAAGCACGAGCTGGTGCCAAGGCAGTTCATCAGGGCCCGGACTTTAAGTAGAAAGAACTAAATATACTAAAGGGAAGAAGCTGGGTAATGAACGAGATTGAGTTTTACAGTCAGAAAGGTCTGAATATTTATGACACCTAGGAGCTGCATGCTTGCGTGAGTCATCGGGGCTCTTTGGGCCTCATTTACCATGATATTCAGCAGGAACAAGGGGATTACATGGGTGGAATTGGAGGAGGAAAGGCAAGGGGGAAATTTTATGTATATATATATATATATATATATATATATATACACATATACATGCATATATACATATACACATGCACACATATACACACACACATATATATATATACACACATATACATACACACATATATGAGCTCATGACCCTGCCATCTCACGATCTCAAGTGTACTCCTAATACGTGTGTTTTCCTTAGATGGAGCCATCATAGTTTCCACGGTTAAATGTGCCGATGATAAGCTATGCAGAGACGTACTCGTGGTTGCCAGAGGACCAGAAGACCTAGTTTTTACATCTGTTGCCTTCAGCATTAGTGGTGTTACAATTTTGAAGTATTTTCCTTTGGTTGACAGTGAGCTTAACATGGTTTCAGAGACAGGAATATTAGTTGTGAGTCGTCAGATCCACAGCCTACACATTACTAAGCAGGGTCGGGAGGTTTATGGAGTGTGCTGAGCTGTCCGTGATGAATACTTCCAAAGGAGAAGGTCAAAGGCAGGGATCCTGGTGGGAGAGCCGTTCCAGGGAGAGGTGTGTGTCAGACAGGTCTGACGGAAACCCCTACCCCAGGGAGACCCTCCTCCACACCTCCGTAGTGCAACAGGTTTTCAGGTTCAGTGTGAACTGCAGGATGGCTTGGCATGCTTTGCTAAATGCAGACCTTTGTGGGCTCACTGCAAATTTACAACATTGCCACCTATGAATTTTGCTTAGTTCTTAGGCTACAGAACTCTCACTGGCCAAAGCATGAAGCACCCACTTGCCAGTAGCAAATGCATCTGGTCCAAAATAGATGAAGAGGAACCCAGGGCTAATATTAATCCCTGCAGGCAAATGGTCCATATAATAAGGAAGGTATGTGTTAGGCTCACTGTGGCTGAGGTGAGATTCCCCATCTATCGACGTAGGTTGATCTCAGCGCATCTTGCACAGGAATCCTTGCGAGGATGGCAAGAGACACCTCGGGACAGGGCGATTGGATAATGGGATGACCCATTGATTCTACACCACATCACCACATACCACCACACCAATACTGACATTGGCACTGCTGAGAAATAGAAACAACAGGTGGTACCCATTGAAGTGTTGCTATAGGCTTTTACTGGTAAATGTGTGTGTCTTATACCTGTGAGATAAACAGTTAAAAGTGAAGTGAAAAACAAACAAGCAAAAAGGGGAGTGGCAGCTCATAGCTATAATCCCAACACTTAAGAAACTATGGTAGGAGGGTAGCAAGACTGGGGCCAGCCTGAGCTAAGTACTGTGACCCAAAGGTGAGGCTGTGTTGTGTTGTTGTTGTTTTTGTTGTTGTAGTTGTCCTGGAGTGATGATAATCACCCAGTGTTACAGTCATATTTACCCTAAGGAGCTAGCCTTTTCTCATTAGGAAAAGAAGAAGTAAGAAATAATGACTTTTGATATGTACTACCCAAAGTGAATGAGAACAGAAAGGACTCAGTGTTATATAAAATCAATATGTTTGCCTCTGGGAGATACAGGGTGGACACTAAAGGACCCAGTAGACTGTAGCTCATTTTCAAGTACAGAAAGTGGATGTTGGAAGGGAAAAAAAATCAAACAAACAAACCAAGCAATATCTGGGCTGGAAACCATTACAGTAGATGAAATGAATCTCAGCCCTCGGCAGGAACCTTCATCCAGTAGCACAGAGAGGAAGAGGAGGAGGCAAAGGGGGCAGGGCCTCTGCCTTTCATAGTGAATGAGCTGGGTGAAGCATGGTGACTGATTTTGACCTTGTCCCTTTGGAAGTTTAGAGGCACTGGGAAGTTGTGGTCTTAGAAAGTGTGGTTCAAAACTGCCTGAAAAACAGCAATTCTGGAGTTGTTTCTACACCTCACACATTAGAAATTTTGACAGTTTCTCCTTGGGAGATACTTATAATGAAAAGCCAAATAACACTTCTGCTTTATGCTAACTACAAAAAAAAATGACTGTACTTACCTATTAGTCTGCTGGTAATGCATTTGATATTCGCTTGCTCACTATTTGATGTAGGAATCCCTGAATTCGGGTCCACCCACTGAGTAGCCAAGTCTCTAAAACAATTTATAGAGTGAAATATTAATTAGTCCAAGGTGGACTAACTGAAAACACTTTATTAAGTGGTGTCACCTCTAAGTGACTTCTGTTAGAGGCCAAATTCAGTGACGGTATCAGATACAGGGCAGCCTCCCTCGTTTTCAGTGTGGCAAAGATGGCGTAATAGATAGAGGTGCCACAGTTTTAAGGCTTACAAGTAAAATGAACTGAACTCACAGAGCAGAGAGTGGCCTCGCAGGGAACTAAGAGAATTAATTCTTCTGAGTCAGTTTTAGTATGAGCTGATGACTACCTGAATGGGAAAATATGTGAGAGAGAGAGAGAGAAAGAGAGAGAGAGAGAGAGAGAGAGAGAGAGAGAGAGAGAGAGAGAGAGAGAGAGGGAGAGAGAGAGGGGAGAGAGAGAGGAGAGAGAGAAGAGAGAGAGGAGAGAGAGGGAGGGAGAGAGAGGAGAGAGAGAGGGAGAGAGAGAGAGGAGAGAGAGGGGAGAGAGGGGGGGGGAGAGAGAGAGGGGGAGAGAGAGAGGGGAGAGAGAGAGAGAGAGAGAGAGAGAGAGAGAGAGAGAGAGAGAGAGAGAGAGGCTGATTCTGAGGCAGGCAGAAATGAAGCACAAAATAATAATTCTTTTCTTCATTCATGTTCATATACTAACCTCAAAGTTAGAGTCATGGTTTTTCTGGATTATATGTTGCTTTTAGTAATAGGTCAGTCACAGGAGTATTCTGACAAAGTATGTCTTTAAACTTTAAGACCATAAGCCAGAAGAACAGACCCAATAGCCTATATTATTTGTATTATTTTATCTTTGCTAATTGTAATAGAAAACTGTTTTTTATTCTAGTAACAAAGAAATTATTTTTCATTTTGTGGTTGTCTATTTTGGTGCAGTGATAGATAGATGGCTGTAGTAGTCTTTTCTATTTCTTTTCCATAGGTGTGTATGTGTGTGTGTGTGTGTACACCAGTAAGTATGTATATATGTATGAAGTGTCTTAGTCATTGTTCTGTTGCAGTGAGGAGGCACCATGACCAAGGCAACTCTTTTGAAAGAACGCATCATCATAGCAGGGAGCAAGGTGGCATGTAGGCAGGCACTGGATCAGTAGCTGTGGGCTACATCCTTATCCACAAGCCAAGAGGGTGACACTGACTTGGACTTTTAAACCTTTAAGCCCGCCCCCAGTGACACACTTCCTCCAGAAAGGCCACACCTCCTAATCCTTCTAATCATTTCAAATAGTGCTACTCCACAGGGACAAAGCATTCAAATATGGGGGAGCAGGCATTCTTGTTCAAACACCACAGGAAGCTAAGGGTGGATATCTTCATCAATCACAAGTAACTACTGTTTTTCTTCTTTGAGAAGAGTCCCTCACTGCACTGGGGGCTTAGTATTTGGCTTAAGAAGTTGGCCTGTGAGTCTCCATACTCCTGGCACTGGATTAAAGATTAACACAGTCATGCCTGATATTTTTGTGGGAAACTGAGATCCACAATCAGGTCCTCATGTTTGCGCTGCAGGCTTCCCACCACTAGAGCCAACTTCCTAGCCCCCCTTTAATGTCTAGGGGCTACATCCCAATTTTGTTTATTTGGTCAGAGTTTCATGTAGTCCAGGGTGGCCTCTGTGTAGCTAAGGGTGACTGTAAACTTCAGATCCTCCTGCTTTTGCCTTTTGAGTGCTGAGATTTCAATCATATGCCATCACCTCTGGTTTATGCAATGCTGGAGAAAAAGTCAACAGCATGAAAGCTTCCTCTCTCTCCTCGCCAGCAGTAAGTACCCTGTGCTTTCAATAAGTGCATCTCATTATCTTACCCCTGTCATTTTCAGGATCAGCTTCTGCTGATAGTATTTGACAAAAATCAATAATTATGTGAAATGATGTGTTACATCCTTCACATTAAAAAAAAAGTCATGAAAGCAGTTACTGACTGTTTGCATCTGATGGTAATGGAGGTTGGATTTGACCTGTTGCTGTGCCCATAAATAGTTAATCCCATTATCATAAAGAAAATGAGGCTATTAGCCTTATTTATGGAAGGGCATTTTAACAGAGGGACCTGACAGGGTGGGAGAACACTTTCTCCAGTCTTTAACTACAATTAGGAGAGTCCCAGGTAAGAAATCTGCAATGGAGAACATTGTCTCCAAATGCGAGTTGAACTAATTATTTTGTCTATCATTATCTGTGTGGGAGCAGTTATGGGATCAGTATATTAAGAAGAATTATGCATATCCTAACTTGTTCAGCTAAGCCTTCCAAGACTCAATCATACAGAAAAATTTGTCAGCTTTATATAAAAATCTTAGTATCATAGACTGAGGCTGTACCTTGTTTGGTAGAGTACTTTCCTAGTATTCATGAGTCCCTGGGTTCCACCCCACGCCAGCTCCTTGCGGGCAGGTCCAGGCGAGAGGAGAAAGATCCAGGTCCCACCAAGGTCTCTTGGGGCAGAGCAGGATGGCGAGTGTCAACAGCCCAAAAGAAACACACTGAGCTGGGAGTCTTGTCGAAGTAGGAACTCAACTTTATGGCATCAGCCTCTTGCTTATATAAGTTCAGAACATAGGGAGGGGGATTTTTGGTGGGGTAAGATGACCTAGGAGGTGGGGAAGGGTGATGGAGGGTATGGAGTAACTGACAGGGCCAATAGCAAAGCTCTACATCAGCAATGGTGGGGCAAAGGCAGGGCCAAACAGGTCTTGCTGAGTCACCCTGATACAGACTGAGACAGGTCTCAAAACTGGAGGCAGGCTTAGGCTCTCCCACAATGCCGCAGAAACTCAAGCCAGGCCCAGGTTTGTTCTCAAGGCCCAAACCAAGGTCAAATAGGGCCCAACAATCCCCAACACTGATCAAGCATATATGATGGCATATGCCTTAAACGTCAGCACTCAGAAGGTAGAAACAGGAGGATATGAAGTTCAAGGTCACCCTTAGCTACATAATTGAATTTGAGGCCATCCAGAACTACATGAGACCCTGACCAAATAAGTAAAAATACCATATATATGTATATGTATGTATATGATGTATGTGTATATGTAATATATAACCTTGGGTTTTGTCATCATTTCTCTTGCTACTTTACACTGTACCTCATTGTTTTGTCTCATGCTGTCTTACCATGGTTAATAAACAAAGAAACAGCCCATGACTTCCTAATTGTCTAACATTTCAAGAGAGTGTTAGAATAATTTCTGGTACTTTAGAGCATAGTTTACAGGCTGGATGGCTTCTTTCATGACACAATGGTTGTGTTTCTACTTCAAGGCTCTAATGTTCTTAAAACTGGGGGAAAGGACAGACCTACATGGGGTGATGTGCAGAAGCACACCGTGGCTTCATTGGACACTCACATTTTCTGTTCAAATCCACCAAGAATTTTATTTTCCAGTTTAGAAAAGAAAGTTTAAAGCCAAGCCCCCTAGATAACTATCTCACCCTGGCACATGAGAGCACAGAGCCTGCAACAGGAACATCTCACAGGGTAGCCATCTTTGAAGCATCAGTTCCCGGTGAGGAGGTAGAGGCTGGCTTTCAACTGGAGTTGTTTAAACAGTGGCCAAGAGATGGGACAGTGGGTCAAGTGTCTACTGCACAAACAGACCTTGAGTTTGGTACTCAGCATCCATGTAAAAATCCAGACATGGCAGTGAGCATCTGCATTCTCAACATCAGGTATTAGAGGTAGGAGGATCCCTGGAAGGTTCTCATCAGCCATTTCACACCCAGTTGAGCACACATGTGCAGGCATACACACACACACACACACACACACACACGCACACACACACACACCCCAAACCCTCAGACCTATCTCTCAGCCATCGTGTTTTGCATGTGGTCACCACGTGGGTGTGTGGGTTTCTTCTGTCCCGGTTATTGGGGACATCTGCCCCCTGATCTAAGCTCTAGTCTCTTCCACTGCTTTATTGTTCCTGATCTTGTGACCCTGGGGAGTGAGCACAGCAGCTCCTGCAGAACAGGCTGTACCCCCACATTTGCACCTTTACTTTTCCTGTTTAAATTTAGTCTTCAAAAAAATTATACATACTTCCTGGCTGCAGTTTCCCTGCCTCCTTGCCTGGCTCTGTCTTCTGGCCCTGAAATCCCATGCCCTCCTCAGCCCCACTCTCTCTCTCTCTGAATCCTCCAGTGACCCTCCTAGAGAACACTAACTCAGCATCTGGGCTAACCTTCCTGCTCTTGGCGTCTCTGGGATTTTACCTCCCTGTTTCTCCGCACTCTTCATAGTCTAGATTCTGAACTACGTAAGGGAAGAGCATTATCATAATTTTGTAAATCTCTTCCTTAACCTGTACATATGGCTGCAGACAGCCAAAGCAGTCAGGCAAGCTGAAAATGGACAGTTCGTATTGTCTCTATCTGTACACGGGTCTGCTGCCCTAAACCAGATGGTTCCGAACTTGTGGAGAACATGGGACTAGGACTTCCTCAGTCTTCAATGTCCAGCACAGGCAGCTATGAGGTGGTCTACCACCATGAAATGTGGAGAACTGAAGGGACCGGAGTAACTGGAGATATTTTGAAATGTGAAGCAAAAATGAGAGAGAGAGAGAGAGAGCCCGGTATTCCTTGGCAACTCAGAGCCTCAGTCTTTATTTTAATCTGTCTTCCCCGAGATGGACATATACAGAGGTTCTGTGTTAGTTTTGGCAAAACCTTCAGATATTGACAAGAACTTGAAAATCTAGCATAGCAGCTGAGAACTGTAATACTTGGGTGCATACTTGTCGTTTTGTGTTTCTGTCTCACCGCTGGGGTGTTGGAACACCACCGATGTGCCTCTCAGGGGAGGTGGAATGAAGTCTAGGATAGGGGTCCCAGTCTGTGGTTTTCTGGGTGAGAAACATTGGGGGCTGGGACAGATGCTGTGGTTCCCATCTTCCTGTGCATACAGACAACACGGGGGACCTCAAGGAGTTGGGAACTGGAATCTAAAAACCTGTGATAAGCCTGGGATGGGGAGTCTGGCTTAGCTCTGAGTGAGTGCCCGGATGGGGGAGGGGGCTGGAGGACGGCAGTGGCTCTGTTTGAAGAAGTCCATCCCCTATGGGTCCTTGATGAAGGAGGTGGTCCTTGCTTATCCAAACTGTTTTGTTCGTGGTGGAAGAAGATGCATATGTGAATCAGAGATTAAATACGTTTTGCAGGAATGGATGCCCAGGAAGGGAAGCTCATTGGCTAAACACTCGGGGCCTATCTAGATACCACATTAGCATAGAGAACTCTAGGTTCTATGCTACAGTGAGGTGATCGATTGTCGTGGTCCTCTTAATGGAGTATTGTGGTCACATGCTCCAGGACAGGGACTTGGTCGGGAGCTAGTTCCAACCCCTACCATCCTCAATTATGAGATTTACCAGGGTTCCAAACTTGCTACTGCCTTACCAGATCTTCTGTCTGGTGGCACGGTCCACCACTCCACATATACTTTTATTTTATTTAAATGTTCTTAATTTCTTGAAAATATTTCATACTAAAAATTTTAATGCTAGCATATTTATTTTCTCGTGTGCTTGCACATGTGTGTGCATGCATGCGGAGGTCAGAGATTCACATGAGGCATCATCTGCTATCATCTCCATCTTACTGCTTGAGACGGGGGATCTCTCACTAAAGCCCCCGAGATGCTCTTGACTCCGCCCCCCCATCATGGGGATCACTGCCAGGTTTGGCATTTATACAGGTGCTGGGGGTGCAGCTGGGTCCTCATGATGGTGTGGCAAGCACGTCACCGACTGAGCCATCTCCCCAGCCACTGCCTGTGTTATCTCGAATTCTATGAATGGACTGGTTCCACTGGGCTCTCTCAGCCTGGCCTGTCACTAAATGAAGACCTGCAGCAGCTCTTCCTGATCTCTCATTGTAAATTGCGGCTTCGCGCATCGTGCTGGAACGGTTGGCTAAGAACTCAAGCCATTGCCTTTGACCAATCATCCTGAAAATAATTTCTCTTCCTTGAACATCTGATGCAGAGCCTCAGTCAGCTCCTGTGGTGATTGCCACATTCACCATCTGAAACACCCCTTCTGACATATGTTACGGTTGGCAGTCTGTGAATAGGCTGTCTAGACAGGGCATTAAAAGTCCCATAATACCATCTTCATTGGCACCAACTGTGCTCAAAGACATTCTAAACATCATGTGAATAAAATCCACCAAGGCAGACCCAACTCTGGAATTTTCAGGTGACTGTTGGGGAAAATAAGCTCTGACCCCTCCTCCTACGATTCCAGTGACAAACCAAAGCTTGATCCTGCCTAAGTTCATCCTGGGTGACCAATGGCTTTGGCAGACTTATTTACAGAGCATGGGTCAGGAGGTTGGAGTGGGAGCAGTGACCTTCAAGCAGCCACAAGAGAAGGATCCCTCTGCTGGAATGAAGAGTCCCCCATGGCTAGGCAGATGGAACCCCTTCTCTTTGTCTTCCCCAGCCTTTAATGCCATAGCCCCACCCTAAGACCTAAGATCAGGAGCTACTATAGCAGAATTGCATACAACTGACCAGAAGGCATGGCTGGAGACTCGGATGAGGGTCCAATAACGCTCCCCCTGCCCTCACCTCCTTCCTCAGTAGTCAGAAAGCCCAGCTGCAATGATTTTTTGCAAACAGACACAACAGGTCTTTCAAAGATGGCAGTCGCTCTGCTGGGTGGATAGGGCAGTACAGCACGGGTAGAGCGTGTATCCCTTGCCTTCGAGATGCAAATGCCAGGCATTGAAGTATAGACATTAACACGAGTAGAGAATGTGATGGTGATGAAAGAGTTCTGAGAGGGCCAAGGGCTAGAAAGGCTGCAACACACCTCAGGAGGAAACATCTTCCTTCCCAGCTCCCTCAGCCCTGAGACACAGTATATAGCCTGCATTCAGTACTTAGTTAAATATGCTCTGTGTGTTCCAAAAAGACCAATATTTATATATCACGCTCACCAAGTTAAATTTCCTATCCTACATTAAGCCTGCATGATGAATGGCTTTATCTGGCCCATTACAGTCTGTTAAACCATAAATCCCCAGGCAGGAGAGGCACTAAGAAAAAAATGCATAACCGGAATGAGCAGAGCCACCGAGGGACAAACCATTTCTGTTTAAGATGGTTACAGTCCATCATATTTGCTAACAATAATATGTAAAACACCTTGAAAAGCCTATCTGCTCTTATTTCCCTTCCACTTCAATTTCTGTTCTTAAGAACAGAAAGGACTGTTGACATAGGAAGGAATATCTAGCCTGATACTTCAACTTACCTGTTTTATTACCTACACATAATACAGTGTTCCTTGAGCCAATTTGTTCTTACATTCTTGTTGTTAGGCGAGTCAATGAATTGATGAATAAACACAACTATGAATGTGCCCCTATATTTTAGCTAGAATGTTGACATCATAAACATTTTTCAGCTTAAGAATTTCCTGGGCTGGCAAGACAGGCCGGTAGGTAAAGATGCTTGCTATGCAGACCTGATGCCCTGAGTTTGATCTTGTCACTCATAGTGAAAGGAGAAAAAGGAGAAAAGAGGTTCCCAAAATTTGTCCTTTAATCTCTGTTGTGATCTGTGACACACCCATACATATGCATACAATCATTTTTTAAAAATCCTATAAAATTAGAATTTCCTGTTTCTTTTGTCTTGAGAGTTTTTTTTTTTTTTTCTCCACCTCATTTCCACAGAAGCTAGCATTTTGTTTGGGTTTTAATCTGCTTTGTATTAAAGATACTTAAGCAATGTTAGTAATCATCAATAAGGTGTCTTGTTCAATTAAAATTACTTGGTACTTTTTAAGTGTCTTCCTGTGTATTACACAAACTAGAACATAGAGCATTCAGAACGGGGCGGGGGGGGGGGGTAGTGTTAGCCTGGTCATGGAATCCTCACTCAGGCTGTGCACTCTGGTGAGTCAAAGGAGTAGTGTTAGAAATTATGCTGAGACAATGGGAATAAACCAGAGCCTTATGGGCAGCGAATCCATACAGGATCAATAAGAAGTGTGCACGGCAGCTCTGGCTTACAGAACTGAGCCATGAGTGCCGGCTGGGCAGAGGCCTCCATGTTCGAATCTGCTCCCTGGTACCCTGGGGCTCAGCTTCTTAAACCATAGGCCACCCCTCTATGTCTGGTTGATTAACCAAATTTAGGGATTGTGAGAAATTTGGTACCAGTGAAATCTTTCAGAATTGTAATAAATGATAAAAATCAGTTGAAACTAAAATATAATGAGTCTGAGATGTTTACACAGCACCCCGTTTCCCCCGCCCCATGCTACATCCCAGTATTTCACTGCACCCTTGGTTCTGGGTCCACAGCATGAAACTTGTACTGTGCACAGGGCCACATCACACAGCACCAGGGAGGGCTGCCTGGGACGTCAGCTCAGGTCTGAGACAATCATAGCTTAGCACCTGCAGTGTTTTCACTGGACATAAAAATTTTTATGATCTTACAGAAACATAATGGATTAATTACAGAAAAAGATTTTAATGATTTCTTAACATCACCCATCTGCATGTAAGTTTTAAATTGTCACGTCTTTGGATTGCAGTGTGTTAGAATATTTGGTTTTAAATATTGCTGTTTGAGTCACAACTTGCATTTCAAAGAAAAATCGTTAAATGAATGTTGGCTGGAGATTAAGACACAGCTTCCAACAGTTTCTGAGATGGCCCTAAACATCCTCTGCCATTTTGTACTGGGGATGTATGCAAAGCGGTTCCCTCAGCATTGACAGTTAGAAGATCAAATTGTCAATCAAATCTGAGGAACATTGAAGGTACTCTGTATCCTGTGGTACCACATATCCAGTCAAAATTGAATTTTCTATGTAAAAATAAGGCGTCCATCCCACTAGTATGCAAAGATGCATATGTTGTAATAAATAGAAAAAAACTGGATGTATATCTAGGAATCTACTTAAGACAAACATCATCGAGATTTGTTGGCAAATGTTTGTTTTTACTCCTATTCCACATCTATGTTGTTATTTGTATCCATGCCTGCATGACTAGGGTCACATAAACATTTCTCAGGCAGAAACAAGTAATGGGTAGAAAGAGTTGAAGGAACCATATGCCCTAGAGCAGACAGACTTCAGTGGGGACTTGTGAGTAAATATATTCATACTAGTGATACGGGAGTGAAATGTCTAAACATAAGAAAATAAACTTGCTTGGTGAATCATCCGATGGCTCAGGCTGCAGTCCTTTTGGGCAAGGACACTGAGGAGGTGGCTGTCTTCTCTGGTATGGGTTTATCCTAAGGTTAGTGGGACTCGTTTAGCAATTGTGTAGATGCTAGCATTACAGTTGCATACAGGTCTTCCTCTGCTGCTAGACTGTGGAGGAGTCGAGTGCAGAACACCCATCTGATTATAACGGTATTTTATAACGCCATAAGCGTGTGCAAGCGACATCCTGTGGAATTACAGGCTATCTTAGAACATATGTATGGGCTCAAACTTTGCTCAGTGGAATATCTTTTATATAATTATCTATTAAGTTTATGTGCACAAGTTCATGTGGGTTCATATGTATGTATGGAGTTTATACATATTCATGTGGATTCATACATGTGTATGCATGTGAGCTTGTATGAATATATTTATGTGGGTTCACAGGTATGTATGCACATAAGTTCGTATGTGTACATTCATGTGGGTTCACATGTATGTACGCATGCATGCATGCATGCATGTATGTATGTATGGAGTTTGCACATATTCATACATATGTATGCATGTGAGCTTGTATGCATATATATATATATATATATATATACATATATATATATATATATATATGTAGATTCTCCTGTATGCACACATGTAGAGAAGAGGTTACTGTCAGGTATCATTCTTCAGGAACCATCCAGTTCACTTTGCTTTTCAAGCCAGAGCCTCTCATTTGGCCTGAAGTTCACCAAGCAGGCAAGGGTGGCCTGCCAGTGAGCCTCAGAGATCTGCCTAGCTCATTACTGGGATTACAAAATACTTCTCTGTGTAGGTTCTAGGACTTGAACTTAGGTTCTGTTTATAAGTCAAGCACTTTATGGGCTGGACTCTCTCTGTAGCTCCTCCATGATCTTCTTGATCAGCAGAACAAATTCTCCAGCTTACAACGAACGCAAGCCTTCAAAAGAAGCCACCAGAGTCTTGAGCTGGCACGATGATGAGAAAGTATCCCTCTAACTGAAGTGGAAATGGATCTCATTATACCTGAGAATCAACAATACATGAGCTCACCCCTGAGTAGGGCATCCAATCTACACAGCAGGCCACATCTGACCTGGTGGATCTACCCAGAATCACTCAAATCTCCCTTCCTTGAAATAGCTGAGTGTCACTCGAGCCCTTTCTGAGGCTTGTTGTCCTTCCTCCTGTGACTTATTTCCCAGACTGACCGATATTCTTTTATCTTTGCAAGTGTCTCCTTTGGCAGTTTCTCTTAATACTCTCTTCAGAGGCAGATGCATGAGCTAGGGTCTGAGCAGTGCTGAGCACAGGGCTTATTGTGAGCTCTGCACAGCTGTGAGACTGTGAACTATAGAAGGTCATTTGGCAAATGAGTCAGATGGAGGCTGGCTCCAAGCTACCAAGCCAAATGCTGTGTGTGCTTGTGTGTGTGTGTGTGTGCGCGCATATGCATGGTATATGTGTATACTATATATTCATTTCTGTATATGATGTGTGTATATGTGTATGTTGTATGAATGTGTGGTGTCTCTGGTATATGTGAGTGTGTACATGTGTGTATCTATTTTATATTTGTGTATGTCTATGAAACATGTATGTGTATGTCTATGGTATGTGTGTGTATATATCTGGTAGGTGTATCTATGGTGTGTGTGTGTTCATATATATAAGCATAGGTATGCATACTCCATGGTACACATTTGGAGGTTAGAGGACAAGCTTGGGTGTCAGTCCTTGTCTTATACCTTGTTTGAGACAGGGGTCTCATTACTGCTGAGTATGTTATGTTACTAAGAGCCTGTCTTAACTAAGGTTTCTGTTGCTGTGAGGAGATACCATGACCAAAGAAGCTCTTAAAGAAAGCATTTAGCTGGAGCTGGCTTACAGTTTAGAGATTCTGTCCACTATCATCATGGCAGGAAGCATGGCAGCACACAGGCAGACATGGTGCTGGAGAGATAGCTGAGAGGTCTGCATCCAGATCATCCGGCACCAGGAGAAGCCGGACTCTGGGCCTGGCTTGAGCACATGAAATCTCAAAGTCCATCCTCAATGACACACTTCCTGCAACAGGCAACACCCACTCCAACAAGGCCACACCCACTCCAGCAAGGCCACACCTCTTAATAGTGCCACTGTCTATGAACCTATGGAAGGTGTTTTCACTGAAATCACCTCCGAGGCTTGCCCTGTCCTTTCCTTACACCTCCACAGAAAGAAGGCTGGGATTGCAGATGCAGGCTCCTGTGTCTGGACTTTATGAGTCTCTGGGGATCTGAGCTCAGGTTCTCATGCTTGTGGGGCAAGCACTTTACTACCCGAGACTCTTCCCAATCCCTTGTTTTGATTTTGTTGTAGGTATCCGACCCAGGGCCTTTACCCATGACGAGTGGTATGCACTCTACCATTGAACGTGTGGTCCCCTGGCCTCTGCCCCCCAAATCCTGGCATTAGAGGGCTGTACCATCACACCTGTCTAAGGGCCTCTATTTTCTTACCAACACAAAGGCATCAAATGAGCTTGACCTTCCTGAATCCATCACTCCACCCTCTTCTTACACCGTGGCTTAGACACTGTACATCTTAATACAGAAGCGATTCTGAGCCAGCTGTCAGTCACATCAAGCTGCAGTCATTTGGCCTCTTGAGTAAGTCTAGTCCTCCGCCTGTACTTAGGTAAGCTTCTCTCCAGCCAGATTTCTCTTACTCTGCTTGAAATTGATGGATGTTATCGAGAGGATAAAAACTTTCCACAACTCGAACGGATCTTCTTCCACATCGGCACAGAGGCATCAATCGACACTCTATAGAAATGTGAGTTTCTAACCAGTTCACTAGACTTCTGGCCATCTCCTTTTTTTTTTTTTTTTTTTTTTTTTTTAAGAAGTCAGCTCAAAACCGTAAAATCTTTTCTCCGGCGCGTTACTTTCTACTCATGACGCTGTCCAGAATTAAGGAAAATTAAGTTGGGTTCTTATGAAGCGGCTTCAAATTATTTAGTTCCCATACTAAAACTTCACGATGGCTTGATAGCAACCACACCATTGTCCGAACTCCACTCCCGTTCCCTGTTGCTCATTTTCCGGTTCTTTGGAAAATCAGGACACCTTTTCACACTGGCATCCCGACGTTGCTACCTCTTCTCCACCTGGAAAGGTGCTATTCAGTCCCTGCGCAGCTAAGTCTTTCCTGGCGCTTCACAGGAGCTAAAGAGGAATAGTGGGAACGCGAGGGTGGGTCTGTGGTTCCGTTCGCCCCAGAGGTTTCTGAGAGCCTCCTTCCCAAAGGCTTCGGCCAAGAGTCAAGGGCGGAGTGATACAGCTAGACTGGTTCTAGTACGCTTCTGGGCTAAGTCACGATCACACGGCCTGCAGCTGGCATGTTATTACTGGCACACAGCGTCTCCCCTGCATCGCTAGATGTGTTCAAAGAACATGTATTACTTCTGGCATTTATAAAACCCTTATAAAAATTCTGAGAGAATGAGAGTCCCTTTGCTCGCTCTGCAGCCACCCTGTCGTCAAGGCCTGCAGTGTTTTAGAATCCGGTCGCCGCACTGGTTGGATTCTCAGAACGCAGCCAGCCAAGTGCTGTGTTTCTATTTCCTCTTCATCTGTTTGACATTGTAAAGAAACCTGACAGCCCCATTAATAAAATGAGCCTCCAGCACTTCAAGGGCGGCAAAGGAGTGATGGATAGCTGCCTCCTCTGCTAACCTTGGAGCATCCGTGTGCGATTGTATTTAGGAGCTGCTGTGTTCCCCTCTGCTTTTATTTGACTAATTTCCAGGTTCCACACCGGCGGAGACCACAATGTCTTCTTCCTCCACTAAATTCTTCCAGGGCTTCCTCAGGTCCTGGCAACCAGAAGCTATGGAACAAATTCTTAAAGCTAACAGATGAGAAAACACGACTGTTTTTGCTACGTGAGGCCCGTTTAACTGATAGAGCACATGACAGGGACAGTTGAGTGTCATGCCTCTTACTTCGGTGTTACTCTTCTCACATTGGAACTTTAGAAATGATTTATCAAAGTACTGCTGCGACGCCGTCAGATAATTTACTGGCCGGACAGGTCATTGTGTGACACAGCTGGGTAGGCCTATTGAGGGAAAGGGCGCTGGTGTTTCTTCCCCCACACCTTCGGCCCTTTGCTTTCTCTGCCTTAGCTATCTCCGTGTCCACGGAGAATCCCTCCTTTTGCTATCTGCCACATCAGTCCAGGCTCCATCTCGCTTCGCATTCTGGTTTTTATGATGGCTCTGGTTGGGTAAGGAGGTGCAAAACCTGTAAGAGGCAGAGCCTAGCTGGTGGAAGTGGCCAATAGGATGGACCTTTGAAGGCTGCAGACCTGCCTCCTGCCTTCTCCCCTTTCATCACTGCTTCCATGTGTTCTGGCCTGTTGTACCTCCCCGTGCCAGGGTGGGCTCAATGTTTCTAAAAATGTCACCCAAAAGAAAAAAATTTCCCTGTAATTCTTCCTGTTGAGTATGAGAAGTAACAGATGTACCCCCCCCCCCAAGCTGGGTATATTCATGATTTCCTTTTGCTTTGAATACTCATTTCACTATCAGCCCATCAGCTTCCAGCCCACACAGGTGCTTGGTTAGTACTGTAGTTTTAAAAATGTTTATTTTTCATACAGTCACTGGATATTTTAAAATTATCATCAGTATGTATGCATGTATGTATGTATGTATGTATGTATGTATTTCATGTGCCTCGGTGTTTTGCCTGCATTCATGTCTGTGTAAGAGTGTTGGAGGCCCTGGAACTGGAGTTACAGACAGCTGTGAGCTGCTGTGTGGGTGCTGGGAATTGAACTCAGGACCTCTGGAAGAGTAGCCAGTGCTCTTAACCCCTGAGCCATCTCTCCAGCCCTATCTACAGGATATTTATGACAACATCTATTTCCTCCTCTAAAATTCTCCTGTTTTACTTGAGCCACTTCCCTTTTAAAATTAATTGTATTTTTTTTTAATGGAGCCTCATATAGCCCAGGCTGTCCTTGTTCCTTGAATTGGCTCTGTAGCCAGAGATAACCTCAATTCCTGATCCTCCTGCCTCTGCCTCCCTAATGCTTGGATTACAGGCATGTGCACCACTAGTGTTTGTTTGTTTGTTTGTTTATTTCCTGGAACCATGATTTCATGGACCTCTTTTGATCTGATAAGCAAAGTCATTACGACTTCCTTCCCACCACGCTGAGCCCCCAAGACTAGTGTCATTGGCATTGGACTTTCCTCAGAGCCGACAATCTGCATCCCTCACTTCATAGGCCCTTGGACTGCTGTGTGGGAGGAGACAGACATTTCCCTAGGCTCTTCCAGCTTTCTGACAGAGTCATAAACCAAACCCCCATGTCTATTTCAGTCAGGGTTCCAAGCTACCAGGACAAAACAAATGTCAAATGTCTAATATAGCGCAGCTCACAGTCATGTGTGTGATGTGAACGGTCAAACAATTTCGTGTTTCTAAAGGAAAACACGGAAACGGGCTGATGCTGACGCAATTCCCAGCCCTTCCAAGTGGTGTCTGAAAGCCCCGTGCTTGAGTGAGCTGGCCAGAGTGGCAGCTGGGAAGCAGCGTTGTAGACTAAACCTTACATCTATACAGAGTGACCCCCTGTATCACTGCGGAGCTCTGTGCATTCCAGCAGAGACATAAATCATAAGAGGCCCACAGAGCCTGCCATGTCTCCAGGCAGCCTGTTGCTCTGTTTACCCTCCCCAATCTTAGCACAGTCCACAAGGAAATGAGAAACGGGGAAACCGGAAAGGTACAGCAAGTGCTCTGTGTTAAATGGTCATGCAGATAGAAGAGACAAAGTCAAAGTTTTGATATTAGAACTATGTTGTCCTGAACATTCAGTTGTAAACATAGTGTTAGGGTCCAAGAATCACTGAAGGAAGACCCCAGACTCAAATAATTTGCAAAGGCAAGGAGTATTTATTCTGCAGAAATGCCCTGCGCACTGGGGTCAACCATTCATCAAAATGGCAACGACTTTAGGGGCTGATATGTCCCTTTGGATGCAGGCTAGGGGAATTTTCTAGAAGGGTTAGGTAACCTCCAATATGATTTGTAGGGGCAAGGCAGTCACATTAGAACAATTTTGATTGTACTATGGCTTGTATGTTAGTTCTATTATGATTGGTGAGACCTTGAAGATATTCAGAGACCAGGTCAGCTCTGGCCTTGCTATCTCCTCCAGCCAGGTATCCCAGAAGCTGACTCAGCTCCACACTTGTCCTCTCTGTGTCAGGGCCGTCATTGACGAAAGGCCCATTGTCAGTGGCTCCTTCTGAGGAGCCCAGTCTGCCTCCCAGGGAATTGAAAATTTTATTTCCAAGGTTTTTAGACCTCTCAGGAGCATTTAGTAGGAAATAAATATCGTCATTCTACAAAGGCAGGTCTATAAAACAACTTAAACCTTGTAACTCACTCTTGCAGTCTGGTCAGTCTTTGAGGTAGTCTTGGTACCCCGGAGTCTGTGGCCAACATAGCATACTGCGTGGCTTGGGGCAGAACCTGAATTTCCAGGGAACATGGGACCATCTATGGAGCTGTGAGGTTCACTGGAAAATATGGACATATTCCATGAAAGTGTGGACAGCAAAGCTCTGTAGCTCTACTAAGCCTAGAGAAATAATTGATTCAAGTGAACCTTCTCCTTGGACAGACAGACAATCTCTGTGACTTGACAGGTTACTCTTTGTCTCCATTTCCTTTGATGGAAATATATAAATCCCACCAGCTCCTATTTTAGTATCTTCAATAGGATCCCTGTCAGATCTGCCAGAACACAGGGGTGTGATTTCTACCCAGCTCTATGTCCCTGTAGTGCAACAAGCTAAGAGGTCAAGAGATATCCAACCGGGGCTCTTCTGATTTTCTAGGCATAATAATGAGTCCACCTCTGCTTCCTTCCCTGAAGCATGAAGGAGAGCTGGGAGCTGCTGTATGGTTTTTAAATAATGAGCAGTCGTAGATTTAGGCTATAACTTAATTTTGCAAGAAACGGCTGTGATGTGTAACAAGTGTGGGGCATTCTGCCAGATGTTTTCAGATTCTGAGAATACCTGCTTCCCCTCTGCAAGAGGTGAAGGAACACAAATCTATTGTCAGTAAAATAAGCATAGCAAGGCTGTACATGTTATGAAAGACACACTGACCCTGTCACACAATTCAATCAATGGTAATTAAATAGAGAGGTGATTAAAGCATGGGAGGCTTTAATTATTTCCTTCCTTTCTCCCTCCCTTCCTTCCTTCCTTCCTTCCTTCCTTCCTTCCTTCCTTCCTTCCTTCCTTCCTTCCTCCCTTCTTCCCTCCCTTCTTCCCTCCCTTCATCCCTCCCTTCTTCCCTCCCTTCTTCCCTCTCTCCCTCCCTCCCTCCCTCCCTCCCTCCCTTCCTTCCTTCCTTCCTTCCTTCCTTCCTTCCTTCCTTCCTTCCTTCCTTCCTTCCTTCCTTCCTTTCTCCCTTCCTTCCTTCCTCCCTTCCTCCTTCTCTCCCTCCCTCCTTCCTTCTCTCCTTCCCTCTCTCCCTCCCTGCCTCTCTCCCTCCCTTCCTTCCTTCTGCCCTTCCCAAGTGGGGTGGTAAAAATGGCTGGCACATATTTTCATTCATATTCATTGAATATTCAAATGAGCTCAAATAAGTTGGGTCAGAGGCTGACTTCAAGTTAACATTAAGTCTTTTAACAAATGGAAAGCTTGAGGGGAGAAAAAAGAGCCTCAGTGTGTGCCTTAGCAAGCCTGAAAGGGCCCTGGAGAGCACAGGAAGGATTGCATGCAAGAATTAGGTGCTAAGAGGAAACTTTGTAACCCTGAGGCCTGGGTGTGGGGGGAGAGTTTAGAATAAGACTGGGGCCTGGGTGTGGAGGGAGAGTTTAGAATAAGACTGGGGCCTGGGTGTGAAGGGAGAGTTTAGAATAAGACTGGGGCCTGGGTGTGGAGGGAGAGTTTAGAATAAGACTGAGGCCTGGGTGTGGGGGGAGAGTTTAGAATAAGACTGGGGCCTGGGTGTGGAGGGAGAGTTTAGAATAAGACTGAGGCCTGGGTGTGGATGGAGAGTTTAGAATAAGACTGGGGCCTGGGTGTGGGGGGAGAGTTTAGAATAAGCCTGAGGCCTGGGTGTGGGGGGAGAGTTTAGAATAAGCCTGAGGCCTGGGTGTGGGGGGAGAGTTTAGAATAAGCCTGAGGCCTGGGTGTGGAGGGAGAGTTTAGAATAAGCCTGAGGCCTGGGTGTGGAGGGAGAGTTTAGAATAAGACTGGGGCCTGGGTGTGGAGGGAGAGTTTAGAATAAGACTGGGGCCTGGGTGTGGAGGGAGAGTTTAGAATAAGACTGGGGCCTGGGTGTGGAGGGAGAGTTTAGAATAAGCCTGAGGCCTGGGTGTGGAGGGAGAGTTTAGAATAAGACTGGGGCCTGGGTGTGGAGGGAGAGTTTAGAATAAGACTGAGGCCTGGGTGTGGAGGGAGAGTTTAGAAAGAAGTCTATTCCTCAGAATCCTCCCATCAGTCTCGCTGAGTTTTACAAAGCTATCGTTTGTCCCGAGTTGCAGACGTTATCTGTCGCTTTCCTTCAAGGTGGTGCTGGATTCTGAGTGTGCACCGTGACATTACTGAGAGACACAAACCCCACTTCTCCAAAGAGTAGCTTCAAGGGCAGCTTGATCTGCTTCAGTGAGCTGTCATTCCTTCTCCACACACCTCAAACATATTACTCGTGGCTATGAGCAATGTTAGTCCCAGAACTATCATAGGGAAGAGAATTAATGGATCAAAAATGCAAGTCATGGGCTGGAGAGATGACTCAGTGGTTGGCAGCACTAACTGCTGTAGCAGAGGGCCAGGGAGTGGCTCCCAGTGCCCACAGGGAGGCTCACAAGTGAAGGTGGCTCCATTTCACAGGGGTCCAGTTCCTCTTTTAACACCCACGGGTGCCTGCACACATGCTATGTAAATACTCACACGTGAGCACACCCACAGGCACATAAATACATAGTTTATTAATGCAAGTTATCTCATGCATTAGGTTTCAAAAAATTAATCCCTCGGGTTGTCTCGAATATAAACTATTATTTAATTTTATATAATGGAGAAAAATGGTTACTGTTTCTCTTCCTTCTCTTTATCAATAAACTAAAACACAGCCACCTCAGCCTCATCAGTCATGGACAACAAAAGTGGCACCGGCCTGTTGCTTAATTTGGAATATATTGATGGGACTGATACAGAGGGAGAACTCTTAGTGAGTTCAGAGTTTAATGGCAATGAGGACGACATGGGGAGTCTAGTGGGAAGCTAGAGAGCCCGTCGGTGCTGTACTCCTCGGCTGAGCCATAAGACCATTTATCTTTGTCTCCATGTTAATGTCTGCTGAATTTATGCTTTAAATGTTTTTGTTTGTTTGTTTGTTTGTTTCCTGGTTACACATAATCTTTACAACAACAAAGACTTATTTACAAGTTCCCACTTAGCACTTTACTCCCTACATCCCATCTGACTGAAAGAGAGGGAAAGTTCATAGCAAGAGTTTTCAGCCCAGACAGGGATTGGAACTTGGAGTTGGACCTTGGCATGACATAGCAGACAGTGATCGAGTGGCCTGGGTGTCACTTAGTTCATTTCCACGCAGTCCTGGTGACAGCTCAAGGCCTGTTTTGATTTGAGTCTGGAGCAAACACTGGAGTAGACACTTCTCTGTCCATCCTCGCCTGTGACGATGCAGTGCATGCTGGGATTGTGTTCTGGTTCCCTGGCTCCAAGGCTGAGAATCAATCCCTCTGTACTCAGCTTCCACAAAAACCATGGAACCTGAGCACCCCTGTAGAATTTGACTCACAGAAGAGCTTGTGCATATTGGGTTGGATTGGCATTAACTTTAAACTTCACAGCTGTCAGCCTATGCATGAGTGTGTGCATGTGTATAGGCATGTGTGTGAATGTGTATGTATATGCTTGTGTGTGTCTGTGAGTGTCTGCATATATATAGTGAGTGTGTATGAATATATGCATGTGTGTGTATGTGTGGGCACACATGTGTGTCTTTATGTTTGTGCACATGTCTAAGGGTATGCTTATGTGTAGGCCAGAGAACATCCTTGGAGTTTCTGTTGAAGCTCAGTCCACCTTATTTTAAAACAGGTTCTCTCCCTGTCTTGGAATTGGCCAAGTGAGCGAGATGGACCATCCAGAGAGCCTCAGGGATGAGCCTGTCTCTGCCCTCCCAGGTCTGGGATTTCAGACATGTGACCCTGTATAGGTGGGATCTGGGAATCAGATGCAGGGGTGAGACTTTCATGCCTGCACAAGAAGCACTTTACTGATAAAACCATCTTCCCAGCTTAGCACTTGCCAAACACTTAATGTCAGCAATCATCTAGGTTTTTAGCTTCTTTTGAAAAACAGAGACAAGCCATTCCTAGGCCATTGCTTTGACCAAGTGGCCGTAGAAATGGGATCCAAGTTAAAGGAGCTTTGCAGTGTTCCCGCACGCCCTTCTTCTCTCTGGTTTTCTTCCCAGATGTATCTGTTTTGTTGATCACTGGGCTAAACAAAGAATCTCTACTCTCCAATGCTTGGGATTTGCAGGTTTTCAGTGCGGCATGGTAAGCAGGTTCCCCTTAACTTCTTGTTTTTGACATCTATGAGAATGAACACCGTGAAGATGTGGCGGCTTTCTCGTGGGGCTTTTGCAGACAGAGCAGTTCCCTAGCACAAGTGACATTTCAGATTCAAGGAGGCAAGCCAAGTCATAATTGGCCCTGTCACCATCTGAGGTTGACACTGGCACCTCTTGTGTTTGCCCTGGTTGAGTAATCTGTTTGTGTCTGAGGAGGCCACACACAGGCAGATGTGAGCTCTGTTTACATCCATTTTCTGCTTAGAAACTTGGTTCCTCTGGGTCACAGCTCTGGAACAACTGAAAGATTGGAAATTTACTGGTACGAACTTGGTCAGAACGACTTCCCTGGAGCTGGTTGTGGTAGTCGACCTTCACTTTCCCCCGGTTTCAGCAAAGGAGACTTCTGACTGACAGCCCAGGCGACGACAGCAGCTGTGAAAGTGCCATGTCTGAATGTTCTCGGGACACCAAGTCATCCCCTTATATGGATGAAAGGCCCGAAGCTGGAATTGTTTAAAGAGAGGGAGCAGAATCTAACAGCGTTCTGTGGTGAAGCACGGCCACAGTCTCAGGTGCTTGGGAGGCAGAAGTGTGAGACGAAGGCAAGAGGAGGGAGGGCGGGGGAGACACTTTCTGGTCTCTCAGCCTTGGAATGTGAAACCAGGATGAGGGGAGAGTTGGGTGTCACTGGGGGAGGGTCTTACTTTACTTCTTTTAGTAGGTTATAAGCCAACTTGGGAGAGGAGGAAGTGGCAAGATGCCCTCCCCATCCCAGGAGACTCTCTGGTGCCAGCAATCCTCCTATCTCTAGCCCTGCCCAGTGCTCTGGTTAGAGGTACAAGCTGCTCCCATGCTCAGTGGTCACCTGGGGGTGGCTGTCTGAACTCAAGCCATCATAAACACCCCTCAAACATTCTTACCCTCCTGTCTTCCACCCAGCCCACTGTCCATGCATTCTCAGCCTGTCTTCTGTAGACCACTCTCTCCTGCGTGGTAAACCCAAGGAGATGGAGACCAAGATGATAAAGCTTTGGGATGGCAGAGGAACCATTCCCACCCACAGGAGATGGAGGCTAGAAGCCAACATTGAACAGCCGTCATGACTGCTGCCTTTGTGTGCAATGCTCAGAAGGCTCTGCTGCCAGCCCGGTTTTTCCCCATTCCCTTCTTAATTCCAGCTTTGTTCCCAGTCAGTGTGACAGCTGTTTGCAGGTCATTTCTGAATGACTTGACCACTGTTCTGTCTGCTTTTCATTGTGACTTCAAATTTCCACACAACAGGGAAAAATCTGAGCCTGGACTCTGTAAGGGCTGGACTCTCTATTCAAAATTAGAATTAATTTTAGTAAGTTTATATGGAATCTGGGATTTATTCTATGTACAGAATTATAGAAATCACATATTTTCTTATTTATTTTCTCTATCTTTCTTCCCTATCACATCTACCTATCGATCTATCTACCTATCGATCGATCTATCTATCTATCTATCTATCTATCTATCTATCTATCTATCCATCCATCTGTCTACTATCTATCTCTGTATGTCTGTTATCTATCTATCTATCTATCTATCTATCTATCTATCTATCTATCTATCTATCTATCTATCTATCATCTATCTATCATCTATCTATCTATCCATCCATCCATCTACTATATATCTGTATGTATGTCTGTTGTCTATCTATCTATCTATCTATCTATCTATCTATCTATCTATCTATTATCTATCTCTTGTTTTGAAAGAGAGTCTCACATGGCTCAGTATGGCCTCAAACTCACTATATATATATATATATATATATATATATATATATATATAAGCATGAACTTTGAACTCATGATTCATGATCCTCCTGCCTCCATGTTCTGAGAGTTAGGATTAGAGGTGTGTGCCAGCTTCCCAGTTCAGAGTGGTTTATATCAAGCCATAGGTTGTTGCACTTTCTCCAAACAAGGCCTTAGATTTTTTTCAAGAGTCTGCTGCATTCATGAGCATCAAGAGCATCAAGAGATCCTGGCATCAAAAGATTCTGGTCCAGGTGCTGAGTGTCCAGGTGGCCAGATGGCCATTTGCTTGAGGCGTTTGACTGAGCCAGGGATGGTTATGATGGTGTTCCAGTGTTTAGTGGCCAATCTTAGGGTGCAGAGAAGGATGCTTAATCTCTACCTGTCTGGATTGTCAGCCATCAAAAGATCTCTCACCTCTGAGCGTCATGTCATTCTTACCTTTGTTTAGAATCTCCAATTCTGGGGAACTAGTTAATAAAACTTCAAGGACTGGCAAATGGGCAGGCCATAAGCCACCAGCAAAGACCAGTGTGTTTGTAGCCCATGGTTTTGGCATACAGCCCTGCTTGTGCTGGTTAATTATTCTGTAAGCTTTTCTCTTCCACAGCAGAAGGCCAGTCAGGATAGGGCTCCTGTTTTATCTGCTTGAGACTGGACCAATTAGTACCCATCCCTGTGATGGATAAGCTTTGAGGTTCTTAATAAATCAGATGAGTCCTGCCTTGTTGCATAAGCCTAGGTCTCTGAAAAGATCTCCACATCTCCCAGGGGTGGGTTTCCATTAGGAAACAACAACAACAACAACAACATCATCAACATCAACAACAAAGCATCTCAAATAACTCATGTTGCCTGCCTAGCATGCATGAATTCTGGGTTTTATCTATTAGCACCATAAACTCAGCTTGGTGGCCTATACCTTAGCCCCAGAACTCAGGGTGTGGAGGCAGGAAGATTAGGAGTTCAAAGTTGTTTACAGCTACTTATTCTAAGGCTGGGCTAGGCTACGTAACTCCTATGAAATGAAAAGGAAAGGAAAGGAAAGGAAAGGAAAGGAAAGGAAAGGAAAGGAAAGGAAAGGAAAGGAAAGGAGGGAGGAAGGAAGGAGGGAAGGAAGGAAAGAAGCAAGTTGTTGTTGTTTCCTAATGGAGAGGAGAGGAGAGGGGAAGGGAGGGGAGGAGAGGAGAGGAGAGGAGAGGAGAGGAGAGGAGAGGAGAGGAGAGGAGAGGAGAGGAGAGGAGAGGAGAGGAGAGGAGAGGAGAGGAGAGGAGAGGAGAGGAGAGAGGAAGGAAGGAGGGAAGGAAGGAAGGAAGGAAGCAAGTTGTTATTGTTTCCTAATGGAGAGGAGAGGGGAGGGGAGGGGAGGGCAGGAGAGGAGAGGAAAGGAAAGGAAGGAGGAAGGAGGGAAGGAAGGAAGGGAGCAAGCAAGCAAGGAAGGAAGGAAGGAAAGAAGGAAGGGGAGAGAAATAAGGGCTCAGTTCAGGTTGCTTGTGGAGGGGTGTCCTTCAGAAGCAGGCTAAAGAAACATTGATGCTAACACAGTATCTGGTGTGTGGCCTGCAGGCCTCAGTGTGTGCCATGGTTTCTCGTACCCCAGCTTGATGCTGTCCTAGCTTGGTGCTATCCCAGTGTGGTGCTGTCCCAGCTTGGTGCTGTCCCAGCTTTGGTTCTGGGCCTCCAGGATGTTTTATTCATCACAACATTGAAAGCAGTGGCAGAGTGGCCTCTTCTTCAGAGCTGTGTCCCCCATGGCAAGCCTGAGGGGACATCAGCCCGACTTCTGTGGCCTCTTGTGTGTTAGCCATGATTGAATAAATATTCAGTCTGCTGAGGGGCACACAGACATCACGGAAAGTTCTAGAAGAAAGAGGTGACACATTCTTGGCCTTGGGACATCTCTTGAGCTTACAGGAGAGACAGAATCCGTATATTAAAAACATGCGAAAACCTTTAAAACCCTAGGGTCAGATGGACTTAGATAAAATTCCTAAATATAGGTAACATGCTTGCAAACACCTCTTTGTGTGTGCACATGCATCTCCAGCGCACACTGGGAAATGGCAGAAGAGATTAGAGCGAAACAAACGCAGCTTGCCGCTAGAGCAGCTCCTCACCCCCCAGAGATGACTCTGAGACAAGGCCTTGGAAACAAGTTCTGTGAGAGACCTAACCTCCGGAGGACAGGGAGGACAGGGAGTCAGGCTGAGGAGATGGTTTGGACAGGAAGGTTCTTGCCGTGCAAGCATGAAGACCTGAATTCAAGCCCCAGAACACATGGGCAAAGATCCTCCAGGCGTGGCAGCCTGCAGCTGGAATCCCAGCACTGAGGAAGCAGTGACAAGGTCCAGCCACATCAGCAGATGTCAAGGTCAGTGAGAGACCTGGCCTCAAAAAATAAGATAAAAAGTGACTGAAAGACATTTAGTGTTTACCTCTGACCTCCACATGGACACACATGTGTACCTGCTACATGCATACATGCAAGACATGCCCATACACATATGTGTATACACTCAAACATGCGTGTACACACATGTATGTGTGTGTGCGTGTGCACACACACACAGAGAGAGAGAGAGAGAGAGAGAGAGAGAGAGTTAGCCACAATGAACAGCTAAACTTCAAGCCCATGGGACAATCCTGGGAAACACTTTAGAATATTTGCCTTAAAATTATGCATTAGATTTCCTCTCAGACTCTCATCAAAGACTTACATATTCCCGGTCTGCCGTACCCAGAGAAGATAGTCTCTGGAGAGAACTCTCTTACAAAGAGGTGTTGTCATTAGCAGTTGAGGTAGGTATGCCTTGACAGAACCAGAGGGATCTGGGTGAAGGGCCACCATCATGCGCAGCATCTTGATGGACAGATGAGAATTCTGGTTTGCAAAGTGTAGCAGCAAATTCACATTTTGGGGAAACAACTGTCTATGGCGGCCCAGAGCAATAGCAGATGACAGAAGCAGTTGGCTTCCTTACATAATTCTTCAGAGGGGAACTCATGAAGCAAGGCAGAACAGAGCAGGCTATCAGCAGGAAACCGGAACAGAGTGGGCTGTGAAGATCCAGGCTGCGCTGGCCTTTTAACTTTGGATGCCCAGTTAGCCACTAGACACGTGTCAGGCTGTGCGTGACTTTTCCTGGGGAGACATTAAGTGCCTGGTCACCAGTGACAGAACAAATAATTGATTCCACCCAAGTCAACTTGCACCAGTGCGTTTAGCCATTTACAGGAACATGGGTGAAGACTTTCTTATGAGAGTATGGCCAACCCAGAGGCAGCTACACTATGGAGAAAGAAGCCCACCCTAGCATGGGTGAGGGCTGTGTCTCTGGAGTTCATAGCTTGTCCTGCAGGCAGTCCCGCCACCGCAGAGACGCCCCCCCCCCCCAGCACCTGTCTACTGCTTGGCTTTAACAACCTGGGAAAGGGGTCTTGTGAATCTTTCCTGGACCTTGGAAGTTCCTTTGGTTTTCTGAATTGTGTGAGCTTCTTCCTCTATCCCAAGGGAAAGTTCAGCCTGCACAGAATGGATTCATAAAGCAAGTGCAGACAGTATTCCCCCGTGGGTGAACAAAAGAGTCGGTGGAGTCCCGTGGTATGAAGTCCTGTGTCAGGCGTCACTTCAGAAAAATGAGGCCTGCATGTGATCAAAGAGGGCATAGGTCAACAAGGAGCATCCATCCTTCAGCCTGAGTAGGCTGAAGAGGCAGGCAGCAGCCAGGGTACTGGAGGGCTTATGGCTCCCACTCTTAGTAACTGGTGAGTGGACTGGGAGTGGTCTGTACCTCCTAGAGCGATGAGGTATGCTCCCTTCTCACAGCCTGTCAGATGCAACATCTCTAGACAGGCGGTGGATGGGGAAATTGAAGACTGCCAGAGGCTCTTTATCACCGGCTACTGTGTAGTTACCAATGGATTTCTACAAAAGGCCTGCATCCCAGGCTTCAGGAAGTGCTTCCTGCAAGGACCTGTGTGTGTCAGTCTTTGCCAATATCTATGATTCATGTGTTTTACCTGACTGTCAGTTGTCCTCGCAGATGTACCCAGGAATTTCCTTAAGAGTACAGGTCCAGCATTAATTACCCATCATTGTATCAAAGCAGAGGATCAAAGATGGATGTGGTGGTGTACTCCTGTAATCCCTGCCTTCCAGAGGCTGGGGAGGGAGCAGTTTGAAGTCAGGCTCAGCCTGGACTACTTCCTCAAAACAAGCAAAACAAGCTCATGCACGCTGTCATCTTCGGCCATCCTGTAACTCAGGTTCAAAGGTGGAGGTCCAGAGCAGGGTGTGAGGATACACCGATGGTGGAGGGCTTTAATGGGGGAGAAAATGTAAAGCAAACACGGGGCACTCGCTTGTGTTTCTAAACACTCAGTGGCACAGCTGTGTCTGTGGAAGAAGGAAGGAGGGATGAATCAGGCTGGTCCAGCCATGAGGCAGCAGCTGCACCAGTCGTGAGGATGGGAGGAGTGGAGGTCGGGTTGAGACCGGTAAGCCACTTCAACAGATGCTGAGATATAGGAGGGCGAACCACAGAAACAGCAATGCGAGCAAGGACCTAGAGAGGGCAGCCAGGAAAGGAAATAAAATGTAAAAGGTTGGAAGATGAAACTTCTTCTCAGCCTAAATTTTCAGCCACGGCTTCCTGTCTAGGAAGAATCTTGCCATTTTCAACACTAAAGCTATTGCCCAGGTGACAGAATAAGCCCGGAACGGGATAGCCTCAGGGTCCGTGTGATTACCTTAACTCAAAGAAAGTGTCAGAACCTATTCCTTAGTCAGGGCTGCTACATTTCAGGCGCTGCCTGGTTGTAGTAAGTGGTGAACACAGGCATCCAAGAGCATTTCTGCCACCACAGAAAGTTCTGCAGTGGCCTGTAAGTGTGGTGTGCTATCGGCAGCTGCGTTTGTGTGCATGAGTTTCTATGGATGCTTCCATCTCTGTGCTTCTGGGTAGTGTTTTGATTTTTGATCCCAGAGTGGGTGATTCATCCTGTGCCAGCTACCCCATGTTCTAGGGTCATGGGTTCTCTGAAGGGCACAGTGGTAGTGCTGGGCTTTCCATGACTTGAGGGGGTCGTGGGGAGGTCATGGGTAGAGCCATGCATCTCTTGTGACTTTCACACTCCAATTTGGTGCTCTCCGGTCCCACACTAGAAGCCCAGTTGGGATAGCAACTGCTTCCCTGTTCCATAGGCTCTCTAGAATCAACAAGTTACGCTAGACTGAATCGAGGGTCAGAAGGCATGTGCTTAGAGCTTTGGAGGCTTGCCAAAGCTGAGGAATGAGGTGACTGCAACCCAGAGTCTGCTAGAGAGAAGCCTGGGAGGTTGATATCCCCACACCCCATCTGCCCAGCCTTTCCCTGGTGGCTATCCCAGGGCAAGGGGCCCAGGGAGAACCTCTTGTTAATTTCCAACTGCATTTTGCTCTATTGTATAGTATTCCAGTGACAGAATCCACTCAAGAGAGTTGGGGCCAAGGCTATCAAGGAGCTGAGTTCTGAGTTCAGGTGCCCACGTGGCAGAGGAATGACGCCTCCTGGCCCTTCAGACCTTTGAGACGGCCGGGAGGCCCTAGAAATCACCTCAAGTCTCCAGTCCAGGACACAGCTGCCTAGGGGAGCCCCAGGGAAAGGCGGCAGGTAGTGTATCCTCTCTGCGTTTTCTTCTCTTGCTCCCCCCATCCCTCCTCTGTGTGTGTGTCTGCTATGTATGATCCCACACAGAACAACATTCCATGGGTCACTGATGCCCGGGGACTTATTCTATGTTCTTATCAACAGAGATTGCATGGCCCGTGACGGACTCCAGCGCAACCTCTGCGGAATCTACCCGATTCCAAACCACTGGCACTTCCGGTGCGCAAAGCCCCTTGCGGAGAGGACGCAAGAGAAGCCAGCTGGGAAGAGGTGAGGACCCATCTGCTCTGCCCTCTGCCCCTTGACTCCCCTGTTAGTACATTGTTTGTGCCTGTTCCTAATGGACGTTTCTCCATGTATCCTCCTGTAGGCCCATCGCTTGGCTGCAAAGCAGATGGACCACCTCCTCAGGGCTCCTGGAAACTGCTGAAGCACGATGAGGGAGGTGACATCACTCGCAAGAAGGAATCAAGCAATTACAGTGGACTTGAGACTGCATCCTTCAGACTGAAGTCCTGAGGCCCAGTTCTGAGTTAGACTGTCTTTCTCTGTCCTCTCTCTCTCTCTCTCTCTCTCTCTCTCTCTCTCTCTCTCTCTCTCTCTCTCTCTTATTTTTCTTTTCTTGGCTCATGGAATTTTAACCAGGAATTGCTTTAATAGGTATAATTAGGTATAGTTTTGTTCCCAAATCAGAACACATTACTAGGAATCTAGGAGGGTCCACAGCATATTAGCTGAAGAATCCAGAGTCTACTCTTGGAGTTCATAAGTCCCACTAATAAAAATTATATAAGAGCCGACCCAAAAGAAGTTCAAGGACATTTATTATTAGCATTTAAAAATTTGCTAAAGCAGGAGAAGGCAAAACTGTAAAACTCAGCAGCTGCCCAGAGTAGGAAGATGGAGAAGGCAGTGTGATCCTACAGCTTAAGCTAAGCCAAGATGAAGGTCAGCCATACGGCAGGCAAGTAGCCACGAGGTATGGAGGGAGGCTCTGCAGAAAGGCCAGAGGGGTCAGGAAAGGTGCTTCGAAGAGAGATGAAAGCAAGGGAGCGCTGTGATTTTCTGAGTGGTTCAGCAAGGCAGGCAATCTCAGGTGCACAGGGCTACACTAGTGGGTGGGAGTTCTGCAGAGGGAAAGAACTGTATCTAATTAAGTGTGTAATTATTCCTCTTATCTCTTTATAAGGCTTAAATTGGTCTGTCCTTCTTGAGGGATGGTCCCTTCGCCAGGTGGTTGACCTGCCCAATTAGAATGTTGGGTATCCACCTAGGCCATTCTCTTGATCAGAAGGAAATAGTTTTCCTTTAATGTTACTCTGACAGATTTTTTTGCCAGAGATTTCCTGAATTGAGTCTTAGGCGAGGTAGTACCCGGGGCCATGTTGTTGGTCTAGCATGGATCTCATCTTAAGTTTAAAATGCATGTCCTTTCTGTTTTCTCAAGCTTGGATTCAGGTCATGACATAGAGGAGCCACGTTGCTTAGCTACCAAAGACTCCTTTAACTGTGGAATCAGGCATAGTTAACACAGTCAAACGTGTTACACCTGGAGCTCATGTACATTGTTTGATATGAATGTTGAACTACAAAGGAACATACACCCCACAGTTTGAGATTCAGGTCCCCTCTGATCCCACAGCTAGAACAGTAGACAATGATTTAAATATCAAAAGTGACTTTCAGATACTTTGAATCTTTTGGGCAACTTTGGGTGGTTTCGCTATGCCATTTTCTAAGGTCACATAGGAATAGGAGATCAATGGCGTTACCAACGGCATTGTTCAGGCCTCTGTGGATCTGCCGAACTGGGAAGAGCTAAAGCAAAGGCATGCCTCTGCAGTGGGGCTTGACAGTGGGGATGTCTCTGTGTCTGTCCTGTAACCATGTCTGCCTTACAATAAAATACCTTGGTTGACTCAGCAATAAAGTCTCTGTCAGTTTCCTGCCCGAGTGTGTCTTTAGTGGTTGTGTCAGAAATTCCAGTAGAGACCTACAAGAGGTCTCTTCTGTAGAGCTCTCTCTCAGCTGTATGGAGCCACATCACTCCTTCAGAAGTGGCATTCATGCTCAGAGGAGATGGCTGAGCTCTGGGGAGATGGCTGAGCTCTGGGGAGATGATGGCTCAGCTCTGGGGAGATGATGGCTCAGCTTGGTAAGGTGTTTGCTGTTCAAACACAAGGACCTGAATTTGATCCCCAGGACTCAGACAAAACAAGAACAAATCCAACCCCTAAAATGGACACGGCGACTTGTGCTTGTGATCCCAGCATTGGGAAGGTAGATAAGCAGCTCCGCAGGGCTCACTGGCAGCCAGCCTAGTCAACCTAGCGCTCCATGCAAGCCCACGCTCCATAAACAGTGGCTATTTCATTAGTGAATGACAGAGTGACGAGGGATCATCGAATGGCCTCGGTGTAGCTGTGAAGTCCTGCTTGCTTAAGGTCATTAAAAAGAAAAGTGAAGATCTTTGCAATGTAAGTCAGGAGATGAGACACGGCTACTTCTCCATCCATCAAATGGTCAGGTGCTTCAGTTTCTCTTCATGTGAAATGGGTTCTATGCCTCTCACCGCTCATGGAGATGACACTGTCTTCTTCATGGAAAGGGGACTCACTGTGCATGGTGAGAGAACAACTCGCCACACAAACATAAGGACCTCAGTTTGGATCCCCAAACCCACATAAAGCTGATGTGATGGTGTGAATCTATAAGCCCAGCACTCCTACAGTGAGATGGAGCATGATACAGGAATCCCTGGAAGGCCCTGGGTCAGCTAGCCTGGCATAAGCAGTTGTGAACAGGAAACCTTGTTGCAAACAAGACAGAAAGTGTGGACTGAAACCTCCCTCTGAATGTGTACTGTGGCATGTGTGTACCTGTAATCATGTGCTCAGGTGCACTAGGAAACACACACACACACACACACTATATATATATATATATATATATATATATATATATATGAAAATGATTTACAGTGTACATAAAAGCATGAGGCACTACTCTCTCCGTTTGCAACCTCAGATCCACGCCATGATTAGGATTATGGTAGGTGAAGGCCTCCTTCTAAACTGGTGGTTCTCAACCTGTTGATCACAACCTCTTTAAGGTCACATGTCAGATATCCTGCATATCACACATCAGATATCGTGCATATCAGATATCAGATATCCTGCCTTTCAGATATTTCCATTATGATTCATAGCAGTAGCAAAATTACAGTGATGAAGTAGCAAAGAAAATAATTCTATGGTCAGGGGTCATCACAACATGAGGAATTATATTAAAGGGTCAAACCATTAGAAGGATTGGGAACCACTGATCTAAACAAACACTGACCAGGAAGTCTCTTTCACCATGGAGACGTCTTCCCAGAAGTCCTAGAAGTGGCCACTTTGGAGGGCATTAGGAACATCTGTAGGAAGCAAGTTTGGACATGCCCAACACTCCATCACTATGCCTGCAATTTTAGAAGAAGCCAAGGTAAAGTTAAGAGCTAAAGTTACCCACCTCTGTGATATAGCAATTGTTTTTTTTCTGATTCGTACAGTATCACAGATAACATCCCAGGATGTGAAGACAGACAAGGAAGAAAAATATTTCCTACTTTTTGCTTTGAGATGGTAAAGGGAAACTGTAGAGAAACAAGTTGAAGTGTCATGAGCCCCTTAGCCTTTAACAGCCGAGCTATCTCTTCAGCTCCCCTTGTGCCCTGAAATTTTCATACTGGTGCTAATAAGCTAATAACACAGTGGCTCCCAACCTGCGGGTCACAACCTGTTTGCCAAACCCCCGTCTCCAAAAATACTTACGTTATGATCCACAACAGTAGAAAAATGACAGTCGTGAAACAGCAGTGAAAATAATTTTATAGTTCAAAGTCACCACCACATGGGGACTGTTTTCAAGGGCCTCGGTGTTAAGGAGGCTGAGAACCACTAAGCTAATCACTGAGTTCCCAGGATGCTGCCCACTAGGAAAAATGTGTTAGGAGCCTGGATCCTTTCATCTTTGTAATGGCAGCATGAAATAGGTACTCCCCTTACATGTGGAGAAACTGAGGCATGATGTGTACAGATAACTGAGCCAATCCGTCTGATTTATGAGAGGTGTGATTTGGGTAGTACAGGCATGCATCACTCCAAACCCAGGGCTCCTCCCACCATGCTCTGTGGCTGTTTTTTTCTCATTTATTCTTTGACAATTTCATTCATGTATAAAATGGATTTTGGTCATCTACCCCTATTACCCAATCTAGTCCCCTCTTATGTTGAACCCTTCTGCTTCCCAAGAGGCCCCTCTGCTCTCCTTGCTCTCCTTTCAGGGGTGTGTGTGCATCTCTCTCTCTCTCTCTCTCTCTCTCTCTCTGTGTGTGTGTGTGTGTGTGTGTGTGTATCTCTCCTCTCTCTCTGTGTGCATACACATCTTTCTGTGTACACATCTCTCTGCATATGTCTCTCTGTATGTTTATGTCACCTCTCTCTGTCTCTCTCTGTCTCTGTCTCTGTCTCTGTCTCTGTCTCTGTCTCTGTCTCTCTGTGTGTGTGTGTGTGTGTGTGTGTATGTGCCGATGAGTTTAATTAGGCTAACTAGTGTTGATTGCCTGTATGTGATTAAGCAGTCACCTAAGGATCATGAGTATCATTTCAGTGGCTACACCTTGAAGAAATGGCACTCCTTACTCACAGTGACCCTTAACTGCCATTGGTGGCGGGGGGAGAGGGCTGGTGGCTGGGGGAGACTCCATAAGCCCATCCATGATGGAGAGTCAAAAGGCCCCACCATGTGCAGTAGCCTCAACTGCTGTGAGTTCAGGAGCTCAGGAGTCATGTCGTATAGCACCTGCATTGACGCCCTGTCCATACACGAAGACCTTTTCTAGCTGGTGAGCCTCTGCGTCTCAGATGCTAAGACCTCAGGTGTTCATTCCCATCTCTACCCCCAACCACCTCTCAGGCAGTGAGTGGAGAGTTAGGCTGTGAATACCGTGGAGGGGCTCATGGAGGCACGTTGTAGCAGATTCTGAGGGGTACCCAGTTTGGTCCTTCCTTGTTTCCTACAGCCATCTCTCAACCACTGTTTTCTAAGATCGCCATGCCAACAAGGTAGTTCGGTAACAGATAATTTCACATCTTAGGTGCTGCTTTCAGGAGGCACCTAAAATAATCCAAAGTTCTGACATTAGTCAGTTTCAGAAATAACAGTGCATCAAAGAGAAACACAGTGGTGTAGTTCAAGAAGAATTTCTCCCCGAATCCTGCTGATATTCTGGCGTTCTGCTCTGTTGGGAACCAAGGGGATAAGTCAGTGGATAAAGCATCTGCCTTTGAAACCAGACGACCTGAGATGGAGCCCCAGGACCTATAGGAAGATTATGGCTATGTTGGCAGTCACCTGTATTCCGAGTCTTGAGGAGGTGGAACAGGAGGATAGCTGGAACTTACTGACCAGTCAGCCCAACTTACTCAACGGGATCCAGGCCTGTGAGAGAACTCTTCTTCAGGAAGGTGGCTGGTATTCCTGAGGATGCCACCCACAGTTGTCCTCTGGCCTCTGTGCATACACACATATGCAACGACCACACACCCCTACACACAAACACAGGAACACACACATAAGATCTACATCTGAGGCCCAGTTGGCAGAGAAGGACTTTCTATCTTTGTAGACAGGTGTCTCCATGGCCATTTTCCTTTTACAGATTAATCTGAACTAACATGGGATCAGACCAAAGCCTCCTGACAGCAAGTGAGACTATGGAGCACTGTTTGTAATTTAATATACAAGGGTAATGGAAAAGAGAGGAAAGTCTTCAGCCAGAGACCCCACCCCCACCACCCTGAATCTCAAGGACTCCTATCAGCCTTTGAATCCTTTCTTTGTTAATTAGCATTGATTGACCATGCCCAAGTGTCTGGTTCTTGTCAAATCCCATTACTGGATACCCAAGATACTATCTGTCTGAAAGCCTTTGTTGTATGGGACACTGTGTGTGTGTGTGTGTGTGTGTGTGTGTGCCGGCAGGCACAAGCACATATTCTGTGGAGTAGCTAACTCATTGATCAAGACTGTTATATAAGAGGCTTACTTTTTCTGCCATGGAAGTCAAGTTTTGTAGACAGGGTTTCTCTCTCTCTCTCTCTCTCTCTCTCTCTCTCTCTCTCTCTCTCTCTCTCTCTCTCACTCTCTCTCTCTCTCCATTAGCATTATCAACTTAAACCAATTCTCCGACTCAAGTTATGATGGTCTTTTAAAAAGCATGTCAGACTGACCTACCTCTGTTGCTTTTAAAGATAAACATAGGAAAAATGTCAACTTGGTAAAAGGAAGAAAATGTGAACCAAGAAATGTATTTTCTCCATGGAGCTCACGGTAGAGGACTCGCTGTGTCCTTCACCATTTGATGGTGAAGGAAATGGAGGCCCAGGAGCAAGTGTGGCTCATTTCTCTGTCCTAGGAGGCCATGGCTATCATCAAGGTACAGGGCTGAGGATGGAGTTTCTGTGGTTAGCCATCCACTTCACCTTCACTCAAAATAATTGAAGGAGGTGGAATATTTATTGTATTAATTTCCAACCGTATGTTAGAGTAAAATAATGGAAGTAACTCCCAGCCTCCACCTGACCTGGGGTGAGAAAGAAGTTCACACTCCCTCCCTGGCTGTCTGCTGCTGCTTGGCTCCTGACTGACCTTTGTATAGGGAAAACATAACCATGGTCAAGGTTTGTGGTGTGTGTTGTTTTGGGAGACCCATTCATTTCCCCCTACTATTAGCTAAGATTTTAGAGTCAAGAAGCCCTGCAAGTCGGAAGGACGACTTATTAGTTTTGCCCACACGGATGTGAGGTGGTCACAGCCTTTTGACCTTGGTAACAGACATTCAGGAAAGCGTAGATTTGAGATCCTAAGTTTGTAATCACATTTCCTAATAGATGCGATGTTGTCGTTGTTCTAGTTTTCTCTAGAGCTGGCATCTTTGGTGGGTGGGGGGGGAGCGCTTTCAACACAAACCAAGAGGCCATGGAAAGCCAGATGCAGTAGTGGTTGTCTGCAATCCCAGTGCCCTTAGGAGAGAGCGGCAGAGATATGAGGCGCTCCAGACACTACTTCAAGCAAGGTGGGTGATAAGCACACCTGAGATTGTCATCTGCCCTCCACATATGCACCGTGTCTCACACGCATGGCCTCCACCATGGCTCGAACATACTCACCCCTACCCCACACCAAGATTGGTTAATAAACACATTCCATCTAATATCTTTCTATACCACAACAACCGTTCTTTCTACTGCAAGTAAATACTGCAGACGCTCCCAAAAAGTAATAAAATCTGTGAAGGAAGGATAAATAACTCCCACAAATGAAAGAATTCTGTGTCTTGGAATGCCAGAGTCTTGATTTCATTTTAAGGTTGGAACATGTCGTACCCACCCCTACCCCATTGCTCCTTTACCTGCCACCTCTTACAGGAGATGCTGGTCTGTTAAGTGTGCAAGCAAGTGCCAGCTAGGCTGTCACCTCAACAAGAATAATAAGTGGCTGTAATAAATGCATGCTGTGACTGACATTAGTAAGACATCATGATTCTGTAGGAAGAGCTGAACTTTGAGATAAATAGCTGCATTCATTTATACTATTGTTAGGGACCTGAACTTCTGACATGCTGAGCAGGTGTGTGTTCTGTTTATTTTGGGGCCGGCTGACAAAAATTCTTTTGTTTTGTTGCTCCTCTCTCTGACCTCTAAGGTAGATGTTCTAGATTCTTCTTTCTTTGTTTGCTCTGCAGCCCTTTAGATTTCTCTTAGGGAACTCATTTTACACAGGCACAAGCCATATCATTATCATTATTTCTAGAAGGCATAAATTGATACTCCAGCCTCCCCACTTGCACACGGAGGCTTCCCGGGTGTGTAGTGGTCCAGCACCTCCACCAGGATGCCCCCAGCATCTCAGTTACCTGCGTGCTTACTTTCCCAACCTGCTTTTCCTGCCTCGTTTCACATCTTCTTGAGTACCAAGCTCACTAAGTATCTGCCTCTCTAACATGTTCACACAGCTCGGCCACAGATGCACCCCTCCAACATGAATATCTTCATTTTATCTTCCACTGAGAAAAACTACATTTTAGACTTGGTGCTGACTTTAAAATTCAGATTTTTCTCATTTCTAGCCTTCCTGCACCACACTTATTTTAAAGATTGCAACAAAATGGCCCTCAGAGATCATTTTATGAGCCATGAGTTCCTCTGACCCAGAATCTATCGTGATTCCTAGGATGAAGTGGAATATGTTCAATATCTTCATTCTGTCATTCATAGTGATGCCATTTCTTTTGCTGTACCACCATTGACTTATGGACCTGTGTACTCTATTGATACACTATTGATTGGTTTTTAAAGTTTTATTACCTTATATTATGAGTATGCGTATGGTGTATGTGTGACTGAGTTTGGGTCCCTTCCTGTGGTTGTTGGTGCCCTCAGAAGCCAAAAAAGGGCATAGGATTCATTGGAGGTGGCTGGGGTTATGGGTGGTAGTGAGCTGCCTGGTGTGGTTGCTGGAACTACAAGAGCTGAGCAACATTGGAAGCCTCATAACGTTATTCTTTAAGTGCGCTCTTACTCTTCATGGTCTCCTATCATCTCCTTCTTCCATCTACTGAACTCCAACAGTCTTTACAGATGAGTAAGAACACCCTCTCACTAGCGTTGCCCCTTTCTCCTCAACACATGTTTGCTTTTCCTTCATCTGTCTTGCTTAACTATGTAGCAGTCACATTTCTGTTCTAATTCTGGTGGTTCTAATTGTATAGAACATTATTTTGGGGTCTTAATCTCAGGTTTCATGTTAGACATCTACACAGGGAAAGAATTAGACAGGCACCACCACCCAAAAAGATGATATTTATTATCCATCGTATGTTTGAGGCCCATTCTTGGAGGCCATACTAGGTGTAGATTGCCAAGGAACTTACACTGTAGAGGAGGAACCAAGAAAGAAATCAGTCAGTGAAGTTGGGGTTTGTGTTGATCAGAAATCAAAATAATGTTAAAGAAAGGTACTTGCTGAAGACATTCTAGTTAGGGAAGGTTTCCTTATTTAAAAAGAGACATAAAGGCTCTGCCAGCCAGAAGTCTAGGGGATGTGTTCTAAACTAGGGAAAGCATGAAGACTAGGGAGACTAGAGGTAGGGACAGATTGAAGCCTTAAGTCAACTCTATATCAGATGACACTGAAGATATTAGGTCATACTGGAATGCACAGGCTACAAAGAGGGTTTAGGAGTTAGTCTTTATTTCTGAGTACTGATTCAGTCTGTTTGTGGTACTGAAATGAAATATCCCAGGTTGGATATTTTATAAAACAAGAAATATATCTCTTATAGTCCTGGTGGCTGAGAAACCCAGGATTAAGGAATTAATGTGTTTGGTACCCAGTGAGGCCTTGGTCTCAGTTTCCAAGTTGAAGTTGCTGGAAGTAAGTGGCATTGCATCCATGCATACCATTCTGTATTGAGCCTCTCCCTAAGAGTGCCAGGGCCATCTGAGAAGGCAGAGCCTTCACACTTCTCATCACTGTCTAAGGCTGCACTTTTCCATACCATGGCATTGGGGTTTGAGTCTTAGAACGAACCTTGGATCTCATCTAAGCCATAGCAGCAGGGGAGGAGACCACTCAGCCTTTGAAGCAACATAATGCTCAGGAGGGTGAGTCACATGATGCAAGAGAGTAAACGAGAAAGCCATTTATTAGCCTCAGATGTTAACTCCATGGGCTGTCAACTATAAGTGGGTGAGCCAGGTGGTCTACAGCTCGATCTCTGGAAAGCGTTTTCCCAGTGAGTTAGATGAAAAGCAACACTGGTCACTTCCTTGGTTCCTCTCTACTGGCCAGGCGGCATCGCGATACTCAATCTCATACATCCCACTGCAGAGAAAGGCAGAAGGAAGCAAACAAAAAGGCAAAGGGAAGACCATTTCCTTCACCAGTGGAACGGGAAAACTTCTGAAAGACTTGTAAGGAAGACAAGTAATCCAGAATCCAGGGTGGCCATTGGTTTCTTCCAGTACAACACACTGGTTGTCATACTATAGCAAAGATCTGTGCTCGGGACAAGACCAATCAATGGCCAGTTCCCATGTATCAGGTCGGCATCCTTTCTGAGGGATGCAGAAACAAGGGTGTTGGATTCTTTATAAATCCATTGTGTTTCTTTCCACTTGCACGTTACCAATGACAGAAGCCAGAAGCCCCGGCACAGTTTTATTCTCCATCAGATCTTTAATTAAGCTCTTCCACCCTTTGGACTTACTATTCATATAGATCTCCCGAGTGATCAGTCTCAGGCTCAGTACCCATTCTCTGACGGCTATGTCTTTCTGATTTGACATGTAGAAAGCACGGCGGCTTTCTTAGTGAAGGCTAATCATCTTTCTCAGGTCAAAATTAAACATTCTAGCTATCATGGCCTTAGTATGTGAGTTAGCGAATGAATCATAATGTCCGTTGCATAACATATTTTTTTTCAGCCATACTATAGTCCTCATGCTAGAGACAAAATGAAAGCAGAGTTGGAGAGAGAGCTCAGTGTTTAAGAGTGCTTACTACTCCTACAGAGTGCTTACTACTCCTACAGAGTGCTTGCTACTCCTACAGAGTGCTTGCTACTCCTACAGAGTGCTTACTACTCTTACAGAGTGCTTGCTACTCCTACAGAGTGCTTGCTACTCTTACAGAGTGCTTGCTACTCTTACAGAGTGCTTGCTACTCTTACAGAGTGCTTGCTACTCTTACAGAGTACTTGCTATTCCTACAGAGTGCTTGCTACTCCTACAGAGTGCTTGCTACTCCTACAGAGTGCTTGCTACTCTTACAGAGTGCGTGCTATTCCTACAGAGTGCTTGCTACTCTTACAGAGTGCTTGCTATTCCTACAGAGTGCTTGTTACTCTTACAGAGTGCTTACTACTCTTACAGAGTACTTGCTATTCCTACATAGTGCTTGCTACTCCTACAGAGTGCTTGCTACTCCTACAGAGTGCTTGCTACTCTTACAGAGTGCTTGCTACTCCTACAGAGTGTTTGCTACTCTTACAGAGTGCTTGCTATTCCTACAGAGTGCTTGCTACTCTTACAGAGTGCTTGCTACTCTTACAGAGTGCTTGCTATTCCTACAGAGTGCTTGTTACTCTTACAGAGTGCTTGTTACTCTTACAGAGTGCTTACTACTCTTACAGAGTGCTTGCTACTCTTACAGAGTGCTTGCTACTCTTACAGAGTGCTTCCTATTCCTACAGAGTGCTTGCTACTCTTACAGAGTGCTTGCTACTCCTACAGAGTGCTTGCTACTCCTACAGAGTGCTTGCTACTCCTACAAAGTGCTTGCTACTCTTACAGAGTGCTTGCTACTCTTACAGAGTGCTTGCTACTCCTACAGAGTGCTTGCTACTCTTACAGAGTGCTTGCTACTCCTACAGAGTGCTTGCTACCCTTACAGAGTGCTTGCTATTCCTACAGAGTGCTTGCTACTCCTACAGAGTGCTTGCTACTCTTACAGAGTGCTTGCTACTCCTACAGAGTGCTTGCTACTCCTACAGAGTGCTTGCTACCCTTACAGAGTGCTTGCTATTCCTACAGAGTGCTTGCTACTCTTACAGAGTGCTTGCTACTCCTACAGAGTGCTTGCTACTCTTACAGAGTGCTTGCTACTCCTACAGAGTGCTTGCTACTCTTACAGAGTGCTTGCTATTCTTACAGAGTGCTTGCTACTCTTACAGAGGACTGGAATTTGGCTTCTAGCACCCACGTCAGGAGGCTCACAGTCACCTGTGACTCTCGGTCCAAAGGATCGGATGCCATCTTCTTGTCTCTTTGAGTATTTGTACACATGTGCACATACACACAATTTAAAAATACATATGAATGGAGGGTTGGAAAACTGGCTTAGTTGATAAACTGCTTGCCATGCAAGCACAAAGACCTGAGTTCCACTCTGAGAATCTATGTAAGAACAATAGGGTGTGGCAGCATTTACTTATAATCCTCCTTCTGCGGAGGTGGAGGTAGACTCCAAAGGCTCACTGGGCAGCCAACCCAACCTAGTTGATGAGTTCTGGATCTCACTAAAAGGGTTTGTTTCAAAAGGTTGATGGCTCCTAAGGAACTTCACTCAAGGTTGCTTACCCTACACACACACACACACACACACACACACTGGCCTACAGCATTTTAAAGGATCACAGTCTAAATCCACAAAGTGTCAGGGGAGAAATCTTAAGACTGGGTGTCTACTGCTTAAATTTCCTCTGTAGAGTGGCTCCCAAGAGAAGAACTTCTCCTGGAGCGCGACAGTGTGAGTGAACTTGTGATCACTCAGGACAGGATCAGCTCTGTCATTATCAAATGCAAATCCATGTGTGTGGGCTTACTCCTGAGTTCTAACTCAGGAAATTCTGGTTCATACAGAGGTCACCGGCTAATGCACAAGTCAGGCAAAGATTAAAACTTAAAAATACAAATTGAAAATTTAAATAAGGCTTCTACCAAGCGGCACAGTGTGGTAGGTGGCAGGGGAGACTGGAGCAAGGTGCCCAGCCTTTGTTTGTAGTTTCTTCGAGGAAATGCTGGACAGGCATGTTAGCACTAATTTTATAAAACAACAGTTTAGGACTTTCAAATGGTATCTCCGATTTTTTCTAATTGGCTATAGACTCAAACTCTTTAAAGTCTCTGCAGGGCCACACTGACAAATGCCACACTTGCAGGTATATTTGGCTCCTGATAACTTATTTTAAGCCATTTTTCTTCCTTCTTCTCTCTTTCTCTTTAGACAGTTTCATGGATCCTAGACTGGTCTCAAACTTGTTATACAGCTGAGCATGACCTTAATCTGCTGGCTGTCCTGCCTCTGTCTTCCAAGTGCTGGGATTGCAGGTGTGTGCGCTCTACCTGGTTAATGCAGTGACGGGGATCAAACACATGGCTTCGTGCATGCCAAGAAAACCCTCTGCCAACTGAGATTTATCCCCGGCCTTGTTTCACCCCATCCCATGCTAAGCCCCACAGCTGTAAGAAGAAAGCATCCATACTGTTTTTTCCCCCGTTTGGCAGAACATCATGTATTTGATGACAGATATCCCTACTGATCATCACCACGATTCTCATAACTTCCTCCGTGATGTAGGCTGCTATCTGCCAAACTCACAGGATATTCTTGACCTAAATAACAAACAGCTGCACACAACAATGAACCGGGAAACATCCTGAGAAAAACTCTGAAAAACCCTCAGATGGGGTAGAGAACACTGGCCAAATTACTTCCTGCCAGTATAAAGAGAGTCCCAGAGATCTTTCTGTCTCCACCTCTCCAGGGCCAGGGTTATGAGTATGTGCTACCACACCTGTCTTTCAAAACGTTGGATCTGAAGGTCAAAGTTGGCCCTCATGATAGACAGCCAATACTTTCACAAGGGATCTAGTTCCCCGGCCCGTACATTTTCTGATTATGTGTTCTTCTGACCTCTACTTATAATCTTATATCTCTAATTTCTTTCTCTCTGTGTTAGGGACTTGTTTCTAGCAATAAGTGTTTAAAGATGTGGTTAGTTGTGTAGCTGGACTTCCCCCTTTGCATATTCTTGATAGGTATTTGGATATTCTTGGATAAAACATTTTCTATACAGCTATGTTTTAAACAATCAAGCAACACCCGTTGGCCCATGCTTGCCAAGGACCTATTAATCCAGTCTGGCTGGCTTTTCACCTCCAGAACACACTGGGTCACCATCTTAACAGGCAGATGTCTTGGTTCTTCCTTAGTCAGGTGGGATGAATCTAATTTCCATTTCTCCAGCAGCATGGATCTGGAATCCATCTTTCTCTTTTGACCCCTGTTGTTGGATTGCTGAAAGGGAAGCCCACCAGTGGATCTGAAATGTTACTGAAACAAAATGTTTTGTGTTTATACCCCATTATGTTCTCAGCTTATACATAGAGACCTTTCAAAGATATTTTGAGTTTTATTCTCTGCATACATGTGTGAGTTCGGGGACATGTATGTGCACAAATTGTGAGTCATATCCGAAGACAGCAGAAGACGGCATCGGAGTCTGTGGAACTAGAGTTCCGAATGGTTGTGAGTCACCTGATGTGGGTGCTGGGAACAGAACTCGGGTCCCCTGTAAAAGCCACAGGGTTAACTGCTGAGCCAGCCCCCCGCACCCCCACCCCAACCCCCACCCTTGAGATATCCTGACAGCCACACAAGCTCCTCAGAACTAGAACATTGCCAGCTCACTGCACATCAAGAACAGAAGGCTGAGTGGTTTCTGGATTGAAACTTCTCTGACAATCTAAGTTGACTCTCATGCCAGTCACTCTTTCAGCCATTCTGGCTCAGGCCACACCTAATCTAATTTTTCTTTCCTTTTTTCTTATGCCTTCCAGTTGAGATCCTAATTTGGCTTTGGGAATGATCAAAACTATTTATGGCAGAGTAACAAAGTAGGTCATCTTTGGTAAACAAATATTTTGAGTACAGTGTCAGGAACCAATAAACATAAAGTGATATCGTTAACAAGCAATTAGAGATAAAGCAGTAGAAGCTGCCCCCTTGGAAAGTCGGAGGATCTTTTAGAAAAATTCATTTTCCCAGCAGTATAGGCTATAAAATCTCCTCTAATAATGTAAATGGTCTTATCTTTAAAGCATTTCCTAGATACTAATTAGCTGGTATGACCCTGAAATATTATCACCAAAGCTGTGTGCCAACGTGCATTATTAAAAAATTAGGATATTGAATATGCATTCGGTTTACAAATTTTATTGAAATTGGATTTTTGGTGATCATTTAGAGCTATAGAATCAAGTCAGCTAATGTGCTGTTCATTGGGTTTGGCCCACAGTTGTAATGCTACTGTGCCCTATGTTGTGAGTTACTATAGAGGGGTCCCCTAGATTAGGTTGTCTCACCTAGTGGCTATTTTGACCCCTGTATGTTATTTAGAATTTTTTGATGCTCTTTTAATTTCATGGCTGGGGCAGGCTGTTTGAGATTACTGGGGTCTCAACCACGCACAGGGCAGCCCTCCCCTGTTCCACAAGAAGATTCATCTACTCCAAGTGGCCTGAAGTGCTGAGGTGGAGGGAGGCCCCTTGTTATAGAGGAACATGGATTCTTTCTGCTTCTACTCCTCTGGTCTCACTTCCCAGACCAGAGCTACCATGTTACCAAACTCCAGTATTTTCAACTAAATGATAACGTTGGGATTTGTACAAAGAGGCCTAGGTTGAGTCTGATAGTAAATCTTGACTGTCAATTTGATGAGATTAATAGTTACTAAGGAACCGAGTCTCCAGACACGTCTGTGAGGGATTATTTGACTTGTGTAAATTAAGGTGGGAAGACCCACCCAAAGTGTAGACAGTTCTATTTCTTGGGCTTGAGTCCTGGACTGAATATGAAGGAGAAAGAGATCCGAACACCAGCATTCATTGTTCTCTGCTTCCCGACTGTGGATATAATGTGACCAGCTACCTCCTCTTCCTCTCTGCCTCATCACAGGCTGTGTCCCCTGAAACTGTGAGCCAAAATAAATGCTTTCTCCCTTAAGTTGTCATATCCAGGAGAAAAGTAATTAGTGATGAGTTACCTTGTTCAGCGGGATAGAAGAGAGGATTTTATTTGTGGATGAAGGAGCCCTAGGATGAAATAAAAGAAAAATAAGAAATCTGAAAAAGTAATGGAGATTTCTAGAAGGAGAAAGAGCACCAGGCAATATAATAGGGTTCTAGGGAGGCCGTAGAAGAGATCTAGTGGAACATTCTGCTGCAAGCGGGACTCTAAGTGGCTTAAGAGAAAAGGCATGTCTAACAGTCAGTTCAGCATCTTCGTTTTCCATAACACAGAGCTCTTGATAACTGCAAAGCTTCATAAGACAGCTTTATGCACAGGCACACTCCTGCCCACCTTGTGAATGGTTTGCGGTAATGTCAAAGGAAAGGAGATGAAATCTATGGCTGCAGCAGCATAGTATAAAGAAAGATGGGTCTTCCTGGGACCATCAAGCTTCAGGAGACATAAAGGAAGGGCCAAGATAAAAATGTCATAAGGAAGCTGTAAATCCCTGTCAGCTTGCAGAAATCTTGGGAAAGCAAGTGAATTACTATAGAACGAGAGGGAAGGATGCAAAGAGGTTTCAGTGAGATCTCAGAGGACAAGGTCGCTGCTTCAGCCTCATCTGGGTAAATGTATGGTCTCAAATAATGGAATTCTAAGTTGATTTGGCTTAAGGAAAATGAAAAAAAAAAAGAAAATTTCATAGCCTTAAAAAATAGAAAACATGATGGTTTCCCTAGGGTAAATGACAGCATCAAGAATTTTCTCCCTGCCTCCATATTGTGACCTTCTGTGACAAGTTCATTCTTTTTATACAGCAGCAGCAGAGATGAGTACCACGTACTCTGACATTCTGGGTTCTGTGGTGATGGCTCTTTTAAAATAAAAAAAGAGGATTTCCTTTCCACCTATAGTGCAACTGTCATGAGTCACCGCCCATGTTAGGCTAGGGGCTTTGATAATGTAGCTGCCTCTGAGTCACCTATGGCCTTGTAAGTAAGCCCAGTAAATGCATTGGCTCAGCAAGCCAGCCTTAGATGGAACCTGTCTCAGGCTCTGCTGGAATGAATAGACGTTTCTTTATAGACTACTCAGAGGAGTCACAAGACAAAAGGTTCAGCTGCAAAGGAGACCGTTGAGGATGGAGGCCTGTAGCAGCTCTCTGAGAGGAAGGACCTGGACCAGAAACAAAATAAGGTTGACTCGGAAGAGTGTTTCTGCTCATCTGATGGTTTCTTACCTCTGGTTCTCATGTTATATCCTGAGAAGATCATTGCGCTGTGATGAAGTATCAAGGAACATATAACCTAACAGTTCTCATTGGTCAAAGGGTTTCTCTGGGAGGAGTTTTCACTGGGCCAGGTAGCTCTTTGCAACTAAGGTGGCAATTATAAATGAAGGGGCAGTCCCTGCTGCATGGCAGCAGTTCTGTTCTTAATGCAGACCAAGGGCGTACGTGGTTGAGCCTGGTTAATAAGGTTCTGTTGGAAGGGCTGGAGGAGAGGCTCATCAGTTAAGAGCACCTCAAGAGGACCTACGTTCAGTTCCTAGCAATTACGTGACAGCTCACAATCATTTGTAACTCCAATCTCAAGAAATGCAGCACCCTCTCTGGCCTCCATAGGCACCAAGCACAAGCATGTGTGCTTGCATGCATGCAGAAACATCCATACACACAAACAATAAATAGATAAAAACTTTAAAAAGGATTCTCTTTGGGGGACTTTATCATGTTTGTTCATGAACGATTAGTAAACCATCCCTCACTCGTCTCCTGACCGCTCCCTTTCATTTTATTCTGGCTTTAGAATCCAATAATACAAGCCTCATAAAATGATCGAGAATTGTTCTTTCTTCCCTCTGCTTTCTGGAAGAGATAATGAGCCACCATCTTTGTAAACTCTTCTATAACTATGTGGTAGAATTTTAGTGAAACCTCAGTGTCTGGAGATTTCATTTTCTGAAGAGGTTTGAATCACAAACTCAATTTCTTCTATGGCTATAGACCTATCCAGACTATCCATTTGGTTGAATTTTGGTAGATTGTGACTTTTAAGCAATTTTGCCATTTCTGCTAATTGCCGAATCGACAAGTACAGAGCATAACCTCTCCTTCTACCTGGAGGTGTGACGCCATACCAACAGCTTCCTGCTTGAGATTCATGATGGTCACTGCTCTCTCTTTTATTTCTGTCCCTCATATTAAAAGTTTATTTGTAGACTTTGATTGGGACTTGTTGGATCTGTAGGTTGCTTTCTCTAGGGTTGTACATGTCACAATATGGGTTCCAGCCATCCATGAGCATGGGAAATCTTTCCACTGCTTAGGGTCTTCCTCAGTTTCTCTCTTCGAGGATGTCAAGTTTCCTTCGTAAAGGTCTTCTGCTCTCTTTACTGTGTTTGGTCCTAGCTTATTTTCCTTTGAGGCTATTGTGGATTAGACTGTTTCCATAGACTCTTTCTCAGCGTGCTTGCTGTGGGTTGATCTTGAATCCCGCCCTCATTCTGAAAATGTTGATCATCTCTACAAGCTATCTGATGGAATTTTTGAGACCTCTTCCATACAATATTATCTCCTCTGCTTTAATTTTTTTGTCATGAAGAATGAATTTCATAATATTGAATTCTCTCTATTTCTTTTTCCTTTGGCCTTGCCTATATTATGTTACCTTTTTCTAATTTCTTACAAAAAATAATCTTAATTTTTATTTATGTGCATGGGTTTCTGTGTAAATGCCACATGACTGTGGGAGCCCACAAAGGCCAAAAGAGAGATCCAAGCCATCAGAGCTGGAGTTAAAAGCGGTTGTGAGCCTCCAATACAGGTTTGTGAACTGAACTCGGGTCCTCTGGAAGAGCAGCAAATGCATTAACTGCTTTGTCATCTTTCTACTTCCTTTTTCTTTATTTTTGATCTTGGATTCTTGCAGTAGATACTGTTAGCTGGAATTAGGTCAGATTCCAGAATTATCCTTATTTCTACATAAAGTTTCTCAGCACTGCTTTGGTCCTCTTGTAAAATTCAATGTCATGTTTTAATTTTTACTCAGTTTTAAACAGTTTTAGACTTCCTCTGAACCACAGATTCTATAGAAGTAAGCTGTTTAATTTTTTTTTTTTTTTTTTTTTGGTTTTTTTCAGAGATTTGCCGGTATTACTGGCTTCTAGTTTCACTATGTTATGGTCAGAAGCCATGCTACCTCTGATGCCGATTCTTAAGTCTTTTTAAATGATGTGACTATGTACTTTTACAATAATTGTTCCCAATATTACTGAAAGGAGTATTCGTTCTGTTGTGTAAATTAAGTAGTCTGTCTATGCAAAATACATACTGCTAATGTTGTTCATATCTTCTATCTTTGTTGGTTTTTTTCTGTATAGAAATTCTAATCAATTGCCAAGAGTGGATGCTGACAAACATTCACAATACAGAAAGAATGGTGACCTGAGTGTGCCTGTGAGTGTGTGCACACCTCTTAGAGAGTGTATTAGTGTGGTTTTACTTAGGTCACACTTCCCGCCATGAGTAGCAAGGACGGTTGCCTGCGCGAGTCTTATTGCATTGTGTGGTGTGTGTAGAGGCGTGTGTATCATGTTGAGGTCAGAGGTCAAGATGATTTATCTTCTTCAGTTGGTCTCTCTACCTTGTTTTGGAGACAGCGCTTCTCACTGAACCTGTGATCTGGATTTAATCAGAATGGCGGGCCATCAAGGCCCTGGGGTCCTCCTGCCTCTACCTCCACAGAACTGGAATTACAGGCATTTGCCTGCCTTTGTACACAGCTGTCTTTACGGGTGCTGAGTATCTAACTCTGGTTCTCTTGCATATGTGACAAGCATTGTACCAACTAAGAAATATCTTCAGCCTCAAGTCTCTTATGTGTATTAATACATGATGATTCTAGTTTGTAGTGTACACAGCTGGGTAAGATCATTAATGACTCTCCTTACCAATGTCCATGCATCACAGGTCCTGGCACTTTAAGAATTCACTAGAAGATGAGAAGCATCCAGTATGGTTTAACTTTGATGATCCACTGTTCAATATTTTTTTTCTCTAAATGATGTTGAAGATTGTATCAGGATCTATCTGCTCCTTCGTGTCTAGTAGTGTTTGTTTTATGAAATTGACTGTACTGTTCTCCAGGGCATGTGCACTTAGAGTCAATATGTAGTGACCTTCTGTTTGTTCTGATTAAAGATGGGTGTCACTGTTCTAGAAATGTAGGGACTTGGGGAAAGGGAGCCAATTAAGGAGGCAGACTAAAGTCCTATGCAACTTTATTCAGAGCCTCAGACAATTAATATCCTGAAGGTTAGGAAAGGTCACTTGTGTTCAGCTGCATACAGTCACAAGGACAAGTTGCATGTGGCAAAACCAGGTTTTCTGTAGAAGTCTATGAACAAATAACAATAGCCAGTTGCAGTGGATAATCTGAAGTAAACCCACTCTTATCTGCTGCGCCTGGGCAGGGCACAAAAACACCTTCCAAGAACAATCTGAGGTCACAAGACTCTTGTCTTGCTTTTTTGGAGTGTTCTCACAGGCACTCAGAATTCTCTTCACACCACTCCATTCTGAACCATGTTCTGACAGTGGGGTTGGAGTCTGCTTGCTGGATGTGAGGGTATAGCACTGATGTTTGCTTATAGATCGCATTTACTTGATATAGCTTTTTTTTCTATCCTTTCACTCCTGGGGAAGGCTGTTGACAATGCAGTGGGTTTCTTGTGAGCAGCTAATAGTTGAGTCTTGCATTTGAATGTGGTCAGGAAACCTGTTAATTTTAATTGGAAAATTAAGACCATTTATAGTTAGGGTAATAATGTAAAAGTATTAAAGGATTCTGGTCACTGGATTGATTTTTTTTAATATTTATTTTCTGATTCTTTTTTGCTTTTCTTTCATTCTAGTGGAATTTATTTTTCTTCCTTGTTTCTGGCATTTGTGTTTATATTCCTTTTCTTAAGCAGGATTCCTTTAAGTATCTTCTACTTAATGTTAGCTTAATGGTAGTGGATGTTTTAGTTGATGGTATTTTTGGAAGATTTTTATTTTTCCTTATATTCTGAGTGTAATTTCTGGGTACAACTATACAGAATGTTAGTAATTTTCTTTCCTGGTTGTAAATACAGAATTTCAGACCCCTTGGCCTTTAGAGTTTACAGTGGAAAAGTCACTATTATTCTGATAGACTTGTCTTTATGAGTGATTTGCCTTTATGAGTGAATTCCTAATTCTCTTTCAAGCTTTCAATATTATTTCTTTGTCCTATATTGTTGGTATATTTGTTATAATATATTGTGAATGTTGTGAATATGTTCTGTTTGTAGTTCTATACATTCATTGCATCTAAATGTCAATACTTTTTCTAAGACTTGGAACATCTAGTTTTCTCCACATCATTTTTTTGAAGATACCATTTCAAATACATGTAATTTTCTGGGAATCATCTGGCGAAGATATATGGATTTACTTATGACATCTCTCCTGGTTTTTTTTGGGGGGGTGGACTGTGTTTTTATGTCAAAATCCATGTTGTTGTTGTTGTTACTCTCCTATGGTATATCATGACATCAGGTATTGTCATATCTCCACATTTTTCTTTTATTTTTACTAGTGTGTGAATGTGCATACGGTGTATATACATGCATACATGTGCTTGCAAGTATTATTATTCAGGAGTACAGAGACCAGAGGAAACTGCTCTCCCATTCACCACATGTTCTCTTACTCCCTGAGACAGACTCTCTCTACTCTCTCTCTCTCTCTCTCTCTCTCTCTCTCTCTCTCTCTCTCTCTCTCTCTCTCTTTTCTCTCTCCCTCCCTGCCCTCTCTCTCTCTCCCTCCCTTCCTCCCTCCCCCGCCTCTGAAACTGAAGTCCGTCTGGCAGCTAGCGAGTCCCAGTGATCTCCCTGTTTCTGGCCTTCACAACCTCAGGGTTATGACCATGCATATGACCATGCCGGGTGGGGGTGGGGGGTTTGTTATCAAACTCAGGTCCCCAAGACTGTGCCACAAGTCTCTTTTCTTTTCTTTTCTTTTCTTTTCTTTTCTTTTCTTTTCGTTTCGTTTCGTTTCTTTCTTTTACCTCGTATCATCTCTCAAGATCCAATTTGGTTCTCTTTAATCAAGCCTGAGTACTGAGCTACTTGTGTCCTCTCGACTTCCATGATTTGGTGGATAATTTTCCCTAGTTCTGTGAAAAATATCAATGGCATTTTTATGGGATTTACCTTGAACCTGCAGGTTGCTTTGGATAGTAGAGAGAGCTTGTCAATACTAATTCTAAGTCATGAATTCAGGATGCATGACTTAGAATTAGTATGCAGAGTTCTCACACACAGGAAGCCCATAGAAATACAAACTGGAGACTATACCGTATACCAAGCAACCTATGATATAAAAGAAAGAAAAGCCCAACAAAGCATTATGAGAAAAAGAGCCTTCAAAAACTGCCAGTGAGTTCATTTTATGTTGGCTGTGTACTGACTGAACATGGGGTCCTGGCCTTTAGAGGAATTCCTGTAACTAGTGAGACTCTGTTAGAAGAACCTAAGTTTTCATTTGACATTCTGGAATAAATATAGGTGTTATGTCTACTTCCATTCTTGGTGCTGGGACCTCACCTAGCTTAGAAACTATGCTACCATAGTTTCTGTGAGTTCCTATGTGCTTTGAAGGCCTTTCCCCTTGGTCTTCTCTGTCCTCTTTGGCTCTTTCTGCCTCCTCCTCCCTAGGGTTTCCTGACCCTCAAGGGAATAGATTTAGTGGAGCCATCTGACTTAGGACTGAGTGTTCAAGGTCTCTCACTTTCTGTAATTGTCAGTTGCCAGTTTCTGTGTTTGTTCCCATCTACCACAGGAGGAAGATTCTCTGATGAAGGCCAAGCAAGGAACTGATTCTTTGTAGAGGTCTTTCAATATTTTGGTTAATTTTATTGCCAGATTAAGTTTGTTCCGAGGTAGTTTTGCATCTCTTTCAAATAATATTACTTTTTTTTTTTTACCAAATTCCATATATATGTATGGAATATATATGTATGGAATATATATATATATATGTATATATATATATATATATATATATATATATATATATATATAGAGAGAGAGAGAGAGAGAGAGAGAGAGAGAGAGATCAATCTGCTGGGTTTGCATATTGATTTGCATCCTGATATTTTGCTGAATGCATTCATTGGTTTTTACAAACATTTGGAGGAGTGAAGTTTGTTTGTGTCTTCTTTTGTTATCAGTTACACCGTCTGCAAACAAGGACATTTTTACTCCCTTCCTTCTATATTTATGGAGTTATTTCCTTCTCTCAACTAATTTCTCTGATCTTTAAATAATTTAGTAACTGTGAGGAGTAAGGAAGTTTCATTACAGAGGTTGATGAGGTGGTGACTCACAAAGACCACGCGATATGCGGCAGACGATTGAACTGTCACCTGAGAGCGTGGGAGTCGCTGTGACTTATAACTACTTATTGCGGTCATTGTAAACCAAAGAACCCTTCTGATACGCAGATGGCCATCACTCATCACAACCAGTGGTCAACCTTTCAAGAATACATTGCAAAGTGATGGTGCAGAGTGGCTGTCCAGGGTACTGGAATCTGTGAACTCCATGGAAGTTCTCAATGCTGAACTGACCTAGTGTTGAGGAGAATGAGATGACGTCCATCTTGGTTAGATATTATTGAGTAAGAAACTACCCTAAAGTCAAGGGATATTTCTTGTTGCTCACAAGTCTGTGGTTCAGATGGAGAGTTCCTTTCATCTCAGGTGAGGTAGCTCATGTGCCTTGGAAAAAGCTGTGTATTAATATGTCAGGCACATCCTGGTCGGGATCCATTGCTTGCCTCAGAAGTCGGCTGGGCATTTACTTAACACTGACCTGGGATTTCACTAAGATGCTATGTGTCTCCTTCACACAATTTCTCGGGGTCACTGAACTAACCAAGGCTTATTATTTCACAGTGGTGGGGATTCTGAGGCACATTTGCTTTGAGCTTTGGATCTGAGATACTGTCATTTTTGTCTCATACTGTTGATGAAAAGCCTGTCCAAAGGAGTGGAATAAGGAAATAGACTCCTCGTCTTCATGGGATCGTCTAGCAAGTCACATTACAAAGTGAGATGATGTCCTGGGACTATGCATTGGGCTACTGGCACAGTCAATCTCCCACAGAGCCTTTGGCTAGCATGCTTGGAAGCAATTTGGTTTCTAGTTACTGAAATCTGCTTTAAGAGGTGTTCTGTGGAGCTGGAGAGTGTGAGCACCTACGTGGTGGTTCACAGCAGCCTGTAAATCCAGCTCCAAGAGACAAAACATCTCTTGCATCTACAGACACCCACATGTATGTGCTCACAAGCTCTCCACAACACACAATCATATAATAATAAGGAGATGAATTTTAAAAATAAATGTTCTACTACTTAAAACAAGAAAAGGGGGCTCCTGAGCCACCTCAGTAATTTAAAGTGCTTGCTGTGCACGCGGGAAGACCTGAGTTCTGTAGAACCCACTTAAAGGTAGGTGGGGAGAACCTGCTCCACAAAGTCAACCCTTGGCCTCCATGTGCACGCTGACACATGCAGGCCCACACAGGTCTATGGCATGCACACAATAATAACACATATAATAACAGTGATGATAAATACTAATGATGAACAAAATTTAAAGCAAAAAAGGACACTTTTAAAGCTTTGCTTAGTATCTTATGTCAATATGATGTGCTGTCTTTACTGTGGATAATTTTTTTTTCATACGTTAAAGATCATGAGGTTAGAAGACAGACAGAGGAGGGGTGAGGAGGGGGAAAGAAAGGAAGGGACCAAAGATGGAGATGGAGAAGTGGGAATGCATCAAGTTGGGGTGGGGGCAACATACTGTGTCTTCTGAAGCCTCACTGCTGCGTGTGAGCCTCTGAGGCCTTGGAGCCATTGTTTATTCTGATGGGCAGAGCAAGTCCTCACTTGTTACTGTTTAATAGTCTGTGGCTCTGTTGGAGGGCAGAACCATTACTCAGCATTGCTAGAACGCTTGGCGTTTGTCAAGTGCTTTGCTTTTATTTTCTTAGGAGTCGCTTAGCATTCACACTCTTGTTCTGAAGCTCAGTAGTATTTCCTAAGCCCCTCTGTCTCCCTACTCCTCTATTAAGAAATGCAACTAGTTTTTGAGAAGTCCTGAGATACGTATTGGACCCTCTTCATTTGGTCTTCTTAGGCAAGAAGGTTCTGGAAACTCTGGAATGTTCTTTGGTATTCTTGCATACATCTTACTTGTTACTGTGCATGGTAAAGGTATCTGCTTTATTGCATCCTGTTTCCCCGCTGTCTTTCTGCTCCGTGCTATAAGGACACATGTCTGCATCCTCCTGAGAACGCCATTAGCAGAATCGTCATGATGTTCTAATTGGACATTTCTCATGATAGTTCTTTAATGTAAAAATCAATGTGAGGCAGAGCAAGGCAGGGTATATGAGCAAATTAATCAGGTTGAATCTAGTGTTTATTCATGTCGTCATTGGATCAATCAAATGCTTTCCATGTGCTGGGCGCCGTTCAAGGTCTTGAGAGGATACACAGACATATTTCCTGCCCTTGCGTTCATATTTCAGGCCAGGAGGGAAAAAAAAAAAAAAACAACAACTTGTAACTAGCTGGACTACTGAATTCTGTCTTAAGAAATCACGTGACTCACTGTGCCTTCTGCCATCCTGGGCTTCTGAATGGAGTGTGTTGAGAACGGGAGTTGGGGGGGGGGGGACTTTAGTCATTCCAACCTATTCAGATCTGCTACCTGCTGTACGTTAGGTACTTTGAGTCTTCTTGTATGGAGTCATCATCTGCTCCTAAGACCAAAATTATCTGTTGAATTCTAAGTGTCCTAGTTCAGGACCCACTACAAGATGAGGATTTTTTTTTTTAATCACAATAAAGAGAATTGTCTAAAAACAGCACTTCACACTACTTAAAGAGCATCAGGGGAGCTTGTGGAATGACTTACCGCAAGTTTGATAATTCATAAATCAGAAAATGGGCAAGCCTATAGTAATGCGGGTCAGCAGTGAAGTTGGCAGGGCGAGGGGAGGGATGGGATGGGGCCTTCCTGACCTATCAAAGTAGAGAAGCTTGAATCAATTTCTCAGTTTCCCCTTAACATTTCGTGACCACAGGAAGGCTGCCATGAAGAGGCTCTCAGAATGTAGTGTGGACAGATGGTCAGGGATCAGGAGAAACCGTTCCTCAGATCCCTCACGGAGGCTAAGAGCACCACATCCCGAAAGTCTTGTAGGGCCATAAAAGAGATGCTCACCATCTAGACAGAATGCCTGGTATTAATTAACTCCACTGTCAAACAAAGATAAACTATATAGTAAAGATTATTGGAGAGAAGGAGCCAGACAGACACACGTAAACATTCTCTGGTGCTGACCAAGTAAACACAGTCTTTGGGATGATGCCTTGTGAGAAGGTGCTTGCCAGTCTCCCTCTTCCATATCTAGGAGCAGGACACTGAGTAGCTGTGAATAAAGTTTGTGTCAGTGAAGCCCCAGGTTTAGAGGATTCTCAGATTCTAGTTACAGTACATAAATACCAGTCTATGCATGAAAAAGAGCACCCATGTTTTTGTGTGCCTGTGACTCTAAGACGGATACTTAGAACATTAGATGTTACCATGTTTAGGAGGCAATCTGGACCTCTATCGGCTGCCCCATTCTTGAAAGATGTGTCTGGTTTTGTTTGATTTTTAGTAATTAGGATAGTTAGGTTATGTTGCTCATGGTTCATTCTCACTGTCATCCTGACTGGGTTTGGACTTACCTAGGAGACAGACACAGCTCTGTGTGGGGCTGTGGGGCTGTTCCCCAAGAGGTTTTAAACAGTGGGGCAACACATCCTGAAAGTAGGTGGCAACATCTCATGGACTGGGGGCTTAGAAAAAAAAACAATAAAGCCAGTTGAGTGCCACGCAAATGTGAGAAAAATTGTAGGACCTCCACGCCTTTCTAACCACGCTGGACCCCAACCTCTGATTGGAGATCCAAAAGAATTTCTTTTTAATTTTTTTTCTTGTCAAATATCTTGTTACAGGGATGAGGGGAGCAACTAAAACCCTGGGAAGACAGCAATGGTCCAACTTCAAACCCTGGGAAGACAGCAATGGTCCAATTTCAAAGGTTTAAGTTCCAGGTTATTGCTTGCATCGAATAAGCAGGCGTGGAAGCTGGTTTTGGGAGTATTTCCAATTTTCTCAAGATATTTAATGTACAAAAGAAAATTTATCAGAACTGTAAAAACATGGTTTAGGTTGGCTCCTACTTCAACCATCTCTGTGGTTGATGCAAGAAGGAACTTCTGGTTTTTATCCAAAGCAGAAGGCACATTTCTTTGGCAAATTTTCCCACTGTCACGTTTTAGCTAAGTAAGGTCAGAAATTAGGAAACTTTCTTATGTCCCAACTAATTGTAAATAATGAGGATCTGATGCCATGAAAAGATCAAAAGCAAATGTGACCATAAAAATTAATAAATTAAACTTGTTCTAGGTAGTATTACCAGCGTGGAAATTTCTAGAGATGAACTGTGGATTGTGGATATTTTAATCATTTCATAATCTTTAGTAACTAAATTATTTAACTATCTAGTTAGTGTATTGATGACTTCGGCCCAGTGGAGTTGACATGCGCCATGCACTCAACTTGTGTATCCATCAAAATGAATGACACTTGTTTGCATGATAAATGGAAGGCCTCTTCTCCCAGTCTCAAATCCCTGGAGGGTCTGCCGCAGTAGGGTGGAGTTAATGTCTCCCTCTTTCAACCTCAGCACTGTTGATGTTGTAAGTGACATGAGTCCTTGCTAAGTCACATAGGGATCCTGCCCTATGTGTCATAAGAGGTTTAGTCTTCCTCAGTTGGTCCTTTAGATAAACATCTGTAAAACAAAACAAAACAAAACAAACAAACAAAAGGTATGTGAAAACTGTGGCATGCAGTAGAATTATTGCTACCATAGAGTTATTTTTCTTAAGCATGCTTAAGGCAAATGATATTTTCGGTTGTCTAGATTGGCTCTCATGTGCAATGAGCAGAGCAGAGCCTCATGTTGTATAGTGGATCCGGCACCACAGGGTATGATCTTGTAAGGGGAACATTTCGATGTGATCGGCTACAAAAGGTACAGTAGACTCGTTTAGTTTTGGGGGAGAGGATGTGGTAGATCCATATAAGTCCATCAAAATGCTTTGGGAACTTTTTCAAATGTTATTTACTTTCTGATTTTCAACTCCAAACCCAAGAATTTTTGTGCTCTGGGCTTTCACAGTGTTTGTGTTTGACTGTTCCGTAGGTCAGTAGGCCACAAGTTGGGAACCTTCCTTTAGCAACTTGAGCATCATCTAGAGACTTGATTGTAATGCAGATTTCTAGAACACACCACTGACTCCTAGGGTGGAGTCCAGCAAGCTGGGATTTAACAAACCTCCCAGGTGATCTCAATGATGAAGGATGTTAGCTACTGAGCTTCTTTGGCAAAGACTTTGGTTGAATACATTTTCCTTTTGGAGATGTTATCTTTCTGGTAATCCAAGTTAGCTTAGAATTGACTGGTAGCCTCAAACTCACTACACTCTTGCCTTCAGCCTCCTAAATGCTGAGATTATAATCGTGTGTTGAATGTTTCTGAAAGCAGAAGTAATTAATCCTTAATCATTACTGTTATTTCCTTATACAAGCAAGTATTAGATAGATATCCATTGCCAGATTCCTACAATTGTGTTGGGAGCTGTGTTGTGATTGAAACTTGGGGTTGCTAGACATCAATCCAATATTTCGATTTGCTGCTTGATATTTAACACAAGATCTAGTATGCGGTTGGGCGGTTGTGGTACCTAACTCTCAAGATTAAACTATGTTCTTCCAGTGAGACTTCTTGCTTTGAAAATTCCTAAGTAGAGTTTGAAAAGCCTCCCAAACCCTTGAATCTGAAAGTCTGGTCTTTATCTTCTCTGTCCTGTTGTGAACAAGTGGCCCCATGTCTTTGCACCCACTCTGAGCCATGGCTTCCCTCTTGCTAACGGAACCCCCCAAAGTGCCTTGAACCCCCCTAAAGCGCCTTGCTGCCTCATGGCCACCTCCTGGAGAAGCTGCTCTGTCCTCCTGACTGCACTTCTGTTTCTCTGTCTTTCTGTGCTTAGATTAATATTTTAAACAGCTTTGTTCTCCATGCCTACGCAAAGTCCTGTTCCGTAAGCAGTCCCACAAAGTCAGCCCTATTGAAGTGTTACCAGACCTCAAAATCTGATGTCCTACTGAGAGCCTTCCGATTCTCATTCTTTTTCATCCTCTCCTTCTCTGAAAGCTCTGAGCCTAGCTCAGCAGTCTTTGATCAAGAAGCAAATGCCCAGTAATGTCTTGACATATAATGCTGTCAGAATGCAAATTATACAGAGGCTTAGAGTTGTACCTGAGAGGGATTTAAGCTGTCTCAAACCTGTCTGTGGTATTATCTTGCTTCTAAGCTACCCAGTTGGAGAGGTGTCTGGACCATTATTTTGCTCTGAACATGTGGCTAAATTACTTACTGTAGTTGTTGTGAACAAACACCTGACAAGAAGTAACTCAAGAGAAGAAGGGTTTATCTTTGTCCTCCAGTTTGATGAGACACAGTCAGGCTGACTGGGAAAGGCACAGTGACTGGTCCACACTGGTCCAAAGGAAGCAGAGCCCATCCTCTGTGACTGGCTTCTTCTCGCAAGATTCCTCCCCCCAAAGCTTTCTAAACATTTCTAGAGAATGACTCAAGCCCTAGGCTCGTGAATGACAGTCCACATCCCAAGCACAAGCGCACGCTCCTCGGAACGTGGTTGCTCTTACCACTCTTTTGGCTAGAATCTCTTAGATTTTGAAACATAATTATTTGTTTTCTATGCTCAATGGACATCACAGAAGGTTTAAAATACTTTTAAAAATTAAAATGCCTTTATAGTTTCAATCATGATTTTGACACCTATTTTTTATCCATTATAAAATATATTATTTAAAGCATTTTTCTCTTTAGTGTTTTTTTTTCTTTTTTACTCAATGCCCTTCAGCATTTGGTAAGATGATTCTATAATATTTCTTCCTTGGTTTAATGATGTAATGCATTTTGTTAATGCCTTCACAAATATTAAAACTCTGCTCCCTCCTTGAGATAAACTCTCATTGGTCATAACATAAAATATTTATTAATTCATTGATTCTGGTTTACTACTGTTTCTGCTCAGGGAATTGTATTTTGGGTCCCGGAGAGATTCTATTCTATTTTAATCTGTTCTCCCCCTCTATTTATGTATGTACATTATATATTATCCATATTCGTAACCAAAAATACAAATGGGACATAAGGATATGAAATGAAGATTAAACCTTCCCTCCTTAAAATATGATCTAACTTTCCTCTCCACAGTGAAAAAATTATTTTTAAAATGTACCTGTACTTTCAAAAATGTATAGGCATATGAAAGTTTACTGTAGTGTATAATCCGTTAAATAGAATGAGGTCATTCATTGTTTGTTTATTGGGTTTTTTTTTGAATGAGTGTATTTTGGAATATCTAAATAACAAAATGCTGACTATTCCAAGATTCCTCTGGAAGACTACAAAGTGTGATAATGGATCTGAGGAGGAGGATGCTGTGTTTGAAGGGTTGTGGTCCCCATAACCTCCTGGGTTTGAATTAAAGGATGCACAGTGCTGCCTTGCATGCTGCGTCATCTTAGTTCACTCTCTTGCTCATGACCATTGATTGTCCAGGCTTCTTTCATAACTTGCAATGTTATTATTCTTTCGAGTTCTGCATATTTATACAATGTGTATTGATCAGACCCATCCACTTCCTTCCAAATCCCCATAGAATTCCCAACTCCATCTCCTACCCAGCTTCATGTCCTCTTTATATTCTTGTTTTGGTATGAATGGCTACCTGTGTCCAGTTAGTGTTAGTCCAATGCACAGGTGTATGCGACCACTGGGGCATGAGCAGCTGGCAGTGACCACCTCTGCCAGGAACAGCAACCCTCCTCTCTTCAGCAGCAACAGAAGCCAGTCATCTTCCAAATTCATGTTAGACTCTTGACTGGCTTGTAGTGTGTAGGTCTTGTGCAGACAATCACAGCTACTGTAAGTTGATCTATGCAGAAGCTACACCGTGTCCGGAACTTCACAACTCTCCTCATTTGCTTGCTCTTTCTGTCCCGTCTTCCCTGAAGCTCCCTGAGACTTGAATGGTGGGAAGTGGATGCAAATGACCTAGCTACCGCTGAGCTGTCGCATGGATCACAGTCATTTGGACTCTGCACTCCGATGAATTATTAAGACAATTCATGACGTGTCTTCTTGCATAGATCGCTATGCATTTGTGTACCTCAGAAACAAAATGACTTCTGTTGTGTGTCCCGACACCCAATGCTGTGATGTGTGTCCCAAATTGCTCTTCAAAGAATTTATACTTATTTTTTATTCAAAAAGCAGTGTTTTGTCCTTGATATCAAAAGCCAGCCTGCGTTTTGAGGTTCTGAGCTAAGGTGTGGTCTTCATGGGCAGTCTCCATTTAGCTCTCTGGCTGGCACCAGGAGAGTACGCCATTAAAATCCTCTTGGCTCCTTTCCCTGGGAGCTCTCTACTTCTTTTCTCCAAGATGATAATGAAAAAGTTAGAGAGCTTTTATTTCTATTCCTCTTTTGAAAGAACTTTGCCTTTGAGAGCTTTTAATTCCCAAAATTTTCCTCCATAAGCCTCAAACAAATTTTAACCTCATTTGCTTTCAGGGGAGAAGATGTTTCCAGAAAACATTAAGTTAGCAAAAAAAAAATTCACATTCACTTCCCTTGTAGTGGTGCATTTAATAAAATTCCAAGGGAGAGCCACAAATGCCACTGGGTTGGAGCTCCTCTTCCTGTGCCCAGGGGAACAGTGAGACCTGCTCCCTCTGCCTGTCTTCCTGCCTGGCAGCAATTAGGATGTGTCTGGTCTCTCTCACTTCACCCCGTGGTGTTCTCCCTGATCCATTGACATGGCTTTCATCTTCTTTATCCCAGCCTTTCCCTGCTGCTTTCTTGTATGTCAGAGGCACCAGCAGCCTCTTCTTTCTCTGCTGGACTTTTACGCAGGTCATGTGTCCAACCCTTCCATAAGGACAGGAGAAATGCAGTCAGGGCTTCGCCCAGTGAGGGCAACTTCAATCTGAGTTTAAGCGTATGCTTCTGGTTGCTTCCCCCACTGCAGTCCTGCGGTGCCATGCTTTAGCTGTTCTATTTCATGTGTCTGTGTCAGCTTGGCCAGGCTTCTGGGGCTCCCTAAGCCCCAATCATGACAGTCCCCAATCAACACTTTCAAGGCCACTGTGTGGACCACGTTAGGTTCTAAGTAAGGAAGTCCTGCTTTGAGTCACAGCTGTGTGATCAGCTTTTCATAGGGCTGGCTGACTCAAATAGAGCCTCTCTTTCCTCATTATCACAACAGAAATAGTTACAATGTCAGATGGAAATATTGTAGCCTGCTAGGAAGTATCTTACAAACACAGTATGCATCAAGTACTGAATGGTACCTGGAGCCCAGAGCTCAGAACTCAGGAAATTCCCAGAATGGCTGAAGCTGTTGTTGGTGATGTTGTAGACACGAATTTGTTTGGCCCCTCTTCCTGTTGCTTCCCTTCCTAGTCTGTGTAATGATGTTTTTTAGAGGTTCAGCACTGTGGTGGTTTATATATGCTTGGCCCAGGAAGTGACACTATTAAGAGGTGTGACCTTGTTGGAATAGGTGTGGCGTTATTGGAGGAAGTGTGTCACTGTGGGAGTGGGCAATGAGACCCTCCCCCTCACCACAGGGGAACAAGTCTTCTCCTAGAAGTCTTCAGATGAAGAGTAGATCTCTTACCTCCTCCTGCCCCACACCTGCCTGGATGTTGCCAGGTTCCTGACTTGATGATAATGGACTGAACTTCTGAACCTGTAAGCCAGGCCCCAATTAAAACTTGTTCTTATAAGAGTTGCCTCAGTCAAGGCATCTGTTCACAGTAGTAAAACCCTAACTGAGACAAATATTCTCACCAATGGTGTCCCAGGCAAGAAGCATGTCCCTGACTCCTAGTCATATAGAATGTTTGTCTCTTTTCCTCTTGCTATGATGAGATGCCCTGACCAAGCAATTCAAAGCGGGAAGGTTCATCCTGTCTTCTAGTTCAAGAGTACAGAGTAAGGAGGTCAAGGCAGCTAAAGCTTGAAACATCTGGTTGCTCACACCCATCCTCAGGATGCAAAGAATGCACAGGAAGCTATAAAAATCACTATAAAAATCCCCACAGCCCAATCCCATCAGCTCACTTCTCCCAGCAAGGCTCCACCTCCAAGAGTTCACTACCAGCTGGAGATCAAGTGTTCAAACACATGAGCTTGTGTGTGTGTGTGTGTGTGTGTGTGTGTGTGTGTGTGTGAGAGAGAGAGAGAGAGAGAGAGGGGGGGGGTACTTCTCATCCAAGCAAAACATGGTATCATCCATGGACAGTAAAAGGGGACCACAGCAATGGCCCTTTCTTCTCAAGGTTTTCCAGGCTTGTTATAAACAAGGGGTGTTTGTCTGTTATTTTTAAGTTTTCTGTTTTTTTTTTAAATTACAGATAACAAAAAGGAATAAGGAGAATCTACAACTCATCTGCCTCTTGTGTCATGCTTGTAGGTTCTCACATTCTTCTCAGGGCCTGTTTCACAAGAACCTGAAGGACCTAAGGCTGAGTAGGTATAAACTGGTAGTAAAAAATTGTCACCAACATCTTATTGTTATCACTACGCCATGTGAACATTGGCCTCTTACTTTGCTCATGCATCAGACCTCAGCCTGGGCACATGGGTGCCACACTAGGCACTCCTTGTTTTGACTAAGCTAAGCCAGCACTTGCCTTCCTGCTACATCCACTCCAGTAGTGACTGGCATGACAGGCTTAGAAACCTGGAAGCAATCCTGAGGCGAAGAGTTTCACAGAAACTTAGTCTCCTGGAATCGTGGCATCCCATATAATGAATGCTCCAAACTCGTCCTTGTGAATGGATCTGTGTGCTTTCCCTCGGTATTGTTTTATTATACATGCCTCCAAGCAATGACTTGCCAAATACCTAAGCAAAATTGAACTTTGCTTCCTGGCCTTCACCAATGCCCTAGAAAGTCCTTGAGCTGACCCTGGGCTTGGAATTCAGTAAGAATGTTTCCTATTCAGTGACATTCAGAATTGCCTCTAGTATTGTAAGAGAGATAGTGAAAGAAATCAGGCAATACTATCTACTACATAGAGTTAGAAATCTCAGGGCAAGCTTATCAAAGTAAGTTTAAAATTCTTATTATAGTTATGTATGGCAGACTATATTTCTTATTAGTAGAAAGTCCCCACACACAATCACTTAGAATAAAAGCTGAGCCACTCACATATACAGGAATTTACAATGGTTTGGGAAGTAGATCATTGGGCTGTGGTTTAAGGAGGAACTAGAGTATTGCATTATTCATGAGAAGGTTAGCTAGAGTGGAACTCCATAATTAGAACCATGACTTGGGCGTGCAAGCCTTGCCCTGGGAGTGTAAAGACCTCACACCTTGCTTCTAAGACTATAGCTGACCTTTGATAGATTGTTTTATTGCCCAGTTCCTGCCAGTCTTTGTGTTTGCATTCCTCTGTTTTGTGTAAGAGTCATTTGTGTAAGCATCCAGTAACCTCATTGTACCTTGCGGATGTGTCACTTAACTTCCCTATTTTCTTCTGTATTAGAAGTCTGGTGCTCAGTTTGACAAATTACATCCAGATACAGCACTCCCTTGTGTTCGTGTCTGTTTGTCACCCCCTTCTCGCCAACTCCTTGCCCACCTGTACCGGAACCCCATTTTCCTGTGGATCGAGGACCCAAATGAGGTCTGTCTGCAACACCTTCCCAGACATGCAAATGGTAATTTGGTACAGTCTAACAAAAAAGGACACAATGGCCCAGATTTGAAGGAAGTTCCCATGAGAAGAGGACCCAGATTTAGAAAACATAGATTTAACATTTTTACCAATTAGCAAATATTTATCAGCTAGAGCTTTCCAGTCGAAGTATATTGTGACCCATACAGGTAATTTTAAATTAAAGAATTTAATTTACTTTAACAAATATAAAACACTATTTCAAAATGTAATCAAAATAAAATACAGAGATATTTCATATTCTATTGACATTCAATATTCTAAGTCAAGGATGCATTTTGTATTTTCAGCATTTCCTGGTCTACACTTTGCACAATTTTTAGTGTTCAGTAACACTTATGGATAGAGCCTTCCACATTGGTAGGTTCCAGGCACAGTCATAGGACCTAAGGATGCACCCGTGTATGCCAAAACACAGGCTCCCTGTTCTAACTGAGCAGCGTGATCAGCTTGTGAGTCACTCTGAGCTGGGTTTGCAAAGGTTGGCAGGTTCAGGTAGAATGTTCTAGTCAGAGGAGCAACATGTACTGAATTCCAGAGGTGAAAAGCCAAGATGGGTACAATAAAGTATCAGAGATTTAAAAAAGGAAAACAGACTGTGAACGAAGCTGCAGTAGAAGCTACTGGAAGACACAACAGTGGACGCATATAGACTTGACCTTGCAACAGTGTGAAGTACCAGAAGGATTAACCAGGGGAGTAATGTAGTCATATTTGGATTTATGGAAGATGGTGTTGCTTTATAGGATCAGTAAGAGATGACACTCTCTCAGAGAAGTCTACATCCATACTGTAGGGTGTATCTTTCTTCTAGGGGTGCCTGTCTGTCTCTTAAACTCCTAGTTTTAAAAATCTATTCTAAAGTATATTTAATAAACCCCACCACAGCTTCCTGGAAAAAGCTTTGAAACTAAGAGATGGCTTATTGGTGAAGTCGGTGAGCATTGACTGCTCCTCCAGAGGACCCAAGTTTAGTTCCAGCATCCATTTTGGGTGGCTCACAACCTCTTGTAGTCCAGCTCCAGGGATCCCGACCCTCTCTCTGACCACCCCCCCTCCCAGGCATGTGTACTCATGTGCACATACCACACACAGTCGTGCATGGATACACATAACTTAAAAACAAATAAAAAAATCACTTGAAGTGGTTCAAGATCAAAGGCAAAGAGCATTTAAGAGGCTGTCATAGGAAACCTGCAAGAATGCGTGCTGGCTTGGACGAGGGTTGAAAGGAATAAGGCAGTCTTAGAGGGTATGGGAAGTGGAGGAGTCCTCTGTGACACCCAGGATCCTGCAAATGTCTAGCAGATGAGTGACAGGCCACTCATGGAGGCAGGAAGTGCAGGAAAGGTTCAGAAAGAGGGTGCTGGAGATGCATCATGAGGATAAGGGGCAGGGAACCTGGTTTGGGAGATGGTGGCGTTGAAACTGGTGTACAAGAGATGCATGGGTAGGTGAGTCAGATAACGGGTCTATGAGCAAGGATGCAGACACGGTAAATGGAATGCAACGGTGAATAATGACTGACTGCTACCCATAGATCTGACATCAGAGTGGAGACTGTTTCTGGAAGTCTAGACAACACTAGGAGAGACCATTCCATACAACATGTGACCTCTAGAGGAGTGCCGTGAACTTGTGTCTACACAGCCTGGCAGAGAAGAAGCTGAAGAATAGAGGCCTCGGTTTCTCATCTCAAATCCTCCGAGCAATCTTTAATGAAGCATCTCTTTGAGCCAATCCTTGCTTGTTCGTAGTGGCTTATTGGATGGTGGATGTAAATGCATATGCTTTATTTGGGGTGAACGGGGGACTAAATACCTTTAAGGGGAAGGACTACCCAGGAAGAGAAGTTCATTGGCTAAAGTCTCAGAGCTATCTAGATTCCTCATTAGCATGGAGAAGACCTCAAGGTGCTACACTACAGGACTCAGGGCTCGTGGTCCTCCAGGGGGTGTTGTGGTTGTGTGTTCCAGAGCAGACAAGCAGACAGGTAGGGAGCAGCTTCACTCCCATGGACTCAGATCTCGGAGATTCCTGGGGTCTGAGTTCATTCAGTCTTGCCAGTTCTTATTTCTGTCTAGAAACACAGACCCACATGCCCTAACCCATGGCTAGGGGGACACATGAAAAGTAAAAGGAATTCTCTAAGGTGGATCCCATTTACAATTCAGAGGGAAAGTTGGCTACAAGAGTCATTAAGCATTTGAAAGTGGAAGTCCAGCACATGGGAATGACTGACATATTCCAAAGGCGGCTGTAAAAATTAGGACAGAGCCCCTAGGCCTGACTGCATCAACAATAGAATTCAGAATAAAAAGGATCGTCCTCTTTTGCCCCTCTGAGGGCTGAGTGGAGAGTTGCAGCATGCTTTGGTCTGCTAATTTTCAAAAAGGCTCTTTTGTGTTATGAGTCAAACTGCTTAATACCGTTGACTTTGCAAAATTGGCAAGCTGGTGTTTCTTTCTGCCTTCTCGTCCTTATTTCTTTAAGTGCCCAATCACTGCTCCTGGGACCAGCTCGCTTCCTGCTAATGATGCATGCCTGCTGAATCTGTGTTTCTCCTTTTCTCCTTTTCCATATTCCATAGTCTCATTTCCCATTTTAGTGGCAGATAGGACAGTAAGGTAGGACATGGGCCTTCAGCTGCTAGAAAGAACCCCCTAAGGAGGTGGAGATGGAAGACACAGGCTTTGATAGCATGAACCAAATCATGATAGGAAGGAAGTGTGTATATGCTTCTGTATGTAAACACAGATATGTAGAGATATGTAAGTGTGTGTGCACATATGTGCATGTATGTCTGTGTGGCATATGTATATGTTTGAACAGGAGAGTGCACACGTGTGGGGAGAAGTACATGTGCATGCACATACACAGAGCGAGCAGAGGTCAGTGTCAGGTGTCGTCTTCAGTCCCTTTCCACATTCTTATTGTGAAACAGGATCTGTCATGGAATGTGGACTTCACCCACTCAGCTTCCCTGGCTGGGCAAGATTGCAGGGACCAGGGTGTCTCTCCCCCAGTCCCAGTGCTGGGTTGTAGCTCACACCACAACATCTGGCTTCCACTTGGGGCTTGGGGGAGCTATACTGACAAGAGTTCAGACAGTAACTGTCCCACTGGCTGCTTTTACACGCTGTCTCTAGCCTGTTATGCAACCATTCAGAAACAGCCCCACCGTGAGATCAATACCATCCGAAGAGTCTTGAGGTGAATTCTGATGTGGGTGCTCTTGACCTTGGTTGGGAAATTGAAGCTGGCTTAGCTGAGTTCCCCAGGAAAGTGCTGGAGGAAAAGTCCAATGGAGTAGTTATCGTGTGTCCCTGAGTAAAGATTTATAAACAATCGATAGTTCTCTCATTTGTTGTTTCTCCAAAATTAGAGTACCAGGCAGTGTTGCTGGGACTATCCAATATGCCATTTAAGCATGAAAATCTATCAAGGGACTGAAGCCCACAACAGAGCAGCCAATTAATGACCAGCTCCTGTGAAGACTTGTTCTTCACAGCGTCGAAAGTGCATACCCTAATCCTCACACTCTGAGGTATGCAGCAGAAATACCTCAAGGAGCTAGGCATGGGGGCCTAGGCTTGGTATCTCATCGTGTGTGAGGCTGAGGAAGAAGGAAGGCTCTAAACTCAAGGGCTTACTCAAGAGTTATGGAGTGAAACCCTATATCATCATCATCATCATCACCATCACTAACAACAACAACACACAAGAAAGAGAGGAAGAAAAGAAACCAAAGAGTTGAAGCAAAAGTGGAAGAGGTGGAGGAAAAAACACTGCCAGATACTACACCGAGTGAGGGTCTGACTTGGGCCAAGGAATGTTTCACAGAACTCCATTCCTGAGTATGGCAGTGTGGTGCATGCCTGTCATCCCAGCACACTAGAGTTCTAAAGGCCAAAGCAGAAGGATTGTGAGTTCACAGATAGCCTGGACTAGATAGTGAGACCCTATATCAAAAAGAAAAGGAGGAAGAGAAGGAAGGGGAAGAGGAGGAGGACTAGATAGTGAGACCCTATATCAAAAAGAAAAGGAGGAGGAGAAGGAAGGGGAAGAGGAGGAGGACTAGATAGTGAGACCCTATATCAAAAAGAAAAGGAGGAAGAGAAGGAAGAGGAGGAGGAGGAAGCTGGGGAGGGTGCCTTCTCAGTAGGGTGCCCCCACAGAGCATGAGCATCTGAGTTCTCAACCCCAGCACCCACATAAAAGGCTGGGTTCAGTGAAGACAGGAGGATCCTTGTGCTTGCTGCTGCCAATCTCACCAAATTAGTGAGCTCCAGGTGAGTAAGAGATGCTGTCTCAAAAAAAGATGTTTGGTGGCTAAGAAAGATAACTAATGCCAACCTCTAGCCTCTACACACACACACACACACACACACACACACACACACACGTAAGCACACTACTGCCTTGGAGATGCATACCAGTTGTCTCAGCACTCGGGGTAGACCCTGGATGGTGATGAGTTGGGAATCATCCCCAGCTACAGAGGAATTAAGAATCATACCTGCCTGGGCCACAGAAAACAAACAGAAACCAACAAAACCAACCAAACAACCAAACAACCAAACAACCAAACATCCAAACAACCAGCCAGCCAGCCAAACCAACCAATCAACCAACCAACCAACCAACCAAACAAACAAACAAACAAACAAAAGAATTTGCATTTCTAAAAAGGCTCCAGGCTGTTGAGTAACCCAGATGTTTGTGACAGTGGGAGTCTTTTGCTCTGAGATAGGGTGACTCTAATGGCCAATTCTAATGCCAATTCTGTGTGACAACCTGACCAGGCTAAGAGGCCTGGTCAATGACTCAGATGTCTCTGCCCTTGTGAAGACTCGCTGCAGGTATAATTGACATTAAGTCAGTAGACGCTAAGTAAAGTCCATTACTTACATTCTGTGTCTGGACCTTATCCAACTAGGTAGAGGCCAAGAGAGGAAAGACAGGTGGTTCCAGGGTGTCTGCCTCCGGGCTCTTCCCTTGAATCCCTGCCTGAGTTTCAGAATGTATGGCTGCAGTTGCAATTTGGCAATGCAGCACCAACTCAGTGGCCAGCCTCCTCCACAGATTTGGGATTCCTCAGCCCTGTCATCATTTAGGGCCAGAGCAAACATTCCATGTCACGCTTCTCCTTTCTCTAGATTTATCAACAGCAGGAAGTATTCTCCTGTTTCCCCAAAAGAGAGTGTAGACTATCAGGTATGGTATTTAAATAAGAAAACCTCTTGTAGTGTGTGTGTGTGTGTGTGTGTGTGTGTGTGTGTGTGTGTGTGTGTAGGGGGGGGAGGCAGGGAAGAGGTGAGAGAGAGAGAGAGAGAACGAGAGAGAGAGGGAGAGGGAGAGGGAGAGGGAGAGGGAGAGGGAGAGGGAGAGAGGGAGAGGGAGAGGGAGAGGGAGAGGGAGAGGGAGAGAGAGAGAGAGAGAGAACGAGAGAGAGAGGGAGAGAGAGAGATTCTTCTCCTATTGATTCCTTTACTCAAAACCCTCATGCATGGACTCTGAAATAAAGTTCTAAAAACAAGTAACAAACATTTGCACCCTCCCCCACCACGCTTGCACAGGCTGCTGTTTTAATCCAGAACCTTCAGTGCTTCTCATCCTTCAGGAGTTAATTCAGCCAGATGCCCCTCAAATATCTCATGAGAAATGAAATCTGCCCAGCTCCCCTGGGAGACAGCCTCCTGTCTATGGGCCTGAGTGCAGTTGTGTTCTAAGCTGGTCGTCGGTGCTGGGGTGGTAGATCATTCAAGTGCTTGCTTTGTGAGCAAGAGGACATGAGTTCTATCCCCAGAACCTGGGTTTGAAAAACAAGCAGGGCATCATAATTAGTGCCGCTAATCTCTTTACTCTGGAGGTAGCAGCAGGTGGATCCCTGGGGTTCACTGCCAGGCAACGCAGGCTTCTTGGCTCATAGTCACCTGCAACTCCAGTTCCCGGGGCTTGATGCCATCTTCCAGGCTAGTGAGAGACCTTGTCTCAAAGGCCAAGGTGACTGGCATTGGAGGAATGACACCAAGGTTGTCCTTCAGTCTTTATATGCACATATGTGTACATGGGAACACACACACACACACACACACACACACATACACTAAGCTAGTCACTGTCTATGAGGGTATTGCAGTGGGCTAGGGTGATTTTAATCTTTTATAAGCACCATAAAATTGTTCATGTGTCCTAGCCCACAGTTAGAAAATTTAATAAATATTTTGAATGGATAAACGCAAGAATTAAAGGTCTCTGTGCTTATTGAAATTTATTAATGCATCAAAAGGCTATAAAAGCAAAGAACTACCAATTAGCCCTAAGAAATAGTACAAATACAAGCCTATAATTTTCATTTTAACAGGCTCACCAATAACATATGAAGACAATAGCAACCAGATAAATAAACGAGGCGTTATTGTGCGAGTGGAGCCACTTTCTGGCTGGCCATCAGAGACAGTCATACTAACCTTAGCTAAGTCAGTAATTCAAGAGCATTTGCTAAGTCCCTACTATGTAACTGGCATGGTATCAGGTAACATATACCTTATTTAAAGAAATGTCTCAGCAGTTAAGAATGTTTGCTGTTCTTCTAGAAGTCCAGAGTCCAGTTCCCAGCACCCATGTCGGAGGCTCGCAACAGCACGCAGCTATAGCTCTAGGTGTTGGATGCCACCTTCTGTCTGCCTTGGGCACCTGCACACACATGGCATACACACAAACACATAATTATATCTGTGTGTGTGTGTGTGTGTGTAATGTGTTTTTAAAAATCATAGTGAGGGATAGCAACACAATATATTTCCCATATCTAGAAAATCAGAAATTTTAAATATATTTTTAGGAATTAAGAATAATTAAGTAAGTGACAGTAGAATTAGAAAGAAGGAGCCACTCATTAGGCAGCGAGAATATTAACTAGAAATTGGGAATGTCTTTTCTACTTGAGTCTGCGCTTGACCATTTGAATGTGGCTTTTTTGAGACGAATCACACAACTTTTGTATATGTAATAAGAATCCAAGAGCCCATATTGTTGTTCCACCTATAGGATTGCAGATCCCTTCAGCTCCTTGAGTACTTTCCCTAGCTCCTCCATTGGGGGCCCTGTGATCCATCCAATAGCTGACTGTGAGCATCCACTTCTGTGTTTGCCAGGCCCCGGCAACAACAATATGAACTAACCAATACCCCACCTGGAGCTCGTGTCTCTAGCTGCATATGAATCAGAAGATGGCCTAGTCGGCCATCAGTGGAAAGAGAGCCCCATTGGTCGTACAAACTTTATATGCCTCAGTACAGGGGAATGCCAGGGTCAAGAAGTGAGAGTGGGTGGGTAGGGGAGTGGGTGGGGGACTTTTGGGATAGCATTGGAAATGTAATTGAAATAAATACCCAATTAAAAAATATGGAAACAAAAAAAAGAATCCAAGAGCCTGGCCTGCATTTGCGTTGCCGGCCGTTTATCTGAAGGAGTCAGCAAGTTGAGAAGGAGAAAGGCTAACAGGAAATCAGTGGCGAGAAACCTTTATAGTAAGTGAATGTTGGCCTTGTGTTATTCATTTATAACAATAATGTACCGGGTACATCAATGAGGAGCGCTTAGAGAACTGGGTGCAGGCGACTCCTTTTGCAGTTTGTTGGGAGCAGTCTCTCTGCAGAGGAAATGCTGGCGGGAGGGAGAGAATGCCGTGCTCCGTCTGGACCCAGGAGCAGGACAGGAAGCAGCAGGATCGGTGGCCTGGCACAAATCCTTTATGTCTGAGGGCCCCCACTGACTTCCACAGACTGCTGGGAGGACTTTTCCCCAGGTCTAGAAGACAGACGGTGCTCTCAAAATAGCCCATGAAGGGCTATTTTGGTCCATCAAGGACCAATGGCGAGTGGCATGCACGTGTGTATGAGCGCCCTGGATCCTGATGTTTGGGGGCAGCATAACAGCTAGTGTACCCACTTTCTCAGCGGTTCATTCAGGATTAAGCCACATTCATGTGCAAGGGAATCAGCTTGGTAAACGCTTCCTTTCTTAGTCATGCGAACTGTATTGCCCACATTAACTCTTGCACTGAAAACCTCGCTTAAGGCTGGAGAGATGATTCGGTTCGCAAAGAGCTTCCTGTGAAAGCATGGGAACCCAGGTTCGAGACCCAGAAGACGGGAAGGATGGAATAAAGATTAGCCATGGTAGGCATGTAATCCCAGGGCTATGCTGACTTGACAGCCTAGCCTGATTGGAGAGTCGGAGTGAAAAGGAGATTTTGTCTCAAAGAAAGGAAAAGTGGTTGATACCCAAGGGGCAGCGCCTGCCCGAGGTTGATTTCTAGCCTCTGCGTGCATGAGCCCACAGCTGTATGACACGCACAGCCCTTCCCCCTTTCTTAGGTTGGCTTCCGGAGTGATGCAGGAGGATGCTCTTAGCTGCCCCGCGGAGAGCCTGGCTTCTTCAGCCTGTCTTGGTTGGGAAGTACTGGTTGCAGAGGCTCATGGTCTTGTTCTGGTCTTGAGAGATCTGAGGAGCCCATGTTGGTAGGACTGTTTATAGGGGGCATCCGTGCAGTAGAGCAGCGCTCGAGGATGCGTGGCCAAATGCTTTCCTCACTGCTGGCTGCTGTTCCCATCCCTAGTGCCCTGTGGCCTTGTCATTGACAGGTTAGGCTCAGTCTAAGACCATTGTTAGTGTATAAATCTATGCAGCTTCTCCTCTCAAACCCTCCCACGGCCTTTCATGAGCCATGGCTAACGCATACTCTACTACCACATCAGGAGGCCGCATTGGCCCCCATCTTTGCGTCAATGTTACCTGTCCAGGGTGGCCTGTCTGGATCACACTGTTTGAACTCATGGGTCATAATTAGTCTTTCTCAAATTTGTTATTTTCATAGAACTTGTCACCCCTGGGATTCACTGCCTTCCTTCAGAACACCGACAAAGAAGGGAAAGATTTACGAAATCACGTGCACAGCTCACGCGTTGGCAACACATGTCTGCTACTTCTAAACAGAATTCAATTCTGGACTTGAACTTCATATGCAAAAAGTTTGTTAAATTCAATGATCAATTCTAGTAGTTGCTCTCTGACTAAAAGTATTTATTTATCGATCTATCTACCTATTTATTTATGGGGAGTGGGGATAGTATACATACCCTACTGCATGTGTGGAGGCCAGAGGACAACTTGCAAGAGCTTGCTCTCTTCTTCCATCCTGTGAGTCCTGGGAATTGAACTCAGGCCATCAAGGTTGGCTGCAGGCACCTTTACCTGATGAACTATCTTTTTGGCCCTTACTTGTAAAATTGAATTGGATGTAATTATATTATTTTGTCTTATATCTTTTTTCCATCTTCACCACTTTTCTTTCTCACTTTATTTTATCCAACAGGACTTTCAGTCTGCTGTTGAGTAAAGAAATTCTTGTCTCGCTCTTAATTTCAGGGGTCCAAGTTTTAACTAATTCACCCTGAATTATGATGTTTGTTGTATAATATCAGTTTTTATTAGCAGCCGGACACCAGCAATCTAATAAGGGAGTTTCTGTCCCTATTTTCCTTTTCTTTAGAAAAGTTAAGTTAAGGGCTGGAGAGAGGGCTCAGTCGTTAGGAGTGCTGTCTGCACGTGCACAGGGCTCTAGCTGCCAGCATGCCTATCCGGCGGTTCTTAACCGCTTGTGATTCCAGTTTTGGGAGATCTGGCACCCTCTTCTGCTCTTCCTAGGGACTGTGCTCACGTGCACACAATCACATACATATACCTAATTAAAAATAATTAATTCTTTAAAAATGTAGATCAGCAATTGAAGGAAATCAGAAACTTCTTCCACATCTATTTAGAGACTCACATCGATTTTTCCTTGTGTATTATTAATGTACTGAATCATATGAAATATTCGTATTTATCAAATATCAAGGCAACACTCATTACGGTGTGTGTGTGTGTGTGTGTGTGTGTGTGTCATGCCGGTGACCAAATATACTGTTGTTTTGCTGCTGCTGGGTTGAATAGTGAATAATTTAAAAAAATGTTTTGAGATTATACTGTAATTTCATCATCTCTCCCTTTTCTTTGTTCCCTCAACCCCCCACCCCAGGTTCTCCTCTCCCTACTCCCTCTCAAGCTCCTATCTTTTTACTTAATTGTTTTTAGATCTAAATGTCTAAGTATGACCTGTTCAGTCTGCATAGTGTCAGTTTTGTGTGTAGTTTTCAAGACTCTTTGGTATTGGGTGACCTGTTGGGACTCTTCTTGGGAAGATGACTTCTCCTGCTCTCAGCATGGCTTAATTCCCTGTAGCTTGTGTACGGTTAGGTCTCACGTGCTTCCCCTAACACTGGACGTATGCTGGTGTTATCCTTGTTCAGGGCACGGTGTTGCTTTGACACTCCCAGGAGTCAAGGTCTCTCAGCAAGGTCCTGGTCCTCTGGCTCCTCTGGCTTCAGCTTCTCTTCTGCAGTGTTCCCTGAGCTGATAGGATTTCTCGTTCAGCCTGTGAGAGGCTGGCTGCTGAATTATGCTTTCTTGAGTTCTGTCAGGGTTACAGTGTTTCATAACAGAGACTGGACTCGCCCTCTGGTTACCTGTAATATATACTAGTTTTAAAATCCGTGTTGGTCTGATCTTTATTCAGACATTTTGAAGAACTGATTGGGCCCAGTACTCTTGTTTTGTCAGGTATTTTCACTTCCTGGTTGACTGATCTCAACAGACATGAGTCTGTTTAGATATTTCCTTTCTTCTTAAGTTGAAACAAGTCTCTCCTTTGGGGGAAGCGGTATTTCTCACAAAACTTAATTTTCAGCTCTATTTTCTGTATCAAATTTGATCATAGTTTCATTTTATTCCTTTAAATTGCTTTAAGAGCTTATATAATATATGTATTTATGCTCCAGTTGCTCTTCTTCTTATACTCAAATAGTCCATCTAAATGCTATTTTGACTCTTTTAGTAGGTTTTATCTCTTTGTTATTATTGGAGATTTTATTAACTTATGACTTCAATACATTTTATTTTACTTCCTTCTCTTTATTTCTGTTGTTATAAGATGTATGTGTATTATATATACCTATGCATGCATATCATTCATATACACCCACTTATGCTTATCACACATATATGAATATGTATACATATGTGTATATATTAAGCACATTGTTTTATATATACATAAGTGCTTATACATATATATGTATCATACACATACATGTCTGAATTAAACATTTGCATATATATAATACATAGTATATATAAATGCATGGGTATGATATAAATAAATATGTGTTATGTGCCCACATGGAATTGTGCATTTTATACATACATGTGTATCATGCATGTGTGTATTGTATGAGGATTTGCATATACACATGTATGTTTATTATATGTATACATATTTGTATTATGTGTCTCTTTATACAAATGTGTTCATATACATGCATTTAAGCACTCCTTTTTTTCCCCTTGAGACAGGGTTTCTCTGTGTAGCTCTGGCTGTCCTGAACTCACTTTGTAGAGCAGGCTGGCCTCAAACTCAGAAATCTGCCTGCCTCTGCCTCCGGAGTGCTGGGATTAAAGGCGTGCACCACCACGCCCAGCTTTAAGCACTCCTTTTAAGTATATAGTTTGGTAAATTTTTAGACATTTGTATGTCCGTCCACAAAATCATCACCAAGATGGGGACCCGCGCAGAAGGTCCTTTCTCGTCACCACAAATACCCTCTGGCGACCTCTGACCTTGTTCCTGTTTCTCCAGTTAGTTTGTTACCATAGATAGATGCTCTTTTAGAATTTTGCATAACCAGACCCAAAGAGTCTTTTATATCTAACTTCCTTGCTTCTACATGATGTGTAAGAGTGTTGTGTGTCTGACCTTTGCCATTTGATTATCTTATACTGCTCCACTATATAGCTGCATTATCGCTCATTTTTCTGTTACTGGGTTGATGAACATGTTTTCTACATTGGGGCTCACACAGCTGCAGACTTTCTTGTACCTGTTTTGCATGAGTGACATGTGATTTTTTTTATCCTATTTATGTATCTAGAAGTAAGATCCATGGCACATAGGACTGTGCTTAGAGTTCTTGGGCGTCACGTTAGAGTTTCTTCAGACAATAGAACCTATTTATGCTTCTAGAAATGTGTGAGCATGATTACGTCACATCCCAAACCTGACCTCTTGAGGATAACTTATTGGATATTTATATAAGTTTACCTTCCATGTGGATATTTTGAACAATTTGCGGTATGAATTAGGTATCAAGCGTCACTCTCTTGCAAACTGAGATCTGTTAACAAGGCTCGTCTCTTCCTCCAGATCCCTGTGAGAACTTGGTTGGAAATTGTCTCTGTGTGACCGCTTCCACACTTGCTAGTCTGTGACATGATGTCATGTGAATGAGGCACTGTGGTTCTGATATCAGCCTCCCAACTGATGACCGAACATCTTCACATTTGCTTCAGCCGTCAAAGTTATTTGACCGTTTCTGGGTCCCTGTGACTTTTAATGCTTATTTATAAAAATAAAAATAAACAGTTTACTAATGAGGACTTCCAGTTGTCCATTGCAAAATATATTTCATTTCCGTATATTTTCAATTGAGCAGAATTTAGGACCCAGGTTTCTTCTATTACATTGAAAAGGCGACATCATCATTTCTTGCTCTGGTCCGTTCAGTTGAGCCATTTACCTTGACCAACATGTACTTTCTACCATATATATATATATATATATATATATATATATATATATATATATATATATATGGTATATATTTCTACCATATACATGTATATACATATATATACATATAATTATATACACATACATAATACATACATAAGACTCATGGGACATAATGTCAGAAGAGCAGGGTCCATTTTGACAATAGTGAACGTTTTATTTGTTGACAACTTGCAAGATTCTGTTTCCTTTATTTCAATTAGTTAAAGCGTGGCTTTCCTTTTGTGAGTTTACTTACAGGCAATACAGCATCTTTATCTGTGGCTAACGTTTTTAGTTGGTCTCAAAAAATTTGTTTCCTCTTCTGAAGCAGCGGCCATGTTTCTCTGAGGTTCACCACTAGCGGTTTGGTCACATCAGTGTTTCGTATTTTTATCTATTCCCCTTAAAGCCTTTTTCTGCTTTTCTGTAGCTCACTCCTATCTTTTCCATACTCCAGACTCTGGACGTATTTCTGACCGAATTTTATAATTACTAGTCCTTTTTTTTTTTCAACTGTGCCTGATCTGTTATGATATTAGCTTTCAGAGTCTTACCCTCAGACGTTACTTTTAATTCAGAGCCCGGAGTTTCCGGTTGAGATTCTCTTGTCTATATTTTCTCGAGCTTATTAGCAGAGCTATTTCAGGTCTCCCCCTCATTGCTCTGGGTCACTTCGGGTCTGCTTCTCTTAATTGCTCCTTTTGTTCTTTCTCTTGAGATGGCTGGCAGCTCTAAACCCAATGCCAGACATTGTGTTTAATAAATGCTAGATGCAGTGAGTGAGGCTTCATTTCTCCAGAGGAGGACATGTAGCTCCTGGATAAAGAATTAGAGTCAGTTTGAAGCTTTCTTTTAATATTTTATGAGATCTGGCCCTTTTCTGTATCTTTCTAAATATGGTGTAACAAACAGCCAGAGACTCTGCATCTAACTGGATCCTGAACCTGACCACACCCACAGGCCCAGTTAATAATAGGTCTGATTCACGGATAAGTTTCTAACTGGATCCTGAACTCCTGACCACACCCGCAGGCCCAGGTCTGATTCATGGCTCAGTTTCCTAGCATCCACTTTCCTCTCTACTTTTCCAACCTTGCCTTTTGACACAATTTGATAAAACTGCCACAGGGTGCATGGTCCTGCGAGAGGGACCTTTCTCATCCGCAGCCTCCATCAGCTCTCCGAGCTGTTCGGGGACTTCAGATATCTCTGCTGTCTTTGAACAGGTGGGATCTTTGTAAGTTTGGTCTTAATATTCCAACTGATTTTTCTGATTATTTCATAAGAGATTTAGCTTGGTAGAAGCTAGCTGCCATACTTTGCATCCTGTTGTTGTGAAACTTGGGAGACCAAAAGCTTTATCCAACTAACACTATTGGGTCACAGTCCATCAAGAGGGAAGACAGGGAGGAACTCAAGGCAGGAAGCTGAAGCACAAACTGTCGAGGAGTGTTGCCCACCAGCTCCAGGTCCATGCTTGGCCAGCTCTCTTAGACAGCCCAGTACCCCTGCCTAGGGAATGATGCTTCCCACAGTGGGAGAGACCAGCCTACATCATTTAACAGTTATGACAATCCTCCATAGACATGCCCACAGGTCAATCTGATCTGGGAGGTCCTTCACTTGAGACTCTTCTTCTCAGGTAACTCTGGGCTGTTTCAAGTTTAAGTTAATCCTAATAGGACATTGTTGCTTTAGAGCCAAAGTAGAGGGATGAGGGGCTGAGCAAGAAATGAAACTTTCCACATTCTTCTAGATTCCATTGCTCAGGGATATCATGTCTCTGGTTAAGAGGTGGATCATGAAATAAATATGTCTCTGTATGTACCCTGGAGAAAAAGAAAACAGTTTTGTTTAGTGAAAATAGTGTGTGTGTGTGTGTGTGTGTGTGTGTGTGTGGCCTGTGGGCCAAGGTGCTCATGGAGGTCAGAGGACACCTTAAACAGTTGATTTTTCTCCTTTGATCTCTGTGAGTCCTGGGGATTAGACTCAGGTCACCAAGCTTAGTGGCAGGCACCTTTGTCCACTAAGCCATCTCACCAGCCACTGGGGCTGCTTCCATGACAAAAATACATGGTGCTTTTTAGTCCTCTAATCCCTTCTTTAAAATATAAGTTCTTCCGTTTAGGGTCTTTATCCCTCATTAGGAAGGGGTTCAGGCTCTGGAGGTTCAAATCAGACAGGAAAATTCCATTCATTTTATTTACCCATCTTTGTACGTTCTAGTTTATATGTCTACCATGTAATTTTGTCTATAATGTCTACCATATAAGTTCTAGACTATAGTGTCTACCATGTAAGTTCCAGACTATAGTGTCTACCATGTAAGTTCTAGACTATAATGTCTACCATGTAAGTTCTAGACTATAGTGTCTACCATGTAAGTCCAGTCTATGTCTACTATTTTCTTTGTAAACAAAGTTTTTTTTTTTTCGTTTTCAAAGCTAAATCCAAAGTGATTAAATGCATCAGCTACTAACTTCTGTATTGAGTTCTAGTTAGTTTGTGTCAACCTGACACAAGTAGAGTCATCTGGAAGAGGGAACCTCAATTGAGAAAATGCATCAGATTGGCCTGTGGGCCTGTCTGTGAAATACTCTTTTGATTAACAATTGATGTAGGAGAGCCCAGCCCACCTTGTGAGCACCTCTGGTCAAGTGGGCCTAGGTTGTATTTTTTTTTTTTTTAAAAAGGAAAAACAAAAGCAAAACCAAAAATGAGCAAGCAGTGAGAATCCAGAAAGTGAGCAGCATGGCCCCACAGTCTCTGCTTCAGCATGGCCCCGTGGTCTCTGCATGGCCCCACGGTCTCTGCTTCAGCATCGCCCATGGTCTCTGCTTCAGCATGGCCCCATGGTCTCTGCTTCAGCATCCCCCATGGTCTCTGCTTCAGCATGGCCCCATGGTCTCTGCTTCAGCATCCCCCATGGCCTCTGCTTCAGCATCCCCCATGGTCTCTGCTTCAGCATGGCCCATGGCCTCTGCTTCAGCATGGCCCATGGCCTCTGCTTCAGCATGGCCCCATGGTCTCTGCTTCAGCATGGCCCCATGGTCTCTGCTTCAGCATGGCCCCATGGTCTCTGCTTCAGCATGGCCCCATGGTCTCTGCTTCAGCATGGCCCCATGGTCTCTGCTTCAGCATGGCCCCATGGTCTCTGCTTCAGCATGGCCCCATGGTCTCTGCTTCAGCATCCCCCATGGCCTCTGCTTCAGCATGGCCCCATGGTCTCTGCTTCAGCATGGTCCCATGGTCTCTGCTTCAATATGGCCCCATGGTCTCTGCTTCAGCATGGCCCCATGGTCTCTGCTTCAGCATGGCCCCATGGTCTCTGCTTCAATATGGCCCCATGGTCTCTGCTTCAGCATGGCCCCATAGCCTTTGCTTCACTCCCACTCCAGTCCCTGCCCCGATCTTCTACCATGATGGACTGAGACCTGGAAGTTAAGCCAGGCAAACCCTTTCCCGTCCAGTTTGCTTTCGTTGTGGTATTTATGACAGCAACAGAAAACCAATGGAACCATGAAGATTGCTGCAAACATGACAGAACCGTTAGAGGAGGTACACGAGGTCTGGACAAGGAAAGAAGGAGATGCTCCAATGGAGGGGCCTTTGCATTTACACCACCACAGAGCAGCGGACACACTGGCTGGTGCTTGTTAGTGTGTGCCTTTGAAGTTCATTCCTGTTTCTGACAGTTATCCCCCTGCCCCATCTTCAGAATCAGTAAAAATCACACATTTCTCCAACAGTTCTCACTTTGTTCTACATGGGTTAGTGTCAGACTTGTCATGGTACAGAATACATTTTTCTGTCAGTCAGTACTTACTGAGTACTCCCTACATCTGTGTGTGCACATCATCATGAGGGGGACTGACAGCTAGGAAAGCGATGTGCAAGGAAGAAGACTAGGAGCCCATGTTAAGTTATTGAATATTGCTTTGCATTGGCAATAAACTGAGATATTGTTTTGTTACTGTTATCTTGTATGTTCATTGGGGGGGGCAGGGATAGTTTCTGTAACAGTTGCTATAATCCCCTGAGTTAGGTTGGATTTACCTGAAATATATCCCCTCTCAGTGCTGGAGACCAGGAACTCAAAACCAGTGTTTCTGGGGTAGATTTCTTGGGAGTTCTGAGAGAGATTTAGTCCTTACTCTCTCTCTCCTGGTTTCCCAAAGCTACTGTCATCCCTTATGTTAATTTGCCTGTGTGAAATCTCATGTATGCATATATATGCCTCTATCTTCACATCGCCTTCTTCTGTGTGTACCTCCTTCTATTTGAACTTCTCTTACAGGGACACATATCATTGGATCTAGGACATGCTTGAATAGGTTGGGGTGATTTCAAGACCATTAATTTAATTGAATCTGCTGAGAGATATTTTTCTTTCCTAACTGGATCCCATTTATAACTTCTGGCTGGATGCCTTTCTTTTCTGTTGAGGGAGAATCACCATTCAGCCTACCCAGTCTGGTACACTCTTTGCTTTCCTGTCTTCAGTGGAAAGCTGTTTCCTGGATCATACAATTTTCATTCAATGACAAGCCTTCTTGTACCCCTTAGATCTGAGCAAGTGCTCTAGTCAGAATTACCCATATAATGAAGATGCAGTAACAGAAGTGGTAGCACGAACGCAGCGAGGAATAAGAATGTGCTCATGGCATGCAGTAATAGGATGAACTCATAACAGCACAGAGAGAGTGGACAGTGCTCTATCATGGACAAGTGTATGTGGGAAGCCATCTGACTTTTAGGAAGGGTGTTTGAAAGGCTTTCTGGGAAGTGGACATAGTAGATGAGCTCTGAGAGGCCAAAGAGAGAATTGTCTGGAATGACACTGGAGAAGAAACTCAAGCCCAGACACAACCACAAAGAGATTTCCAGTTTGAGATGTCTTGGAATTCACAGGAAGTGCTTCATAGGGCTGGAAGATAAAGGGAAATGGTAGAACCATGTGGGGGTTGGGGTGTGGAGGGGAAGCCATGAGAGGAGCGCATGGAGCACCTCACAAAGAACCGTGTACTTCCACAGCCATGGTCATTTGGGCTAATCTAACACAACGCCACAGGCTGGGTAGCTTTCCAACAATGGAAAATGATTTCTCATTATTCTGGAGGTCAGAAAGTCCAAGACCACGTTGCAACTAGCAGATGGGGCAAGGGCACATTTGTGATTCATAGATGGCATCTTCTCTCTATGCCTTCACATAGTGAAAAGTGGCGACTGAGCTCTCTGCAGTCCATCCTTAAAGGGCATTTTCTTAATCTGGCCAAGTGGCTATAATAAAATAGCAGAAGCTGTAGGGCGCATTAATGGTAATAAGCTATTTTTTACACTGCTACAGGCTAGGAAAGCTAAGATAAAGGCCTGAAAAACTGGCTGCCTGGTAAAGGCTCTGTTTAACATGGATGGCACCTTCCAGCTGTGTTGTTACTTGGTAGAAGATAGGTAGGTGGGCTAGCCAGTTTCTTGGGGTCACATGCTCAGTGGTAAATGGGATATCTGTATCAACCTCTTGCTCACTAGGATCAATAGTTCAAAGCAGGGGACAAAAATCTTGGTGAAGTTCAGGACCAAGGCAAAACACGATATCTTCTCGACATGACAGGACCTGTGCTCTCATGGGCATGCAGCAGCTTTGATGGCCTGTAAAACATCTGCACAACAACTGCACAACACCTCAGAACACTTGCTGCACAACACCTGTAAAACACCCGCATAAGGTTAAGCCAGTCAAAATTCCAGCAAGAAGCGGGGAGGGGCTCAGGAAATCCCATCCCTCACTAAGGAGACCGACAACTGATGGCTGCTAAGAGAGGGTTAGTCAGTTTTCTTTAGGGATATGCCCATACTTCAGTGGATGACCCCACATTCTTGTGCACATAGGTAGCACTGATTGAACACAGTTCCTAAGATGGTTTTAATATAACATTCATTCATTCTTTAAGAATATCACACATGCATCCCACCACTCTCCCCACTAACTCCTCCCAGATTCACAATCTACCCATCCCCTTTGATTTCTGAGAGGAGCTTTCATTCAGCCAAGGCTGGCCTCAGACTTGCTGTGTAGCCTAGGGTGATCCAAACTTCTGATGCACCTGTCTGTGCCTCCCAGTGCCAGCTTATGTGGTGCCGGGAACGGGCTCCTGCATGCTCCCTACTCCAAATGATACTATTACCGTGTTACTCTCTAACACAAACTCTGAGACAGACACAGCTTGCCCTCGGAAATCTTTGTCTCCAGCCATCCAACTTGATAACTGCAGCATGACACTCATGGAATTTTCTATCTGCCTCTAGACCACATGACTTCCCCTGTTCTTGGCTACCGGATTTTCTGAACCTTGGTGTATTTAAGATCTGTGTTACCACATTTAACAGTAGATTGTTGAACTGTATGCTTTCCATTACTTGGCCAGTTTAAAGTAGGCCACAATCCCTCTAGAGTATTGTGGAACAGTGCATAGGGTACCCAGGGCGTACATGGGTTGAACAGATCACACATCTTTTTATCATTAGCTTCTTTGTTTCGTTGTGTCTTTGTGTCTTTGTTTCTTTGTGTCTTTCTTTGTTTCTTTCTTTTAGGTTAACATACAAAGTAATTTTTTTTTATCTCAGTATGTTGATACATAGGTGTCCTTACAATTTTGTCCTTTATTTTAATCTCCCCTTCTGCCCCTCCCTCCCTCCCTCCCTCCGTCCCTCCCTCCCTCCCTCCTTCTCTCTCTCCTTCCCTCCCTCCGTCCCTCCCTTCGTGCCTTCCTTCCTTCCTTCCTTCCTTCCTTCCTTCCTTCCTTCCTTCCTTCCTTCCTTCCTGAAGTACATTTTCCCTATGGAACCCAGACTGGCCTAAAACTGCCAATGTTCCTACTTCAGTCTCCCCGCACTGTGATCTCAGGGTTAAGCCATGTTGCTAGCAATAGCAATTCATCTTTTCTACTATTCTAATATCCAGACTAATTTCTTTCAGGAGAGATGCTATTCAAGTTGTTAGTTCTCAGTCCTTTTTTTATTAAATAAGCAAATAAAAATTTATACTTAAAGAAAAACACCAAATTAAAAAAATGTGGTGGAATCTAAATAACTTTAGCTTTAGTCTGAAGCCAGAATAATGTTAGCTTTAGAACATTCCAATCTTCTTGTGTTCATTTTCTTTCATCTCTCTGTCAGCTCAAAAATTGCAATGATAATTGCCCTTTCCCCTAAATGTCCTAGTTGGAACAAAGTCAGGAGTGTGCCACTCCACCACGGGGACATTGTCCTGGGAAGGACCACGCTCAACAGTCTTGCTCTTTGGATAAAGATGCCAATGGGTGTAAAGCACAGGAAAACCAGCCTGAGGCAAAGGAGTCTTGGTCAGAGGCAGGAAGGAGTGTTAACACAATGCCTGGAGCAACAAGGGATTAGCTTGCTTAAGATAGAAATGTATTTATACAGTGACTCTAATTTCATTTCAAAATTCTATGCAGAGGAACTAAAGATTGTAGGGTTTCAGGGAAAAACTTAGAGATAGGATCTGCTTCCATATAATTTCTAGTACTTTGAATAAGGCAGTTTTTAGTGTTGCTAAAGATTTCTTTCTTTTTATTTTGGGCAGGTGAGTGTTTTGCCTCTGTGTATATATGTGCACCATCTGTCTGAATTACCCTTGCCGGCCAGAAGAGGGCTTTGGATCCCTGGAACAATTTTGTTGTGAGCTACCACAATCAAACCCAGATCCTCTGCTAAGGCAGCCAGTGTTCGTAACCACTGAGCCATCTTTCCAGCCCCAAGACGAACTTACTAAATCTTAAATTCAGCTTTCTGACAGTTAAGTAGGAAAGAAAATATCTGCTTCCAAAGAAAACTGAGAGATCTTTTCCTCTCTGTATCTGCAGAGGAATCATAACAGGACAACCAGCTCTGTGCCTCTTTGAGCCGCTGTAAATTACTTATAAGTGATTTGGCAACTCTTCCAGCTTTATATCAAAGCCCAATTCTAAAAAATTTAAAGCATGACTGCTGTGTCAAAGATGTATTTAACTCATTAACGAGGGAACAGCAGGGTGTTCAAGTGGCTTCAAAGAAAATTTGAAAAACCTTGAGCATATAAAGATTTGGGGGTGTGTGGGGAGGGCTCTTCAAGAATAACACTGCTAAATTTAGATACAAACTATTCACTTCCTGAAGAGAGTGAGACTGTAACCTTTGAGGTTAGTGTTTCTACTGTTTTTGACATCCGCATTTCTCAGACAAGACGACCATTCTCCAGTTAGCCTGTTTCATCAGAAGTTGTAAATACTAATGGTAGCTGGTTAAGGAAACCAATAAATGTTCTCCTAGAAGATTAAATAGTAAGGGAGAGACCTGTTTGAACTGAGAACTGTTACCATGACATCCAATGCCATCGCTGGAGACAGTATCACCTGCTCCTGCTGGGGGGTGGGGGATGCAGTCTGTATTTTACCTTTGCTCCCATGTTTGGAGTCTACATTTGATACCAGTTTCCTGTCACGATACCCTGTCTCCAGATATCTGCCACCCCACCCAAGCTTGTCCCCATAGGACATGTCTATACACCCTCTTCTTTCATGAGCTATCTGTAGTTCCATTTTATTCTATGATATTTTCCTTTGCTTGCTTTTTCCCCCAAGTCATTATTTGAATCTCCCTTAACTTTGATGCTAAAAACTAACTTTACCTACACGGGCTGAGTTCTATATCAGCCCTTTTAGTTCTAAATGGTTAAAATTTGATAGTTCCACCCAGGCAAGCAAGCCTTGCCTAGATAATTTCCCCCCCTGCATTTGAAGTCTAACACAAACAGGTGCAAAGTTCAATAAACTCTGAGAACTCCTGGCTCCTTTTGCCCTGCTCCAAAACTCACCAGACATAAAAGTTTCACTTAGGACAAATGTGCCCTCGTCTGGTGGTGTGCATTTTCTAATCAATTTTATTTTGACTTTAAAACAGTCAGGAGTCTTCTAAGTCAGCATTTCAGAGCTATTTGGGAATTGAATTTAGGAAGGCTTGGCTGAGGCAGGCAGCTATGTTTCAGTTTTTTGTTTGTTTGTTTGTTGTCTCATGAGGGTAGAAATGCATCTGCCACTTTCTGTCCTGGTGGAGTAACTGAAATCCCATCTCTTCTCTCAATCAATGCTCTCATCCGACGACCCATTATGTTACTATTAAGCCGTCAATTCCACTGATGAAGACCTAATTCATAACACATATATGATATCCATCATCTTGATTGGCAAGCCTTTATGTCAATCTGAAGTAGCCAGGTGAAGCCCTTGTAGCTACCATCTCAGACATGCGTCCTTATAAGTCAATGACAAAGCCCCCTGCATCTTTGTGATGCTGCAATAAAGTACCACAAGCCACAGAAGGAAGGAAGGGTTTATGTTGACGTATGATGCCAGGCGGATGAGGTGATCATGGTGGGGAGGCAGGGCAGGCAGCAGAGTGGGGATCTGGCCAGGCAGTGGAGCAAGGCTGTAACCCCCCAGGTAGCCTCAGTGTTCAAGTGCGTGGGGCTACAGGAGACATTGCTCATTCCAAGCACCCTGGAGCTTCCCTCAGGAGAAGTCTACCCCCAGTGTGTCATACTCTTATACTGCACAGCCCGGGCTGAAAATGGTTTCAAATAAAATGCAGCCTACATCTGTCAAACCTTGACTGAGACAGTGTACCTGTGTCTGTGTGTGGGAAGCAGGTGATGGGGTCATTGCTAGGACCAAAGCTTCCTGTTCTTAAGCTCCAGAAGAGAGGACAGTGGGGACTTCTTTGGCAATGTAGATTCCTGACCATGGGAAATGAAGCAAGAAAGGCTCAAGCGGCAGTGGACATCCCCAAGGCTGAGACCACATTGCCTAAGGCCCTAAGGACTTGCAAAATAGAGGTACCCCAAAGTTGATCGTTAAATAAGAGGGAGCAAAATGAAGGATCCTGACCTATAAACTTAAGAACACTTTTTTTTTGTTGTTTTGGTTTTTTTTTTTTTTTTACATTCTTAATTTGTTTGGGGCACTGGTGCCTGACAGAGTTTCCAGAAAAATCAAAAACAACACTGGTTAAAATTTAATTCTATCTATGTCAGGCTTTATATTATGATAGAAATCTTAGGTTCTTTACAAGGAGGTTAAGTTCCTGGTTGATTGAAGCGAACTTAGTTTCTCTGAAGATGAACAGGATGAGGCCGAAGCATGACTCACTTTCCCTCCTCAGGGTTCAGACTCTTGTTGTATCCCCCGTCTCCTCACCACCACAGGGCATTGCATTAGACAGCACAACAGAGGGATGCTCTTGTTGCTTGGAGAATAGGCAGATTCAGCCTTCTTCCAACACAAAAGAGCATGTCCTTTTATGCAGATGAAGCTAGGATTGGTTCACTGGGCTGCCTGTCTTTAGTTCCCTGGCCTGAGCCTTTACCTGTAGGTAACATATAGTTTCATTTACTCTCAGGGGTATCTTTTTATGTTTTTGTCTGTGTTTTGTATTGCGATATTAACATGAAATCCTGGATAAGGGAAAGGCAGTGAGTAGTTCAGCGGCGATATGATTATAAGTCCTGTTGACAAACGTGGACAAGATTCAATGGAGAATCTTAGTTGTCAACTTGAAACACCTGGAAAGAGAAAACATTCATTGAGGAGACCTCCCGCTATCAGATTGGTCTGTGGGCATATCTCTGGGATAATTTCTGAATTGCTAACTTATCCAGAAGATAGTAGACTCCCATGTGCACCATGCAGGGGCAGGTGGGCCTGGGCTCTATAAGACAGGCAGCTGAATGTGAGCCTGAGGGCAAGTCAGCAAGCAGACTAAGAAATCCATCCATGGTCTCTGCTTCAGTTCCTGCCTCCAGATTCCTGCCTTGAGCCCCTGTCCTGGCTTCCTCTGATGATAGACAATGACACATAAGATGAAGTAAACCCTTTATGCCAAAGTTGTTTTTTGTATGTAGCATTTTATAACAACAGAAGCAAATAAGAACAGCTCCTCTGTCAGATGGACTCAGAAATACAACCATCAGCTAAGGCATTGCATGCATTTCTGCCATCTGTATGGTACCTAGCCGAGTGGCCCGAGATGCAGTCAGCTGTTGATTTAAATCCTTTTCTCCAGGAGAAGCAAGAAAACAACAGATGCTGGGAACCATGGCTCTGAAACGTCTGAATCCACACAGGACTGTGACCCACATGCAGTTTCCTCCTAGAACTGAGAATTCAGTTTAAACACTTAAGAAATGTTCTGGTATTTGAATCAATTTCGCTATGAGAATGGCAGACAGTGGTGTCCATTTGTGCGTGTGTGCAGCTTGTGTGTGTGTGTGCAGGATTGCATGTGTGAGAGCCTTGTGTGGGTGTTTATGTGTGTGTATTAAGTGTGAGCTTGTATGTGTACACCCTAGTCTTACTCTTATCTGTACTTTGATTCGCTGTTAACTATATTACGGGGCTGGAGAGATTGCTCACTGGTCAGAAGGCATGTTGTTTCTGTAGAAGATCAGAGTTTGGCTCCAAGCTTCCATATCAAACAGTTCTCAGAGCCTGTAACTCCAGTTCCAAGGGACCCTCTGGGCTCCATGGCACCTATGAAGGTGCTTACACATGCTTCACGTATATGCAAACGCACAGATGTAGACAAAAATTTAGCATTATATGAATCTTAAAAAGTTGTTTGTATTATTTGTGTGTGTGTGTGTGTGTAGTGTGTGTGTGTGTGTAGTGTGTGTGTGTGTGTGTGTGTGTAGTGTGTGTGTGTGTGTGTGTACACATGTGCACTTGGGTGTTGTGTATACATGCAAGTGCATGTGTCTGTGCCTGGGTGTGTATATGTTTATGGAGGCCAGAAATCAATACCTAGTGCTTCCTCGGTTGCTCTCAGAGTCAGGGTCTCGCTCAGGACCACGAGACTTAAGCTAGACTGGCTGTCCAGCAAACTCCAGGGATTCCCCTGCCTCTGTTTCTCCAGAGCTAAGATTACACACACGCCCTGTCACTTATGGCTTTTACACGGGAGCTGGGAATCTGAACTTAGGTCCTCATTAACCTGGCGAGCTCTTTTCTGGCTAAGCCATCTCCTAGCCCATCTTTCTTTTTTTTCCTGTTTTTAATTTAGTATTTACAGGCTTTATATGCAGGTCATTTTTTTCCTTATCTGTCTTTTAAGTACAGGGTCTCACTGTGTAGCCCAGGCTGTCCTTGGACTTGTGACCCTCTTCCTTCTGCCTCTGAGTGTTGAGACTACAGGTGTGCTCCTCCTGCAACAGCTTAGATCTACAGCTGATTGCAACGCAAACAGCATGAGCCCCTTGGGTGTCCCTTCTAGGCCCCCAAATCAAGATTATTTTTTTTGTGCCAGAGTTAGTGATTTGTGCCTTTCTTTTATTCATGAGCTATATGCTTTTTATTCCAATGCATGCTTCTCTAGTTTAATAAATGTTTTTACATCCATAAATGCTGCATATTTTGGTGTGCAGGCTTTCAATTTTATACCTATTGTATAGTTTTCTTCTGTATAATTTTTCATTACTTACTTATCCATTCTCTGAGGAGAGCTCCAGTTCTCCACCCATGACAAACAGTGCCACGTGGAATATTCTTACCCATCTCTATGTGTCAGGGTTCTCCAGAGGGATTGGCTAAAATAGAATTGCTAACTTCTGATATGAATATCTTCAACTTTAGTAGTCAATGCCAAATTGCCCTCCAAAGAGAAGTGTTGGAATGCCTCACACATTCTGGGAACTAAAATATTGTCAGGCACATTCACAGCAAATATATTTTCCAGTCTTTTTCTTGCCTATTCCTTTTGTTCATGGTGTGTACTTTTCAATAATTTTAATTTCAGTATATTCAAAGATACCAAGATTGTCATTATTTTTGCTTTGTGTGTCATGGTCTGAAATGTTTTGGTGATTTAAATGCAAAATGTCGCTTATATTCTTGGCCATTTGAACACTTGGTCCCTAGCCGGTGGTACTGGTTGGGGGCAGGGTTAGGAGGTGTGGCCTTGCTAGGGTAAGTGTGTCACTGGATGATAGCTTTGAGAGTAAATGGCTCCATCCACTTTCAGTTTGCTTTCTGTCTTTCTCGACTTCTGTCTCTCTGTGTCTTTCTCTGTCTCTCTATCTTTTTGTCTCTCCATCTCTCTATCTCTGTCTCTCTATCACTCTGTCTCTGTCTCTGTCTGCCTCCCCCCCCCTCTCTCTCTGCTTCATGCTTGCCATTGAAGGTTTAGACTCCTAGCTTGCTGTTCCAGCCACCATGCTTGCTACTAGTGGCCGTGCGTCTACAGCACCACCATGGACTCTTACCCCTCTGGAACTATAAGTCCACGTCAACTCTCTTCCTTAAGATGCCTTTGCTCATGGTGTTTTATCACAGTGACACAAAAGCAAAATATATGGTGGCTTCCTTACAGCCCTTGATCCTCAAGCCACAGTTCCTCAATGGGAGCACACTATGAATTGCTGGATGCTGTGTGGATACCACCTTCCTTATTCTTTACTTACTATTTTGTTTGTGTGTGAGAGTGCAGGGTGTGTGTGTGTGTCTCTGTGTGTGTGTGTGTGTGAAGATACATGGGCATCCACATAGAAGCCAGAGAACAAGCTCAACATCATCCTTCAAGATGCTCTCCTGTTGTTCTTTAAGGCTGGACCACTCATTGGCCTGGATCTCATAGATTCATTCAGTGGAGGCCCAGAGATCCACCTGTTTCTGCCACACCAGAACATGGATTGAAAGTGCATGCCTCCACATCTGACTCTTGGGTGTGGATTTTAGGAATTGAATTCAGGTCCTTGTGATTGCAGAAGAAGCACATCATTGGTGCCCGCCCTCTCCCTAGTCCCCACTTGCTACCGTTTCATATATTACTTCACGAGCTTGCCTGCTATCCTTACATAAGCACACAGGTATAGCCTCTTTATCAGTCTAATTTTAGAATATATATTTGAAGCAGAGGCATACTTGGTTCAATTCATGTCAGTCTAGATGCAGAGCATAAGATTTCTGATACATGTTCCTGCACCGATGTCTTCATTGCCAAAGTAGCTTTTTCGGAAGAATTCGCCAGTGTCACAACGAGTGAGCTCACACCTTCTACTCCACATTAGAACATCAGCCCCTCTTGTTAGCTCTTTCTTGTCTCTCCTTTGTTAACTCTTGACCCGACTAGCACTTTCTCTACCAGAATTAGTCCAGCTTTCTTCTCCCTTTGGGGGACAAAAATAACTCATCTCTTTGCTTCATGAAGCATTTTCCACAGATTTTGTGCTCTAGTATGAGGGGACATGTGATGTATAAGTTCACAAGGAGCAGACAAACCACGTGTCCCCTCAGTGACTCTCACAGAGGGATTCCTCTATTCAGATAAGTTCTGCTGAGCACCAGCTGGTGCTGCACAAGTCAGGGAGTGAACTTTACCAGATTAGGTGGATCAAGGAGGGGAGGGGAGGGGAGGGGAGGGGAGGGGAGGGAAGGGAGGGGAAGATGAAAGGAGGAAGGAAGTGTGAGAAAGGAAAGCAAGGAAAGAAATAGAAAGAAGAAGGGATAGGAAGGAAAGGATAGAGAAATAAGAAGGAAGGAAGGAAGGAAGGAAGGAAGGAAGGAAGGAAGGAAGGAAGGAAGGAAGGAAGGAAGGACATGGCAGGCTCTGCAGAGATTCTCTAGATTTCATGAACTCCTTATTTGTTATGTCCAAGCAGGAGAGAAGTGAAATGAGGGCTCTCTCTCTCTCTCTCTCTCTCTCTCTCTCTCTCTCTCTCTCTCCCCACTAGTCATAGTAGTCATAGAAAAATGGCTAAACTGAGCTAAATAACTGAAGATGACCATCCTGGGGCAAGAAAAGTCACCAACAATCCATCATGGAAAATGAGAATGGGAGGAAGAGCCCCCCAAGGGGATCAATACAACATTTGGATTAAGGCAGACCTCTATCAAAACCACGAAGTGCTGGAGAACCCAGGTCATGCAGCGACAGCTCACTGCCTCTGCCACATCCCTGACTTCACCCTTCTAAGCCTTTACACGAAAGCTTCCCAGTTTTACTGAAACTAAAACACAATAAACAACAATTGGCCACCGCTCAGAATGGCCAGGCTTTCTTAGTAGTTTAGAGAGGGCTCTGACAGAGTCCATGGAAAGGAACTGAAGGGAAGTCATTTGCTCTTTTGATCAGATCATATACACATTCTGAACCTTGCTTCATGATAACCCATCATGAATAACAAACAAAAAACAAACCAAGAAATGCATACCAGCTGTAAGTCCCTATAAAGTAGGAAGAAAGAAAGAAAGAAAGAAAGAAAGAAAGAAAGAAAGAAAGAAAGAAAGAAAGAAAGAAAGAAAGAAAGAAAGGAAGAAAGAAAGGAAGGAAGAAAGAAAGAAAGAAAGACACAAGGGGAGGGGACACATTCTCCAATATGAAAGACAATTCTATCTCAGGGAATAAGAAAAACTCCATGCATATGCTTTGTGTAATCTAATTGGTAATTCGGTTAAGCAGAAAAGAATCTTTGATGGTACAATCACGAGGCACCAGGCCCCTGGGTGATAGCAATCCCTTTGACAGCCTAGAAGATAGAGAGGAAGCAGGCACAAGTCTGAGGGGGTGAACGGCACCCACTGCACAGTGCCATGTGCAGTAGAAGGGAAGTAATTCTAAAAACTCTGGTGTTTCCTAAACCCCAAGGGTGGGAAGAGAGCCTGTGGGTTGTAGGGAGTCACCCCCTAAGACTGTAGTACCTACAGGGCTTGCATGATGGCTTGCTCTTGATACTGTGTTCTAACCCCCCATAGTCTCTGACTCACAAGGGGATATATTTGTATGCAATAGATGGCACCCTGAGTTGGTCTCAGCTACAACTTCTTGGGAGAAAGCCCAGCATTTGTTATATCTAACCATCTTGGTTCCATCAGCCATAGGAAGTAAATAAAGTCAACAGAATCCTAGTTAAAACTGGTAACTAGCAGCTAACAAGTATGAACTGACTCGATGATACAGGAGCAAGACATTTACATGAGATATACATACAAACTTCATATGGAATGATGGTGCTAATATCGTTTTTTGTTTTGTTTTGTTTTTTGGTTTTTTTTTTTTTTTTTTTTTTTTTTTTTTGAGAAAGGGTTTCTCTGTGTAGCCCTGGCTGTCCTGGAGCTCACTCTGTAGACCAGGCTGCTCTTGAACTCAGAAATCCACCTGCCTCTGCCTCCCAAGTGCTGGGATTAAAGCTGTGTGCCACCACTGCCAGGCTAATATCATTCTTTTACATGGATGTTTAAGCTAAAGCTTGGAGATTTTAAGTTTTTTTCTTAGTGTCACAGGCATTTAAGGGTTAAAAGCCAAGTGACTGGCTTCACATTAAGCCCCTGTCCTTCTTGACATATTAGTGATAGTCCCAGGAGCCAGTTGTCAAAGAACACAGGGCAGTTGTGACTGTTAGTCTTAATCATCAACTTGACATGACCTAGAATCACTGGGGAAGAGAGTCTCAATAAAGGATTGTCTAGATGAAGTTGGCTTGTGGGAGGATATGTGGAGGATTGGCTTAATTATGTTCATTGATATGGAGTAAACCAGCCAACTAGGGGTGGCATCATTCCCTGGTTTGGATCCTGGATTGTGTAAGAGTAGAGAATGTAAGCTGAGTACTGAGCACGCATGTGTTCTTTTCTCTCTGGTCTCGACAGTGGTTGTGACTAGTGCTTCAAGTCTCCTGTCACCTTGACTTCACTAAAACAATGGGCCATAACCTGGAATTGGAAACTGAGTAAACCCTTTTTTTCTATTCAAGTTGGGTTTTGTCAGTGTATTTTAGCAGGGCAGCTGGAAAGGAAGCTAAGAAGGAGATGATCTACGCATCACAAAGCTCTCTTGTATTCTGGGGGCCTGGATGGATTTAGAATTATCTAGGAGACATATCTCTGAGTATGTTAATGAGGGTATTTCCAGGGAGGATTAACTGAAGGGGGAAGATCCACCTGGATGTGGGAATCCCTATCTCATTGCCAGATAAAAGGAAAAAAAAATGGAGAAGGACAGCTTTAGGCCAACATCGCCCTTTCTCTGATTCCTGAAGTGTGGTGGTAAGAAGTCCTGACCACCAGCTCCCCTCACCTAACCTTCCTGCCACGGTGCATGTATACCCTCAAACCGTGAGTCTGAGTCAATCCTTTTTCTCTTAACTTACCTTTGCCAGGCATTCTGCCATAACTTTAAGAAGAGTAGCTAATAAAATGACTAAACTTTTAAAACATAGTGTCATTGTCCAGTTCATTCCTGAAGTTGGTCTAGGTTAATCTCACGAGAAGAGGGTGAGCCTGGTCCTACCATCACATGACTGCAAGTTCCTGGTGCTTGAATTTTATTTCTTTGCGATGCGTAAAGGGGAAGATTGGAGGAATTTCCCTTTGGGATGGGGATTTGAACAGTCCTAAAGAGGAGGTGGTTTGAGTGCTTGTCAGGAAGATATTGGCTATGTAAAGAGCCAGAAAATCATGGTCTAATTGGAGAGAGCAGAGCTATCTGGGCTGCCTTGAAAACAGTGTTGAGAAATGAGCATAGTGAGTCTTGACAACCAGGTAAAAATATAATGGTCTTATAGTCAGCAGGTTAGAGATGAGAGATGGTGATGTTTCAAAGAGCACACCCACCCCCCACTGAAGGATGCTCTGTGAGACAGTCTCCTGTGATCATCACACACACACACACACACACAGACACACACACACACACACACTCATTGACCAGGGTCCTTTCCCCCTCGCCACCACCTCTCTGTCGGGCTTCAAGCTAGAAACCATTTTGTTTTGTTTTGTTTTTAAATGCTGGTTGGGTTCCTGTAAAAGCATTTGTATTAAGGTAAAATAAATTCACTAATGGGATGACAGGCATGAGGGTCTTCAGCCTTGAAATGCATCTGCTAGTGACATTTGCATTTCTGTGAGAAGCTTATGCTGATATAACATTCACACTCAGAGAAGAAGTTTCAATTGCAAATTTTGAGGATCATGAAGTCAGTAAATAAAATTTTAGGGGAAGAGATGATGTTTCCAGGGTAGCTTCAGTGTGGAATGTAAGCAGGGCTATTCACAGTTCAGAGATGCCATGGTTGGCTTTAACTGTCAACTTGACACAATCTACACTCACTTGAGTGGAGAACCTCAATTGAGGAATTGCCTAGATGAGACTGGCCTGTGAGCATGTCTATTGGGGGATTGTCTTGATGGTTCATTGATGTGGGAGAGCCAGTAAACTCTGTGTAGCAACCATTCCCTTGGCAGATGGTGCTGGTCTGTAAGAAAGTTGGCTGGGCATGAGCCTCGAGCAATCATCCATCAGTCAGTGCTCCTTCATTGTTTGGTTGTACTTCCTTGGCTGTTAGTGAATTCCATGGTGGGAGGTAGTGCTTCCTAGAATAACAAACTTTTGCCCTGACTTCCCTCAAGGATGTACTTTGACCTGGAAGTATAAGCTGAATACATCTTTTACTACCCTAAGTTGCTTTTGATCAGAAAAGATTTTTACCCCGACAGAAGGAAACTAGAAGACCTGGTGTCAATTCTTTTGGAGCTGAAGTCACTGTTGAACCCTGGAACAGAAAATGGACTCTGTTCCTCTCTGTTACAAAATGACAAAGTTTGGAATGCTTTTGGCTCTCCAGGAGAACTCACAGAAAGAAAACTCGTGTTTGGTCCTTGAAACTGATTCAAGAGGGGACAAGAATTTATATTCTAAAAGATTCCCAGGTGCTGCCCTGCCTTTGTATATCTTTTCTAGGAGAATCCATTTCTATTCCACCAAATAAGGTAAAAGAAGGCCAAAGAAATGGTTCTATCCAAGTCTGCCTCACAGTACAAATGGCTGTATTAGAGAGGATCATGGGTGATTCAGGTAGCCATATTGCTGAGAAGTCTACCCAAACTTGGTATCTCTGGAGCTCCCTGTACAATTTGTAGGTAGCTCTACTGAAGAATCTTTCCTCTCCAACAATTCACAGACAGAGATGGATGGATGGATGGATGGATATATATATATATATATATATATATATATATATATATATATATAGATATATAGATAGATAGATAGATAGATAGATAGATAGATAGATAGATAGATAGATAGATAGAGTCCTGTAAGTTTCATGGACTTCTTGAACACTGGGTTTTTTCTCTTCTCAAAAGAAGGGAGTGTTTTCAGTCTGAAGGAAATAACTACCCAACATCTACCCAGAGACTACACTTTGAGAACCATTGCTCTAAGAAGATACTGCACTATGTCCTAGTTCGTCAATTGTCAAGTTGACACAGCACAGAGTTATCTGAGAAGAGACTCCTCAGTTGAAAAATTGGTGAGATCAGATTGGCTTAGCATGTCTGGGGTGGGGGTTGTCTCAATTATATTAACTGATATAGGAAGGCCCAGCCCATTATGGACAGCCCCTCCCTGGGCAAGGGGTTTTATAAAAAACTAGCTAAGTATGAACCAGTGAGGGAGCCAGCATGTAGCATTCCTCCATGTTTTCTGCCCCAACGTCCCTTGATGATGGACTGTGACCTGGAGTGTAAGCCAAGTGAACCGCTTTCTCCCCTAAGCTGCTTCCAGTTGTGGTGCTTGCCACAGCAACAAAGTAAACCAAGAACAACCTATTTCCCAAGTGAGTGTTGGAGAATAAGTTGTAACTGAAGATTCTTCCCGATGACCTCAAGTCTGGCTAATACATCTCCACAGCTTTTAAAGGTTAATTTCTTGGAAAGATGCTATTGGGGGAACCGCTATAGAGAACAGGCCTTGGCGCTGTCCCCCACCCCCCAACTCCTTTCTTTTCTGCTGCTAGTTTGGGAGGAGAGAAGTCTCCCAGGCTTCTGCAGTCACTGCTGAGAACAGCACAGTGAGCCCTTCAGGCTTGGAGCCAGCCAGCCCCCTTCAGTGATGATGTCAGCACTCTGTTCTTCACACCTGGCTGAAGGAATCAGATAAGCTCCTCCATGGGAGAGGTGCACAGAGCTAGGAACCTGCTGGATCTGGATGGTGGGAGGCGAATAAAAGCTACATTTGTTCCCTGGGATGGGCTGGCTGCCAGGTTGATTTCTGTCAATCAGCTAGCAATAAAATTTCTCTGCTTCTTCTGTTTTCCTGAAAAAGAAACCATTAGGACTTCACAGAGCTGTTCTAGGACACATCAGGTTTGCATGGGAGACCAAGACTGGGTTAGCATGAGGTGGCAGGCTCCCTACTCTGGCCAGCAGGTACCTATAAAGGGAGGAACAGATCAGTCCTGGCAGCTGAAGGGGCCGTGTGCAAACAGGTGCACACATTGGTAATGAGAGCTTCTGGCTTGGAATCTTTGGCTAGCATTCCTGGATTATGATCTTCCAGATGTGATGTAAGCTGAATGGATTCTTCCAAATTATGTCCCCTGGGTGGTTCAGCTCCTCAGACAGGTGGCCGACGGGTTTCTTTTCCTGTCTGTGCTCTTCCACTTATTTTGTAACTTCATGATCGCTGCCCTACGCACCTGGCCGAGTTCACAGTAAGGGCCTCTACTGGGTCAAAATATTCCACACAGAATTTCCAGGATCCAGATGCCTCCCCATAATGAGAATGGAGGGCTGGGGCTTGAGACTTTGGTCTCTTATGCATCTGCGCCTTAGCTTTGATTTGTTCAGCAACAGAACAAAATATGTGGGCTCAGGTAATTTATTTGGAAGGAGAATAAACATGAGTGTTTAAAGACTGAAGAACGTGAGAATATATGGAAGCAGTGGAAAGCTAACACAGCGTGTGTGGATAGATCTCTGGTACCCGTGAAGAGGCTGTGTTCCTCTGAAGACCTTCTGAGGAAGGTGTCAAGGGCATACCACAGCGTTCCTCCAAAGAATGGGGATTTGGAGACTTGCCCATTACCCGGCCACCTCGAAGGAGAACAGTTTCCCTGTGCTTCCTGATTGTTTCTGCTTCCTACCCAGCAAGCTTAGGTGGCATCCTAACAAAACTGTCTAGCAGAGTTTGTGCTTAAGGCATGAAGTGTTCTGAATGCGGGACAGTGTCTGCAGCAGCTGTGTTCTGCTATGATCAGTGGGTTGGGGCTTCCACAATGTCATCTGCATCCTGTGTTTGTGTGTTCCCTCTTTCTATCATTTAAAACTTTGTCCTCAATCCATAGTGTGTGATACTAAAAAGTCAGCCTGAAACTCTGGAACCTGATGATTCAGACTCAGGAAGGCCCCCAACCTGCTTCTCTCACGTGTTGCTCTGGACTAAGGAAATTAGTATCATGAAGAGACACCAGTTAAAGATACCATAAACAAGAAGGAAAGAGGCACAGTGATTCCCGGGAATACCAGTGTGTCCGAAGGCTTGCTTTGAGACTGGCCCTGAAAGTGTTAAAATGAGCTGTCTTATCTCTTTCTGTTAGCTGTCTTGACAAGGGGCTTGAGATTGACCGGGAGCACATGTTAATAGAGGATGTGGAATATCTCTGGGTTTATTATGCAGGCTGAATGCCTACTGGTGTTCAGAATTCCAGTGAGTCTGATGAAAGGGGGAATTAGAATTATCACTGCTTTCTGTGAACAAGGCGATTGAGATGCAGTGTGGAGCAGCCACAGGGGATTCAGCTACCTCACCTGGTTTTATCAGAGTCCACAATACCCTACTACTGTTGCTCTTGCTCATGGCAGACTGATTTGAAAGCTAGCCTGAGAGGTTTGGATCAGGCAGACCAAGCCACAGGAAGCTTCTACAGCTAGCCAAGAAAGGGTATTGTTGTTGTAGGCCTTCATTTGCCCAGCTGTTGGAGGGCAATCCCAGTGGCTGCCTGGCTATGCGAAAAGGTTGATAGCAAGAAGAGTCTAAAATGAGGGAATCAGGCAGGAAGGTATTGTAATGGTACAAGGCTAGGGCCGTGATGGTGGTAGACTCCAATTGATCTAGACAAGAACTCCAACTTTCTGGCAGCCTCTTCTAGATATAAAAGTGGCCAGGGATGCTAGAATGTCATATTTAAGAAGAATAGGTGCTTTCTGAGAAGTCACTACATGTCAGAATTGTGTAATACCGTAGCAGGAAGAGGCTAGGGTCATCTATGAAAGGGGTGGGAGTTTGAATGACTTCGTGATTAGCCAAGGAAGATAATTGTAAGAGTTGAGTGTTTTAATGTCCATTTCTACACTGGAGTGAGGTGGAATGTTGATCTCTGCATTTGTGGTTGATCTAGACCACAGCAGTGTGGTGGCTTAATCATGGCTGTCAGCTTGATGCTCCTGGGACGATGGACCCTCAGATGAACAACTGCCTTTATCAGATCTCCATGGCTGTGGGACATTTTCTTGATTGATGAGAGAGAGAGTCCATCCCAGTGGCCAGTACTATCCCAGGGAAGAGGGGCCTCGGCTTTATAAGAAACGTAGCTGAATATGAAGCCTGGAGCAAGCCAGTCAGCAGCATCCCTCCGCAGTTCCTGCCTCTGACTTCCCACAGTGGTGGATTGTTATTTGGGGGAATGAGCTGAAATAAACCCTTTCCTTCCCAAGCTGAGTCCCTAGGACTAGAGCCAACCATTAAATCTTTAGGAAATTTTAAAGTGGTTGACATCATCGAAGTGTGAGAATTTATACCATTGAAGTGGGCAAATGGTACAACTGGGGCTCCAGTTCCCCCAAAACTAGTTGTTAAGTATCTGCCGGTGGGACCTGGCTGTTACTGTGAGAAATGAGAACACTCCTGTCCAGGCTAGAGTGGCCACCTGGTGCTCTGTTTCAACCTCTCTATGGGGTTATGAGCTCACTATTTCCAGATATTATAACATTTCCAGCGTCAAATACCTCCACTTTTAACATGATGTAATACAGGCCTCCATGGCAGGGTGGTATATTTGAGGAACAGTGTGGAGAGCTAAAGAGTGGGAGAGGGAGCAGAGCTAACATAGTTAAGCCACATATTGTTAAAATACGCATCTACCTTATTCCATTGCTCTAAGAGAAGTGAGAGATGCTTCCGGCAGCTCGTGAAAACACCAGAGGCTGTGTAAGCTCAGCTCTCAGCACAGAACATCTATGTCCCCGTTATCTGTGACAGCCAAGAACCTGGTGTAGTTGGGAGTGGCCCAGTAACTAAGGGATCCGTTCCCTACTCCCAACGGGAGCTACTGTCCTGAAGATCGAGCAGCTGCACATAGGAGGGCAGATGCAAGCAAGGAGGAGCTGCGCATGTTCAGAGGGCCACCCACCATGGTTCTATGTGCAGCCTCCACAGAAATAAGCAGGGGTTTCCTGGATCCTCCTTTCCTTTTAAAAGGGGGTTTACTTGATTCTATTTACACATATGAATGCTTTTGAATGTGTACAGTGTGTGTGCACCATGTGTGTGCAGAACCCACTGAGGTCAGAAGAGGAACTGGAGTTACAGATAGTTATGAATTACCATGTGGGCACTGGGTCCTCTCGAGAGGACTGTGTCTTAGTTACTGATGAGCTAACTCCCCAGCCTCCTGCAATCCTTCCTAATTTAATCCGAGAGAGAGAGAGAGAGAGAGAGAGAGAGAGAGAGAGAGAGAAAGTTGATTCTTTCTTTCTTCCTTCCTTTCTTTCTTTCTTTCTTTCTTTCTTTCTTTCTTTCTTTCTTTCTTTCTTTCTTTCTTTCTTTCTTTCTTTCTTTCTTCCTTCCTTCCTTCCTTCCTTCCTTCCTTCCTTCCTTCCTTCCTTCCTTCCTTCCTTCCCATGTAAATATTAGGGTCTGAGTTTGATCCTAACACCTAGTAAAAAGGTGGGTGTGGTGGCACAAGCTTGTAATCCCAGCACTGTGGAGGCAGAGGCAGAGGCAGAGGCAGAGGCAGAGGCAGAGGCAGGTGGCTCTATGGGACTCTGTGACCAAGGCCAATGAGGGACCCTATTTCAAAACCAACCAACCAACCAACCAAACAAACAAACAAACAAACAAACAAACATGTAGATGACTCCTAAGGAATGTTACTTAAAGTCAACTTCTAAGCACAACATGTATGCACGTGTGTGTGCATTACACCAGAACACACACACACACACACACACGAGTGCGACAAAATAATATAGAAACCCTCTTCTAATTGGCATGTGTGTGCATGTACACATGCTCATAAAATTCTGGAGGAAAATAAAAATAGACACCAAATGAAAATTTACTTTTGCATTATAAACTTAAGAAGTCTGAAAAAAACCCTGTTAATTTTAAATTAATTGCAAAGACTTTTTGTTATATAGAGTTTTGACCTTGTCTAGACAGCAGCTAGCATAGCCAACTGATTCAATTCTCTGTACTCGGAAAGCTTAAGTTTATTGTTCTGTAACCTGGTTGGGTCATTGCTTGGCTCCATCCTAAAAGCAGTTTTATGCCCATCTCTTGACCTTTATTTACCTTAGAAATAGAAACACGCCCGGGAGAAAGTCGAAACTGTCGGTACATTTAAAAAAATACTGCCTGCTCTCTCTGCTGTTAACTTAGGAGCTCGGAGTTTTCAGCCTTCTTTGGGCTGCGTTTGCTGGCTCATAAACCACCACCCGTGCCTTAATCTTTAATTGCTCTTTAAACCATTATAAATTCTGTTTATCCCCAAGCCAGCTTAACATAAAAGGCCATCGGAAAGACACTTCCGCCATTCACTATAACGGTGATCAAGGACAAGCGCTTTATACATCAGGTGAAGTCAGCCTTTACAAAATGGCCATAGCAGTGAGGCATATGGCCCAGTGGACAAGAGCGAGGGCTGCCTACTTTTACAAAGGACTTGAGTGGGGCTCTCACAATAGCCTGTAACTCCAGCTCCGGAGGATACAGCGCCCTCTTCAGGCTCCGTGGGCACCTGCAGGTATGACCTTCTGAACACCCCGGAGGACTGTTTGTCTCAGCTCAGTGTAGGAACTTGGTGCTAAGAGAAGCTTCAAACCCTTGGGAGGCACTGAAGTGGTGCTAGCCTAGTACTTCCTAAGTTACAATGACCCATCAGCTGAGACTCTGCACCAGTGACTTGACAGTGGAGAGCCCGACCTCCTCCCTGACTGCTACCACATGCAGAAGATCAGGCAAGCAGGTTACCTGACAGGCCTGGCATGGATGAAGACACTCTAAGAGACAACTTATACCCCTCTCTTCAGCTGTCAGAATGCTGAAGCAGGGAGCCCCAAGGAAATACTATGTCCCTGGAGTCTCATACTGAGAGAAAGGCAAGGCTATGCCAGCTAGAGGGATAGTCTCTCTCAGGAAGAGATGTCACAGTGTCTGAAAACTTAGACCACCCTGTAGGAGCAATTATAGCCCCAATATGATGGACAGGTCCACAGTGACAGGACCTAAGTGTCATGTGAGGATCCTAGAGATAGATTTCAGGCCTCATTGTAGATTACGGTCTCTCCCCAGTGTGGCCACATTAAATATATCCCCTTCCTCTGCTTGTCACTATCAAGTTGGCTCTTTTAATTGGATTATTAAAGACAGGTGGCTGAGAAGACTGGCTTGTTAGGGCTCCCAGGGCACAGGTTCTGATCCTAACTCTGGGAACACAGGGGACATACTGAGATTGAAGGGAAATGAGTCCAAGTCAGCAGAGTGCCATCAACCCCGAGTGATGTCATGTTTTCCGGGGTCAGTGGTTAGGGTGAGGGAGCTCAGAGAGGCGTTCAAACGTCTGCAAACCTACTAGAACGTTAATAGCCAACTCTTAGGTTTCTTTTTCATTTTATTTTATTTTATTTTATTTTGATGGGTATTTTTGCTTGCACATATGTGCACCACATACCTGGAGTTCTTAGAGGCTGGAAGATGGTGTCAGATCCCTGGGAACTGGAGTGACTAAGGGTTGTGAGATTCCATGTCAGCGCTGGGGATGGAACCCAAATCCTCTACAAATTCAGCCTCACAAATTCTACAAATTCATGCTCCTAACCTCTGAGCCATTTCTTCGGCCACTCGAAGCCGACTCTTACTTACCACAGCTGGGCCATGACTGGTTCCCCCCAGCTGGCTGAAGTAGTTTAACTCTTCCCAATTAGAAATCATGGGTAAGGGGGCTGGAGAGATGGTTCAGCAGTTAAGAGCGCTGGCTGCTCTGCCAAAGGACCTGGGTTCAATTCCCAGCACCCACATAGCAGCCCACAACTATCTGCGACTCCAGTTCTAGAGGATCCAATACCCTCACACAGACATACATGTAGGCAGAACACCAATGCACATATTAATATACATCTATTGCATATATATATATATATATATATATAGAGAGAGAGAGAGAGAGAGACAGAGACAGAGAGACAGAGAGAGACAGAGAGAGAGACAGAGACAGAGAGATCATGGGTAAGCAGGAAGCAAGCCCTCACATGCTGATCTCTGCCAGTTTTACAAGTCTTGGTGCTGACTACAGTGAACAGTAGCCACAAACTGGTGTGAAGAGCCACAGGTGGTACCTTCAAGTGTTGCAGATCCCAAGCAGACTTTCAGGATCCAAACTTCTCTTCCAGTGTCATGGAGCTCCTTGGAGGCCGGTGTCTAAGAACGTCAGCTCTTCGAATGTAACAACGGCTGTATAAGCTTAGGAAGTTGGGGTTCCCAAGCCCTTGGCAGCAGCTGGCATTGCAGCTTCTAAAGGAACCCAGTCATCTTCCTCAGCCCTTATCAGTGGTCTCAAAATGTGTGTATGTTGAGTATGAGAATCTATGTTGTGTGTGTGTGTCATGTATGCTTACATATGAGAGTGCATGTACACATGTGCACATGCAGCTGTAGAGTCCCAAGGTAGACAAGGTAGACATGGGCTATCTTCACTTACAGCCTAATTTAATGAAGCAGATCTCTCAAAAGAACCCAGAGCTCACAGGTATGGTCCAGTCTAGCCCACCAGCTTGCTCTGGGCATGCCCTGCTGCCTTCTCCAGTGTGCCATGATTACAGATGGGCCATCATGCTCACCTTACTTCCATCTTTCTAGGGATCTGAACTCTGGACCTGAGGCTGCCCTTGCAAATGCTCTCCCCACTCTGCCATCTCGCCAGCATTGAGAGACTCTCCCTAATAGATGAGAGAGTAAGAAAATAGGTGCTGTCCTAGGAGTGTCCCGGGAGTGTCGTGAGGAGTCTGTGTAGTGAGCGCAGGGTCTGACTCAAGCGACGTTAGCTGTCTATGTAGCATTGGTCTGATTACCACCATTCTTCCTCCTGTGGCCTGGCAAGCATTCCTCCCACTTACGTTCAAGAGCAATTTGTGATTATTTATTTATTTTAAGAGCAATCCTCTCTCTGTCTCTCTTTTTAAAATACTTAATAAGATGCCATTTTGGGATCTGGTGTATTAGACAATTTGCCCATTAACGTCTCTCTTTTTTTTAACACTGTTTTATTTCATGTTTATCTTTCCTTGTGGCTTCATTAGAGTATATTTAATTTAGGAAAAGTACTTTCATTTCTGGAGAGAGGTGGCAAAACATGGTGTCTTGCAGTAAGGACAGAGAATTCTACAACAGGCGTTACATTCTGATAAAATTCATATTATTTTTGAGAAATTGAATGCAGTATGCCGGAGAAAATATATCTGAAAAACCAATATATACTTGCTTCTATATCTGCTTGACATTGGACACTGAAAAATATCACTTCAATGACCTTGTGAGTTTTGAAAGGCAAATGCATTTGCTGGTGAGCTCTTTTTTTGGCCTAGCCAAAATGCATTGCTAAGTTTGCACCCCAAAAAAGCTGATTGCTAAATTATATTAGGGTTTTGGGGGCACATATGGTGGAGACAGATTTGAACTGATTTAAGCCTTCAGAACAAGACTTCATGCAAACAGAAGCACTTGTAGAAATGAATGGAAAATTCCAGTAGTTTTAAATCAAGGCATGCTGGGCCATCAGCGTCCCTTATCGCTCCCCAAAATGACCTGCTCAAAGGAAATTGAAGAATGCTAGAGTTGAAATAGCCACGTAATGCGCACTCTCAAAGCAGCGATCACCTTCAGATTTACACACTTAATTTAAAAGCGCCAATAATTTTAAATTGCTATGTGCGACCAACAGTGACAGCCAGTTTCCAGAGTATGCCAGTATTTCCAAAACTCTTCATTGTGTGGTTTTAGGGTACTTGCCTGCAAAAAGGTCCACATTTCCAAATTAACAAGGCAAAATGAAAAGGCTACATGGGGACACATTTCAGGTTGGTTTTCTCTTCCCTGATACCAACCTCTGTCACCCCCTGCCCCCACCCCGCTAGCCAAAAGAAGGGACAGAGTCTAATCACTCATCTTTCCTTTGTATCGAAAAGCTGTGGGGATTTTGAACGAGATAAAAATAAGTCTGTCTTTTTAAGTATGGAACCCCCAGGTGAAGCCACACTCAGGCAGTAAAATAGCTCCTTGCTGTCACCAGCAGGGAAGGCCCAGGAGCAAGACAGATTGCATTAATGGGGCTTCTGAAAAAAAATCCCTGCTAGAATTCGAAGCACCAGCAGAGGCCCCTGACACCCAGCCTGGAAGTAAAAATCAGAGAATGGGATTTGGATGGTCCAGGGAACAAGAGACCAAGGCTGTGCTTCCTCATGCCCAGGAGAGGAGGGGCGCTCTCCTCTGTACTCCTTTAGGAGAAATCTTTGCTCAGACACCTGCTGGGTCCCCTAGCCTTGCCTTACTTGGCTCTGCCTGTGATGGCCCCATTTTAGATGGCCCTGCTCGCTGAGGTTCTGCTCCTGGGGCCTCCTCTTCTGTGCCTATGTGGATGTGTGTGCTGGGGTGTGACGGCAAATGCTGGGATGTCTTCCTCAGTTCTCCACTTTAAATAAAAATCGAAACAGAGCATCCCGCTGGGCAAGAGACCATCGCGGGTGAAGGATCCTGTCCCCACCTGTCCAGTGCTGGAATTATAGGCATGAGCCATCACACCTGTATTTTTGACATCGGTTCTCAGGATCCAAACTCTGAGTCTTGTGCGTGCATAGCAAGTGCTTTTACTCACGATGCCATCTTCCTAAGCCTGTTTCTCCCCTTTCTAACAGGGTTGGATGGATTTTCCCCTGAATTTGCATTCATAGTCAACTGTCTATTTTGACCTCTTCTTTGGAAACAGAAGGATTTTTTAAAATTTGAGTTTATTTTCATATATTTTCGTCCATTAACTAACTTTTAGATGCGCCATTTAATAATGTGTGTGTTCATGTGACCAGCACTGCAATCAGAACTATCACCAGGGAAGCACTTCCGAGCTTCTCATGGTTAGTCTTTCTGACTCTGTCTCCAGGTAACCTCGTGTCTGTTTTCTCCCATTATCCATTGGCTATGTTGTGTTCTTTGCCAGATGAAATAGTAATGACAAGGACTACGGTGGCTAACTTGGCGGTGACCTGGGAAGAGAGAAGTCAATTGGGAAGTTACCTTCATCAGATTGGCCTGTGGGCAGCTCTGTGAATCTTTTTCTTCATTGTTAAATGATGTAGGAGGCCTGAGGCCACTGTGGGTGGTGCCATACCTGAGCAATGGTCCTGGGTTTTATAAGAAAAGCTGAAAAGCCAGGGAGAGCAAGCCAGGAAGCTGTGGTCCTCCGTAGTCTCTGCTTCAGTTCCTGCCTCCAGATTCCTGCTTGAGTTCCTGTTCTGGCATCCCTTGATGATGGATTATAACCTAAAAATGGAAGCCAAATAATTCTTTTCCTCTCCCAACTAGCTTTTAGCCAGTGTTCTATCACAGAAACTAAAGGCAACTTGGGACAGTGACCCTCTCTTTCCAAGCTGTCCTGAGTTGAATAGAAACCAAAGATTTCCCAACAGCACTTATGGCAAAGAAAGACAGCAGCTGCCTACCACAGGGGCCTGTGGAAAACCTGGAGGTATATTCTACTGGTCTAAATTTCATTTGAATTTTATATTTAAGTTTCCTTTTTTAATTTTTAAAAGTCCCATTTTGGTGTTGGGGATTTAGCTCAGTGGTAGAGCGCTTGCCTGACAAGCGCAAAGCCCTGGGTTTGGTCCTCAGCTCTGGAAAAAAAAACATAAAGAAGTCCCATTTTATATTCATATTTGTAGAATCTATAGAATCACATTCTATTTTTGCCATTTTATTTATATGTATGCATGCCATGTGTGTTCAGATCCCCGTGAGACCAGATTGGGGTGTCCAATTCCTTGGAGCTGGGGTTACAGGTATTTGAGTGTTGGGAAAGAACTCAGGTTCTAAGAAAAGTGAGTCTCACTGTAGAAATATCTCTCCAACCCCTCGAAAATCCCATCTCAAATGACTAGCATCCAATCAAAATAATTTTCCCAGAAGGCTGCTCTGCTAACAGTGTGGCCTCCGTAGTATTGTCATTGCTGAGTGAGGAGCTATTCAGGAGTTGCAGGTTTGGGGAGAAGTCTACAATGTTCTTCCTAGCAGATGGTGCTTCGGCTGTCAGTCCTCACACACTAAGTGCATTGATAACCTGAGGTCGGCTTGGTAATGCGCAACTCCACGAGGAACAGCTGGAGAGCAAATGGACTCTCAACAAACTTGGACTTTGTGGTATCAGCTCAAGCAAGGACAAGAACATCAAATGCAAGCCTTACTTGCTTAGGGACTAAATTGCATATGAAATCTTTATCTTGTCTTACACACACACACACACACACACACACACACACACGCACACACACACACACACACACGGTTTCCTTAAATGTTTTTGTTGAGGTTAGTGCTATAATTAAGCTGTCTTTGTTGACTTTTTTTGGAGGTGTCAGACATAATGTAAATATGCAAGGCATTATACATTTATTTGTAACAGGAGAGAAAAGTGCATATCTTCATTTTGCCAATGAAGAGGCTGGCCCCTTGGTGGTATTTGAGTTCCTGCCGAGTTCCTGCAAAACCCCATGACGAGTGACTAGGATGTTTGGAACCATTGTTCCCCCAGGCCGCTGATTTAGCAGTTTATCTACAGTTTTAGAAATATACCTGAATAAAGACCAAAACTGAAATTAGTGTGTCTTAAAAACCGATATGCGTGTGCAGGTGTGTGCATGTTTAGGTGTGTGCTCGCTTGTGTTTGTGTGTCCTGTGTGTGGAAGGCACAGGGCCAAGCTTTGGTGTCATCCCTCAGCTTCTGTCTACTTCCTTTTGGAAACAGGGTTTCCCACTGGGACCTGCAGGACTCCCTGATCAGGCAAGATGGGCTGGCCAGCTAAACCCATGGATTCTTTTGTCTCTACTTCCAGCACCAAGATTACAAGTGTCCACCCATGCAGATTGTTTTTTTATATGGGCGCTGGTGATGAGAGCTACCTTCCCACCCCTGTGTGGGTATTCGTTTTGTTAAATGAGGTACTAGGGATGGTACCTGCACTGAATTTTTCTTCTTCTTACCAACTCCAAGTCCACCCATCCCCCACAACAGCTCTCCCATCTCTTCCCCACCTCCATATACATGGGTGGGGTCGACTGAACAGATTTTTTTTTTTTTAAAAAAAGAAAGTCAGATCTCTGCATAGCACAATTAGCTTTGATCTTATAAAGAAAAGGGTCCCAGAAGGGAAATGAGTGAACGCTGGCTAATGGAGCCATGCACAGGGCACAAGTCACCCTATGTTTCCATGAAAGCACAGAGGGGCTAGGTGACTCCTGTTCAAGACGCTGTTACTCTGTTGCAGGCAAGTAGCCCAAAAATAGATTGAGCGTGGCTGCTGTGGTGGGACGCAAGGATGAGGGCACAGCGTGTCCTTGGATCTGGGGAAGGATCCAGTTTCTACTGGAAACAGGACATCTCAGAGCATCCTGTCTCCCCTACAGCTCCTTGTTTCCCCAATGGAGGGAGGGCAACTTCTCATTTGGAACAATGCTAATGGAGTCACTCGGGTCAGTGTCTCAGAGATAAAAATCTGTCACTCCCTTCTGCAGGTTCATTATTTCTACCTCAGGCTGCAAGGAGGATGCAACACCAGAGGGTGAGGCTGAATGTGTGTGAGTGTGCATGTGTGTGTGTGAGTGTGTGTGTGTGTGAGTGTGCATGTGTGTGTGTGTCTGTCTGTCTGTCAGTCATGTGTGGTCTTAGCATTGTAATCAAATATGAGAAAACCTTTTGTCCTTTTTTAGAAAAGCGTGTCAGAGTTTAAATTCCATTCAATTTCACTGCCCCGCCCCTGGCCTTCAGTCCACTTCTGTTTATGCCTCAGTGTGACCGATGATCAATAAGGACAGCAACAATATGAGCTTCACACAAGGGCTGAACTCAGCCTGGAAATGTACCCACAGAGTGCAGCTAATTGTTCAGTCATTTAAACAGAAGAGCAACGTTCTGTTGATGTGGCGATTTAAAATTATGCTAAAGCAGGATTTCACCAGCTGGGTTCTTGGCCTAGTTCAGTAACACACTTGGCTACCTGCAGCAGAGCCACTAATCCATGAGCAAAGAAAACACAAGCTATTTTAAAAGGGTGAAATTTTTCTAAGCCAACAAAACAATCAGCGATCAAAGATGTTAACCCTTCTTGATGGGTACCCTGGGCTGATGTCAGAGTTCCTGATGGGTGAATACTCTGGGTGTTATGGCTGAGCTGAGTTAGTGCCTTGTACTTTCATGAGCTCGCTGTCATTCAAAGAAGAGATGCTTCCGTATTGACCAGCAAGGGCAGGGGCAGGCAACCTGTGCTTTCTCACTTTAGTCTTTGAATTGCTAAAGGCATATCCCTCCCTAATACCTGGACTCAGGTCTGTGTCTCCCTGTCCAGTGATTTAAGGAGAGGTTAACAGTGAAGTCCTCAGGTCTCATCGGTCTCTGTGCTTTCACAGCTTCCTAAATTCAAATGGCATAGAGTGTGAAAGTTTTGGGATCCCTGGAGACTGGTGAAACACACACACACACACACACATACACACATACACATAAACTCTCACACACACATATACACACACTCACACACACACATACATACACACACAAACACACACACACACATACACATACACTCACACACACACATACACATAAACTCTCTCACACACACATATACACACACTCACACACACACATACACACACATACATACACACACAAACACACACACACACATACACTCACACACACACATACACACACACACACATACACACACACAAACACACATACACACACACACACATACACATACACTCACACACATATACACACACTCACACACACATACACACACATACATACACACACATACACACACACACACACACAAAATAAAGAAGGAGCTCTTTTATATTCCATTCCCTGTGTTCATGTGGTGACTGGCCTCATGGCTGTTTGAAGGACCTTTGTAATGGTTAGTCTTTTGTTTTTTTTAAAAGCTTTGTTTTATTTTCAGTTGTGTGTGAGAGTGTGTGTGTATGTGCGTATCTGTGTGGGCATATGCATGTGAGTGCAGTTGCCCAAGGAAACTAAACGAGGTGGTCAGATACCAAGGACCTGGAGCTATGGGCAGGTGAGGGACCATCCTTTGTTTCTTTGCTTCTGGGGCTTCCAGATTCTTAGAATCTCCAGCATTCATTCAGGCAGCCATGGTTGGACAATCAAGTGAACCAATCCAATCAACCCTCTTTCTTGTACATAAAGAATGCATCATAGACACACACACACACACACACACACACACACACACACATTCTATTAGGTTTATTCACTAGAAAATTCTGCCTAATACAACTAGCATATAAGACCTTGTGGTGCTTTGCCAACCACTGTACTCCCATCCCTCTCTTTAAAATCAGGAATGCTTTGGATAAAGCATGAATCTGAACTCTTGACAATATTTACCTCCTGGATGATAGTGTAAAATGTCCTAGAATGTAAATAAAAATCAATGAAACCAACATACACCTTCTGTGATAGCCAGAGAAAAGATCTCCATGGGCCAGGACAGAATGGACGGCCACCACTCCATGGGCCAGGACAGAATGGACGGCCACCAATTTTGGATTTTGAAGATTAGTCTTTTGAACTTTGGGTTTTCATGACTTCTTCAATAACCCGTCTTTTTTTTTTTTTCAGTAAGGAAGTGTCTTAGCTTTCCAGGAGAGAGGTTGTTGCAGGGATCCAGGGCATTGTTGAGGACTTCAAGTTGCACTAGGTCAGATCATGCTTTGATGCTCAAATGATCAGAAGCATGTTGTTGTGTCTCTGTTGTGGCCCTTGCTTAGGGGCCTCTTTCAGTGAAAGGGGATGGAGTGATCTCTTGCCCGTTTTTGTGGTTGTATTTGTTTTTCATTTAAAATTGGGCTCAGTGAGAAATTGATCTCAATGTCTAAGATGTGGTAAATTCTTACACACTGAGGTAGCCTGGCGATCATGGGGCAAGTCTGTACTCTACTGAAAACATACTCAGCTAGCTGTAATGTTTTGTAGGGTATTATGAGCTCTGTTTTCGCAGTTGTAAAATCCGGGCTTTTGCAGCGATACATGATGGATATAATGGATATAATGGATAAAGAGGCAAATCTGGACTCAGGAAGAAGAATTGCATTCATTTTATTGTGTGAACTGGTCACAGGATTCCTTGCCACTCACTGTTAGGGTCTCATCACCATCTTCTGGGGCTTGTGTGAAATGCAGAGGCTCAGGTCCCACCCAAACTAGCTCATCAGTCTCTCTAGAGCCTCCAAAGTCTCTTCTCCCAGAATCACAGACTTGGGGAAGCATTGAATTGATGTAGTAGTTTCTTTTCTCACGGCTATACATGGAAGATGCAGCCCAGGAAAGAAGGGATCATTTTGGGTCACAGTTGTAGAGCACAGTCCGTTTTGGTAAGGGCATCAAGGCAGTAGCAGCCCAAGATGGTTGGTCACGTTGCATGGTCAGCCAGGAAGCAGGGGAGATGAACGATGGTGCTCAATCCACTTTCTCTGTGTCTAGAACCCCAGCTGCTGGAATGGGAATAAGGTGAGTCTGTACACTTCAACCAGCCTTCTCTATAAACTGCCTCACAGACATGCCCAGAGGTTGGTTTCCATGGAGATTCTAATCCCTCACAGTTGCCATCTTTATTAACCACCACAGTTAATTTCATAGTACTCAGGTGTGGTCTAAGATGAGTAAATTATCACCTGAGAGTTTATTGGTAAAACAAAGGCTGGGTTCCTAAAAGAAGTACAGGACCAGTGTCTAGGGATGAGGACCTATCCTTGGCTTAATGCTGCCTTGAGGCGACCACCAAAGATTTAGTCAATTGAGAGCTGCAATTACTTCCTCATCACCCAGGCAACTGAAAGAACACAGAACATATTTATGCTTGAATTTCTTATGGATGACAAAACTCTCTGGTATGGTAGGATATGATAAAACATAGCAGGACAGAATGACTGTGGAATGTGATGCACCATAAATGATAATATGTATATAGCACTATATATGATAATGTGTATACAACACTATATATAATAATATATATACAGCACTCTATATGATAATGTGTATACAATAGTATACATAATAATATGCATATGGCATATATATGATAATGTATATCTGGCACTTTAGCTGGTAATGTATATGTGGTGCTATATAGGATAATGTGCATTTGGCACTATATATGATAATGTATATACAGAAATATATATGATAATGTGTATATGGAAGTATATTTGATAATGTGTATATGGTGCTATATATGATAATATATATATGTATCTCCAATGAAAACATGTGCAGTGATTGGTGAGCCACATAAGCAGCCAGCAAGGTGAGACAATGGGATGGGCCTGTCACATTGCCTCAGTGGAAGGTAGCTCTGCACAACTCAGGAAATTGAATTGGTGCGATGGATATGACTGAACCTCCAGAGATTAGAAAGTGGAACCACCAAGGGAAGTCCTGGGATGTGGGAGACTTGCACCAGCTGATAAATGGTTTCTCTATGTTAGGAATCAGGATGGGCTGAAATGTTAGTAATGAGAGTTTAGACTTGGTCATTAGTGAACAAGACACCTGCTTTGTGTAGTGGGGTACATGAGTTTCCCAAAGGAATCTGTCATTCCTAAGAAATGTGAGAAAAGACCTGGGAAGATGGATCCATTGCACAGCAAGCACAAAGACCTGAGCCCCATCCTCAGAACCCACATTAAAAGTCAGGCATAGTGACACATGTTTATGATCCATGGATGGGGAGGTGGAGACAGGAGGACCCTGGGCTCACTGACATGCCATTCTAGCAGAATAGGTGAGGTCTCAGGCCAATGAGAGGCCCTGTCTTCAAATGCAAGGTGAAGAGTGCCCAAGTACTCAATGTTGATATCTGGTGTCTACATGTGCATTCTCATATACATACACACATGCATATATATATGTATATTTGCATATATACACATATATATGTATATATACATATGTATTTGTATGTATATATACACATGTACACATAGATACACACACATGTACACATGCACACACATATACACATGCACAACATATGCACACATGTGCACATACACAGACATACACATAGACATTCACTCAGACACATACTCTCAGACACATACTCTTGTACATAGTCTCATACACATACACACACATACACACAAACATATACATACATACACATACAGTACACATACATACACACACAATACACATACATACACAAACACACACACGCATGGCTGAGGGATAAAGGAAAATGTGAGAAAGGGAACTTTGCAAGCAAATCAACATATATTCTTTACAGATATCTGAGCTGCAGTGCTCCAATTCCAACATTACACAGGAGCCTTAGTCCCGGCATACTGATGGATCAGGAGTAGAAGATGGGTTCTAGGAACTGAAGGAGTCCTCCTGTAGGCCATTCCCACGCACGGCTGGATGGCTTCTTTTTGCATCCAGACTGGTGTAGTTCTGTCTTGGATAATGGATGGAGTTGTGTGTGTCCCAGCTATAAGTTTCCCTCCACATTCAGAACCATGGCTGTCAGTAAAGCTCTGAGGTTTCCCTTGAGAGAAGGCAACTTCTAAGCATGGACTCTTTTGTTAAACACCAGGAAGTATCCAGCCGGGCCCAGGAGAAGAACATGTTGCACATCCTTCTCTAACAGTTCTGTAAGGGATTAGGAAGCTTACGCTCACCCCTTGCCATGTTGTCTCCACACACTGTTTGTTTTTATGAATATTGGTTCATGTGGGACAAACAGCTATACACTAGGTGAGCTCTTGACCTATATTTTCTCCTCTTGATTCTGCCAGATAATCACCAAAATGACTTGTGTGTATGAGAGAGATTTTCCCATGGCCTGCGTCTGTGCCAGGGTAACAGGAGTTTATGAGGCTGATCGGGGAGGAGACTCTGGTGTGAATGAAGGCTTGTTAAACTGCATGTGAGGAGAGGGAATTTCAGGAGCCATTTATTGTGCATTTATTGTGTGCAAGCATAGGTGCACCTGGGGAGGACAGAGACCATCCTCAGATGTTGTTCTGTCTTGTATCCCTGAACAGAACAGCTGTCCACTTTGTATTTTGAAACAGGATGTCCCATTGGTCTGTAGTTCATCACTATGAAAAGCTGACTGCCCAACAAAACCAAGAGATCCTACTGTTCCCATCTCCCATCTCACCATCACAACAATTACAAGTGTGTCTTTGCATACCTGGATCCAGAGACTGGGAATCAGGTTCTCATGCCGTGTGGCAAGCACTTTATGTACTGAGTTATCACCCTGTGTTGTGAGACACTATTCTAGAGAGGATTTCCTGTTGCAGGATTTTCCCTGTCCAATCACATTAGGGCTGTGGGAGGTCTGCGATTGGACAGGGAAAAGGGAGGCCGAGCTAAGAGTTGCAGAGACAGAGAGTGTCTTGTGATAGAAAGAAGAATCATGTCCATGGACATGTACCCCCGTGGCATTTTCCAGCCACAAGTAGCTATGATTTCACAAGGTTAGATATGTTGGGTTAAAGCTTTATCATTATCAATTAGCTCTGAAATTATTTATTGGCATCTTGTAAATTGTGCTTTTATTGATACATAAATCTAATTTCGTTAACTATAAGCTTAAGAGTCTTGATTTTACTGGGTTACTGGGTATTGTATTATCAAACCCTGAGGATGGAAGATCTATTTGGTTACTGGAGTTTGGGACCATTGGTTACAGGGGATTATAGCAGAGAGGGAACTATGGCTCTTGGTACAAATGAGCCAGATGCTGCCAGGGCTAGCTGCTGAGAGTTGGCAGGCTGGCAGGAGTGCAGAAGTATAGTCCGGCACCATGGAGAGTTGGTAGGTTCATTTTTTATTATTTCTCGCAGCAATTTCCCACTCCAGATAGGGAATCAATGAAGACCAAACCATGGACATCACTAACATCCAACGTGGTTAACCAATGAGTTTTTGTTGGGGTTACTTATAGGAATATGGGTGAGGGGTTACTTTCAGGAGCAGAAATTCCTCACAAACAGCTGCATCACCAAAGCCCATCCCAGCATTGGTAACATCTCACAAAGATGGGAACCTGGAGCTCACTGTATAACCGATACACAACTCAACAGGTTGGACAATGTCCTCTCCAGGCAGCTCAGTTGCTTCTACCAGGAAGCTCTCAGCAGTCCTTACAACTTATATGTGATTATGTATGGATGTTCCTGGTCAATTTCAGGGACTTCCTGATGTGTTTGTCTTGTTTACCTTCTGATCTTAACAAGATTCCTCAGCATCTCAGGCATGGAATATCCTGCCTTCCTGTAGAACATCCTGCTGTTCAACCTCTTTTACAAGTCCAGTGTCTTAACAAGATTATCACCAACATGGAATGCTTAATCTTAGAGTAAACTGATAACTAACACCCTAAGCCAAGCCGTTTGAAAGGACTGTGCTGATAGCCTGATTACTACCTGATATTTTCTAGCAGCAACTAACCCTGGAGGGATGACAAGGGTCACAGTGTCCTTCTTGATCATCAACCTCTAGCTCCTCTGGAGTTAATGTCTCATGTGCCTGGTGGCTTAAAGTTTCTTTCACCACAGATTCTGATAAAGATGTCAATGATCATCCCACTAGGATGTATTTAAAGAGTCAGTAAACAAGGCCACAACGGCCAGTATCAGTGAGAAAGAGTGACTGATTTTAGATTGATAGGGTGTTACTGAACTTGAGATCGGAGTGATGTTTATGTTCCCAGGAGGAGGAGGACTCGCAGAGGACTCTGAGGGGAACAGATAGAGAGTGGAGTCTCTATGGAGGGTGGCAATCCCACATCTCTGTTAAAGGGGAGTATTACAAATAATGAAGATGTTATTTGGGGAAGGAGCTCAGTGGTAAAGAGAAGCAAGACAGTGCTTCAAAACCTCATCTGGAGAAAGAAGGAAAGAGAAAGAAAGAAAAGAGAGAGGGAGAAGAAAGAAAGAGAGAGAGAGAGAGAGAGAGAGAGAGAGAGAGAGAGAGAGAGAATAAAAGAAAAGAAAGGAAAGGAAAGGAAAGGAAAGGAAAGGAAAGGAAAGGAAAGGAAAGGAAAGGAAAGGAAAGGAAAGGAAAGGAAAGGAAAGGAAAAGGAAGAGCAGTGGTTGCCCAGATCCTGCCGAGACTAGCCTGTGCAGGGGAGAGTGTGGAATACAGAAGCTAACAGCTTCTGGCACAGGTGGAAGCCACACAGCTTCTGAAGCAGACCCTGTTTTGGGCTCCAGACACCCGGGCACCTTCCCTGCCAGAGGAGAGGTGTCCGCCCCACCCAGGAAGGCTTTGCCGGAGCACCTGGGGGAGCCATCTTGGTTCCCAGATCCCACTGAGACTAGTCTGTGCAGATGAGAGTATGGGCTACAGAAGCTAACAGCTTCTGGGACAGGCCCTGTTTCAGGCCTTCATCTTTTGCCAGGAGGCAGGTCCAAACACCAGATATCTATGCACCTTCCCTGCAAGAGGAGAGCTTGCCTGCAGAGAGTACTCTAACCACTGAAACTCAGGAGAGAACTAGTCTCCAATGTCTGCTGATAGAGGCTAACAGAATCACAAGAGGAACAAGCTCTAACCAGAGACAACTATAACAACTAACTGCAGAGATTACCAGATGGCAAAAGGCAAATGAAAGAATCTTACTAACAGAAACCAAGACCACTCACCATCATCAGAACCCAGCACTCCCACCTCAGCCAGTCCTGGGCACCACAACACACCCAAAAAGCTAGACCTGGATTTAAAAGCATATCTCATGATGATGGTAGAGGACATAAAGAAGGACTTTAATAACTCACTTAAAGAAATACAGGAGAACACTGTTAAAGAGTTACAAGTCCTTAAAGAAAAACAGGAAAACACATCCAAACAGGTGATGGAAATGAACAAAACTATACTAGACGTAAAAAGGAAAGTAGACACAATAAAGAAAACCCAAAGTGAGGCAACACTGGAGATAGAAACCCTAGGAAAGAAATCTGGAACCATAGATACGAGCATCAGCAACAGAATACAAGAGATGGAAGAGAGAATCTCAGGTGCAGAAGATTCCATAGAGAACATCGGCACAATCAAAGAAAATGTACATTGCAAAAAGATCCTAACTCAAAACATCCAGGAAATCCAGGACACAATGAGAAGACCAAACCTACAGATAATAGGAGTAGATGAGAATGAAGATTTTCAACTTAAAGGGCCAGTAAATATCTTCAACAAAAATTATAGAAGAAAACTTCCCAAACCTAAAGAAAGAGATGCCCATGAACATACAAGAAGCCTACAGAACTCCAAAGAGACTGGACAAGAAAAGAAATTCCTCCCGACACATAATAATCAGAACAACAAATGCACTAAATAAACATAGAATATTAAAAGCATTAAGGGGAAAAGGTCAAGTAACATATAAAGGCAGGCCTATCAGAATTACACCAGATTTTCCACCAGAGACTATGAAAGCCAGAAGATCCTGGACAGATGTTATACAGACACTAAGAGAACACAAATGCAGCCCAGGCTACTATACCCAGCCAAACTTTCAATTACCATAGATGGAGAAATGAAAGTAATCCACGACAGAACCAAATTCACATATTGTCTTTCCATGAATCCAGCCCTTCAAAGGATAATAACAGAAAAAAAAAAAACAATACAAGGATGGAAACCACATCCTAGAAAAAGAAAAAAGTAATCCTTCAACAAACCTAAAAGAAGACAGCCATAAGAACAGAATGTGAACTCTAACAAAAAAAAAAAATAACAGGAAGCAACAATTACTTTTCCTTAATATCTCTTAATATCAATGGACTCAATTCCCCAATAAAAAGACATAGACTAACAGACTGGCTACACAAAAAGGACCCAACATTTTGCTGCTTACAGGAAACCCATCTCAGGGAAAAAGACAGATACTACCTCAGAATGAAAGGCAGGAAAACAATTTTCCAAGCAAATGGTCTGAAGAAACAAGCTAGAGTAGCCATTCTAATATTTAATAAAATCAACTTCCAACCCAAAGTTATCAAAAAAGACAAGGACAGACACTTCATACTCATTAAAGGTAAAATCTTCCAAGAGGAACTCTCAATTCTGAATATCTATGCTCCAAATGCAAGGGCAGCCACATTCATTAAAGAAACTTTAGTAAAGCTCAAAGCACACATTGTACCTCACACAATAATAGTGGGAGATTTCAACACCCCACTTTCATCAATGGACAGATCGTGAAACAGAAACTAAACAGGGACACAGTGAAACTAACAGAAGTTATGAAACAAATGGATTTAACAGGTATCTACAGAACATTTTATCCTGAAACAAAAGGATATACCTTCTTCTCAGCCCCTCATGGTACCTTCTCCAAAATTGACCATATAATTGGTCACAAAACAGGCCTCAACAGATACAAAAATATTGAAATTTTCCCATGCATCCTATCAGATCACCATGGACTAAGGCTGATCTTCAATAACAACATAAATAATAGAAAGCCAACATTCACGTGGAAACTGAATAACACTCTTCTCAATGATACCTTGGTCAAAGAAGGAATAAAGAAAAAATTAAAGACTTTTTAGAGTTTAATGAAAATGAAGCCACAACATACCCAAACTTATGGGACGCAATGAAAGCATTTCTAAGAGGAAAACTCATAGCTCTGAGTGCTTCCAAAAAGAAACTAGAGACATCACACACTAGCAGCTTGACAACATACCTAAAAGCTATAGAACAATAGGAAGCAAATTCACCCACGAGGAGTAGACAGCAGGAAATAATCAAATTCAGGGGCGAAATCAACCTAGTGGAAACAAGAAGAACTATTCAAATAATCAACCAAATAAGGCGCTGGTTCTTTGAGAAAATCAACAAGATAGATAAACCCTTAGCCAGACTCACTAGAGGGCATAGGGACAGCATCCTAATTAACAAAGTCAGAAATGAAAAGGGAGACATAACAACAGATTCTGAAGAAATCCAAAACACCATCAGATCCTTCTACAAAAGGCTATACACAACAAAACTGGAAAACCTGGAAGAAATGGACAAATTTCTAGACAGATACCAAGTACCAAAGTTAAATCAGGATCAGGTTAATGATCTAAATAGTCCTATATCCCCTAAAGAAATAGAAGCAGTCATTAATAGTCTCCCAACCGGAAAAAAAAAAAAAGCCCAGGATCAGATGGGTTTAGTGCAGAGTCTATCAGACCTTCAAAGAAGATCTAATTCCAGTTCTTCACAAACTATTCCACAAAATAGAAGCAGAAGGTACTTTACCCAATTCATTCTATGAAGCCACAATTACTCTGATACCTAAACTACAGAAAGACCCAACAAAGATAGAGAACTTCATACCAATATCCCTTATGAATATCCATGCAAAAATACTCAATAAAATTCTTGCTAATCGAATCCAAGAACACATCAAAACAATCATCCATCCTGACCAAGTAGGTTTCATTCCAGGGATTCAGGGAAGGTTAAATATGTGGAAATCCATCAATGTAATCCACTATATAAACAAACTCAAAGACAAAAACCACATGATCATCTTGTTAGATGCAGAGAAAGCATTTGACAAAATCTAACACCCATTCATGATAAAAGTTGGAAAGATCAGGAATTCAAGGCCCATACCTAACCATGATAAAAGCAATCTAAAGCAAACCAGTAGCCAACATCAAAGTAAATGGTGAGAAGCTGGAAGCAATCCCACTAAAATCAGGGACTAGACAAGGCTGCCCACTTTTCCCTACCTATTCAACATTGTACTTGAAGTCCTAGCCAGAGCAATTCAACAACAAAAGGAGATCAAGAGGATACAAATTGGAAAGGAAGAAGTCAAAATATCACTTTTTGCAGATGATATGATAGTATATATAAGTGACCCTAAAAATTCCACCAGAGAACTCCTAACCTGATAAACAGCTTCAGTGAAGTAGCTCGATATAAAATTAACTCAAACAAGTCAATGGCCTTTCTCTACACAAAGGATAAATGGACTGAGAAAGAAATTAGGGAAACAACACCCTTCTCAATAGTCACAATATAAAATACCTTGGCGTGACTCTAACTAAGGAAGTGAAAGATCTGAATGATAAGAACTTCAAGTCTCTGAAGAAAGAAATTAAAGAAGATCTCAGAAGATGGAAAGATCTCCCTTGCTCATGGATTGGCAGGATCAATATAGTAAAAATGGCTATCTTGCCAAAATCAATCTACAGATTCAATGCAATCCCCATCAAAATTCCAACTCAATTCTTCAACGAATTAGAAAGGGCAATCTGCAAATTCATCTGGAATAACAAAAAACCTAGGATAGCAAAAACTCTTCTCAAGGATAAAAGAACCTCTGGTGGAATCACTATGCCTGACCTACACCTGTACTACAGAGCAATTGTTATAAAAAACTGCATGGTACTGGTATAGCGACAGACAAGTAGACCAATAGTATAGAATTGAAGACCCAAAAATGAACCCACACACCTATGGTCACTTGATCTTTGACAAGGCAGGTAAAACCATCCAATTGAAAAAAATACAGCATTTTCAACAAATGGTGCTTGCACAACTGGCACTTATCATGTAGAAGAATGCGAATTGATCCATTCTTGTCTCCTTGTACTAAGGTCAAATCTAAGTGGATCAAGGAACTCCACATAAAACCAGAGACACTGAAACTTATAGAGGAGAAAGTGGGGAAAAGCCTTGAAGATATGGGCACAGGGGAAAAATTCCTGAATAGAACAGTAATGGCTTGTGCTATAAGATCGAGAATTGACAAGTGGGACCTCATGAAACTGCAAAGCTTCTGCAAGGCTAAAGACACCATCAATAAGACAAAAAAACCACCAACAGATTGGGAAAGGATCTTCACCTATCCTAAATCAGATAAGGGACTAATATCCAATATATATAAAGAACTCAAGAAGGTGGACTCCAGAAAGTCAAATAACCCCATTAAAAAATGGGGCTCAGAACTGAACAAAGAATTCTCACCTGAGGAATACCGAATGGCAGAGAAGCACCTGAAAAAATGTTCAACATCCTTAATCATGAGGGAAATGCAAATCAAAACAACCCTGAGTTTCCACCTCACACCAGTCAGAATGGCTAAGATCAAAAATTCAGGTGACAGCAGATGCTGGCAAGGATGTGGAGAAAGAGGAACACTCCTCCATTGTTGGTGGGATTGCAAGCTTGTACAACCACTCTGGAAATCAGTCTGGCGGTTCCTCAGAAAATTGGAGGTAGTACTACTGGAGGATCCCGCAATACCTCTCCTGGGCATATATCCAGAAGATTTTCCAACTAGTAATAAAGACACATGCTCCACTATGTTCATAGCAGCCTTATTTATAATAACCAGAAACTGGAAAGAACCCAGATGCCCCTCAACAGAGGAATGGATACAGAAAATGTGGTACATTTACACAATGGAGTACTACTCTGCTATTAAAAACAATGAATTTATGAAATTCCTAGGCAAATGGATGGACCTGGAGGGCATCATCCTGAGTGAGGTAACCCAATCACAAAAGAACTCACATGATATATACTCACTGATAAGTGAATATTAGCCCAGAAACATAGAATACCCAAGATACAAGATACAATTTGCAAAACACATGGAACTCAAGAAGAATGAAGACCAAAATGTAGACACTTTGCCCCTTCTTAGAATTGGGAACAAAACACTCATGGAAGGAGTTACAGAGACAAAGTTTGGAGCTGAGATGAAAGGATGGACCATTTAGAGACTACCATACCCTGGAGTCCATCCCATAATCAGCCTCCAATCACTGACACCATTGCATACACTAGCAAGATTTTGCTGAAAGGACCCTGATATAGCTGTCTCTTGTGAGTCTATGCCGGGGTCTAGCAAACACAGAAGTGGATGCTCACAGTCAGCTATTAGATGGATCACAGGGCCCCCAATGGAGGAGCTAGAGAAAGTACCCAAGGAGCTAAAGGGATCTACAATCCTATAGGTGGAACAAGAAAATGAAGTAACCAGTACCTCCCGGAGCTCATGTCTCTAGCTGCATATGTATCAGAAGATGGCCTAGTCGGCCATCAGTGGAAAGAGAGGCCCATTGGTTTTGCAAACTTTATATGCCTCAGTACAGGGGAATGCCAGGGCCAAGAAGTAGGAGTGGGTGGGTAGGGGAGTGGGAGGGTGTATGGGGGACTTTTGGGATAGCATTGGAAATGTAAATGATGAAAATACCTAATTTTAAAAAAAGAAAAGAAAAGAAAGAGAAAAGAAAATCAAAACAAACAAAAAAACCCTCATGTGTTTTAAATGAAATATAGCATCTATATTTATTCTTAACCGATCTGGGTAGCAATAAAATGGTATATATAAATTATAACATGTGCATATTATATATAATATTTTGTATTTTATACATATTATTCAGTGTATGTACCATGTTTGGCTTAATATATACCTACATGTGGCATTATGCTACTATGCTTTCACATTTATAGTATGTAAGACAATATTTATATAAATAATGCTTATCATATGATATATATTACCTAGATTACATATGTGAATTATACAAATGTATATAAACACATGTATATATACACATATATACATATATTCTCACCACTTACATTTAGATATATATTCAAGATATAATTTTACATAATTTAAAATATGACATACATGTGTATAATTTAAGAAATATATATATTTTTATTTTATGTGTATAGTTGTTTTGCCTACATGTATGTATGTGCACATGTATGTGCAGTGTCCATGGAGGCCAGAAGAGAGCATCAGATCCTCTGGAACTAGGGTTAGAAACAGGGTAAGGGCTGGAAACTCACCTTGGTCCACAGCACGAGAAGCAAATGCTCTTAACCCTGAGCCACCTCCCTAGCTGCCACCCATCTTTAACTTTATTTGGATATGTATGTGACGTCCCACAAGTTATGGCATATGTGACTGACTGCTCTCAACTATAAGGTCTTTTAAATACAATTCTTGTTTATTTTTATCTATGTGTGTGTATCTGTCCTTGTAAATATAAGACACGTGTGTGTGCAAGTGCTCAAAAAAGCCACAAGAGGGCACCCGGTCCCCGGAATCTGGAGTAATAGGTTCTACAAAACCACCATGTGGGTGCTGGGAACCAAACTTTGTCCTCTGAAAAAGCAGCTGAGCCATCCATCCAGCCTCTGACCTTCAGGTCTCATTAGAGACCCTCTCTTGACTCCATCTGGAGTTTTGTGACAAGCCCTGTGTCATCACAGTTTGAGCAGCTCGTGGTGTACTGGCGTTTCTTCCCAAATGCTGTAAATTTAAGATCTGAATAAATCTAAAGGGCAGGTCGTATTTGAAGTCTGCCTCCTTACTAATTTTAGTTTGGGGCCTGGGTAATTTGAAAGTACAAAAAGCCCAAAGAAGCTTGCTGTCTGCTGGGATTGCTTTCAAGAAATGACAATTGTTCAGTATCCATTCAGAGAAAAACCGACCATTCCCGGCAAACGGGTGATATTTTAAATCCTCATAATTTATTTATTCTTATTTTAACCATCACAAAAAATTATGATCAATTATACATGAAACTGAATATCAGAGGCCAGAGGAGAGACACTGGCACACATTTCTTCTGTGCTCGGTCACCTCAAACAAAACATCTCACTGCGGCTCTTGTGCCTGTCTGCAAAATGCATGCATATATTATGCATGTCAAGTATTATGTAAATGGGCAGTTATCATTGCTGCGCACACCATTTTACTATAAGCACCCATTCGATTTCTATAAACAACTGTATATCAGAAGCTGTGTTTCGCATTTTCCTCCCCAGTGACCTCTGCTCAGCTGAGACTACTACACATGTCCCCCTGTGTTATCACAGGATGGAAGTCGCTTCCTCACAAAGTACACGTTTTTGATATTTCCTGCAGAAGACAATACAATACAACAGGCAGGGTTTTGATTGTATGGGTTCCTTCTTGTCTGGTTCTAGATTGTTTGGAAAGGACTGTACAGAACTGAACTTGGATGGCATGGGTTGTGTATGTGGCTTTCAATCCACCTTACTGTGTTAGTCTCCTTCCTTGGCATTTGGGGGTTGAAAAGTTATCGTTGGTGTGGGGGTGGAAACAAATCGAGTTATGAACGAAATGGTCTGCTCAGTTTGTCTATATGCCCTGTCTCCATCTGAAGAGAATTTTAAGGAGATTGTACTGACAGCAGAATTATTGCCTTTCTATGACCCAAGCTATGCGCGGAAAGTTCTGTGATGACAGGATGCTCTTAATTGTTATTTTGGGTCATTCACAGTGACAGGGATAAAACAGACAACAGGAGTGCTGTGTGGGGGGAGAGGAGAGTTCACCGCGGCTATTAAAAATTCCACTGGCTCGGGGGCCAATCATTGTGAATTCAGGTGGTTCTTTTGAACGCACTTAGGTGCCTGACAGCCGAGGTAAACATTTCAGCCCCAGACAGCTCCATTAATTAATTACCACTCAGGATGCTACAGCTCGCCCGGATGCTCTGAGTGCTGTGTGGAATGCTTGCGCGGTGCACACGCTCTGGGAAACTGCAGGCACTTAACAGCATTTTCCTCAGATGGCTGTTTGGTACTTCCTCAGGTAAAGCTCTGACCTGAAAACATTTACCCCAACTCCGCTGCTCCCTAGATAGGAAAACCCACAGCAATTTTAAACAAAATGAAAGTACTATGTCTGAAGAGGGCGGCCTTTCCACAATTTCTCGGAAATCACTCCTCCTAGCCATAGGTTAAGTCTACCCATTGTGTTTCCCTGTATGTGATTTGACGTCTGCGAGAACTTCTACACACACCCAAAATCCATTCTCTTGAAGTTAGTCTTAAAATCACGTTTATTTGTTTATTTGTGTGCATGTTGGTTGGTGTGTGACTGTACCATGCCCGTGTGTAAAAGCCATCAAACAACTTGCAACTCACAAGAGTCACGTCTCTCCTTCTGCCACGTGCGTCTCAGGCACTGAACACCTGCCAGTCAGGGAGTGAACCCCTTGTCACTTGGTGGCAGTGCCTTTACCCTCTGGTTCATCTCGTAGGTGCAAAGTCTTTTTAATTAACCTCAATATACATCATCTTCTTTTCTCTTATAAATCAGATCAGGCAAATGCTGAAAAAAAATTTTTTTTTCTGAATGGAAGTTTGTGCTTGGAAGATGTAATTCTGTTTTTAATGTGTGTGAGTATATTTTAATAACACTCAGTTGCTTGTTTCCATGTGGTGTTTTAGAGTGTAAATAGTGAAGATGTTCTTCACTTTAAGAACTGTAAGATCCCTAGTCACCCAGAGGGAGAAAAACCAAAGTGTGTTTTGTTTTGGCCTTTTATGGTCCCCCAAAAGAATCAGCCAGATGAATATTTTTGAGAAAAATCATAAGCACTTGCCTGACATTCTATTTGGCCGCACAGAAGACTTCAAAGCTTTCCACTTGAAAGCACATTGCCCTGAGATGTGATCATCATGTCAAAAGCCTCTGGCGCAGGGTGGTTGCTGGTCCTCACCCACCATAGGTCAGAGCCATGCTCTCCTGCCTGCCCCACATCCTACTGGCCCATTCGGAGACTTATTGTGTCTGCCTGTATCTGGGAACTGCTACAGTGTTTTCACAGAGTCTGGGACATTTTCACAGAGAACTTGTCCTTCCACTTCTTCTCTCCATGTAAGAAAAGGTAGCGTAAGAGTGGAGGGCTCAACAAACTGTGTTGCCCGGGATATGCTCAAGGGAGGGGGTGGGAGGCACTCTCGAGAGTTTCATGCCTCTAAGTGCTGGGTCAGTGTCTATAGGCTAGAAGCAGGGGTCTTTGGTGGCTGAGGTGATGGCCCAGTGAGGAAAGTGTTTGCTGTGCAACCTGAGGACCCACGTTTAGATTCCTAACATGCACTTAAAAGCTGTACATGGCAGTGGTGACATGGAACACAGCCTTGAGGATACGGTGATAGGAAGATTCGTGGAGTCTGCTGACCAGCCAGTTTAACCAATATAGTGAACTTGAGGTCAGTGGAGAGATGGCTCAGAAGTGAAATGAACTCTCTGATCTTCCAGAAGATTCAAATGCTGTCTCTAGCACTTACACCAGGCATCTCACAACCTCCTATGATTCCGCGGAAGAGATTATCTCAAAATAGTAACGTGGAGGGTAATGCTGGGAAACATCCGACCTTGACTGATGGCCTCCACATGCACAAATGTTCTTGTATGCCTGTGTGTGTATGTGTACATGTATGCATGCTTACACATACACACACACACACACACACACACACACACTCACCACAGAACACACACACACTCTCACCACAGAAAATACACACACACACCCCTCCTCAAGCTTTCAAGAGTTTGTGCCTTCAAAAGCCCTATAGATCCCAGTGCCCAGTGGCACTTAAGCCCAGGGAGATTTGATTATTCTGAAGATCCCTCTGGCTTTGAGAGGGGAAAGTGAGTACTGTAGAATCCTGGGCTTCATGGACCCATTATAAGAAATATGGTATTAGCCATCTGGGGGTAGATATTTCCCACTTAACATTTTCCTCTGTGTGTGTGTCATTAATACAGATATTCTTTGGAAATATGTAAAATTTGACTTTAGTTCAACCCTTCCAGTTTATAGATGAGTAGAAATGACTTAGTTGTTGCCATGTCTCAGATCAACAAGAGGAAGAAAATACCACAATTCCCAGGTTCATTTCCATGTACCTTATAAGGTCATATGACCTCTGGTATCTGCGCCTATGTTTAAACATACATAGCACACACACACACCCAATACTATACCAGGACTAGTCTGTTTTAATAGTCGTCAATAATCCTTTGCCACTCAAGAAGAAATGAATTTTTTTTTTTTTTGGTCTGTTCATTTAAAACCAAGGCAATACCTGTAATGTGTGTTTTACAAATTCTCAAAGATACTTTTCCAGGAAATCTTCAATCTCAGCTAATTAAAACAATTCTGAGTTTTAATTTTTAGGCAGAGTAGTGTAGACTTATATTTTTCAAAACCTGCTTTAGTAAGTGTGCGTAAATGGTTTCACCTCCCTTCTAGCCCACCACCCACCAGAGGTCATGGAAAAGAAAGATTAATAGGCAAAAGGAGGGTGTGGACCTGTTTAGAAACAGTTCTTTGGGGAGAATCCCATCTGCCTTGTCAGGATATTAGCAGTTCAGTTCACACAAATGAGCAGAGGTAGCTCTATTCACTTTCAAACACCATTCAGAAATCAGCAACAACAGTTTGCTCCAGAAGAAACCTCAAGGCTCTGCCATTTGGACTAAATCTGAGGAAGCGGCAAAGCCAATGGAACACCACCAGAAGTTCTTTGGTGCATTTCTTTCTACAAAGTCACAACAAACAATGATCAGTAAAGAAGGCAAGGCAAGCCAATACCACAGTGCCATCAGCAAAGACCAACATCAGCAAAACCCAATGAAGATCAGCAAAACATGGCAAGGCAAACCAACATCACACAGCATTGGCCACTGTCTGTTGGGTTATATTTATACCCTTTCCAAACATCACGTGTTCTCTTAAGCGTCCACTCTAGCAATACGTCGCATGCCCTCTTTCCAACCAGCTCCCAGAAATCCACCACTTGTCTGTTCTCAGCAAAAGAGCCTCCCACATGTCTGCTTCAGCAAAAACATCTCAGAAGACAGTTTCTGGGAAAACATCACATGACACAACCGAGTCTCCAAAGAAACCAGAAATTTCCACTTCACAGTAGGACTGGCTTAATGTTTTCTGGGGGTGATGTACCTGTCCCTGATTTTCTCTTATGATTTTTTTCACATTTCAATTGTGAAAGAGTGAGCCATCCTGGAATAAGAGTATGGGAAGTAGGTGTGTGTGTGTGTGTGTGTTTGTATGGTGACTCTTATTCGAGATGACTCACTATCTTGAAACTGAAATGTGAAAAAAAACCATAGGAGAAAGTCAGGGACAGGCACATCACCCACAGAAAACATTAAGCCAACCCTACTGTGGCAAACATTGGTTACTCTTCTACAAACAGAAATCCTCACCAACAACATCTCAAACCAATCCCCCTTTAGAATTTTCAACTCCAAGACTACCATGTGTGCTGGATTGAAATAGAGATTAGTGTTCATTGACACTCGAGGCTCCAAGCCAGTTCCCCCAAGGGCTTAGGATCAAAGTGTTTAGTTAGGCTGACAGTCCATATCTAACAGATGTCTTACTAGCGCAGCATGCATGTTCTGAAGGATGCTAGAGCAATGTCAGTAGATTCCCAAAAGGCTGGAGGATGGAAGTAGAAAAGTGAGAGAAAGAAAAATGAATGGTTCTTTTTTGGGCAGATAGCATTGGTATATTGATTTGAACAAATTGTTGGTAGAGGCCTGTCCTCCAAGCACTGTGGCCATCCTTATCAAAGCAGCTGTGGCGATCACAAAGGACTTTTAAGGTTGGGCTTGCTAACTACTGATGTCCCCTCAGAGGAGAGGAAGGAAAGGGTCAGTCAGACTTCACTTGGAATTCTGGCTGCTTCCCCAGAACCTTCCAATGGATTTATATGTAAGTCTACCTAGCAGCACTTGGTCCCATGGGCTCCAGACATGCTAGAGTATAGAAGGCTTAACTGAGGGAGGATTTTATTTAAGCAGCAATGGGGAAGTTGTGCTAGGGCAAGACTTCCTGGTGGTATGACTTTGGGGGATTTAGCCAGGCTCCTGTGAGTGTCATCATGTTCTGTAGACAAGCCAAATAAACTCATTGGCGCCCTAAGTTGGCCTTTGGTGGAAAATATTTTGGTCTGCTGGTGGCACCATATTTGAGGTGAATAAACATTTATTTCCATCTCTCTGGGGAAAGTTAATTGCACACAGACCGCTCTTTGAAGCAGAAATTCTCTGTGACTTTTACCCACACAAATGAGTCACGAGTAGACTGGCATCTTCTGCATTGGCGTTCCTGTTTTCCTGGTACCTCAGTATCCCAAGGAAGGACTGTGCTGCCTGGGGACCAAACGTAGCTGAAGATTGATTTTCCCAAGAAATCATCACAGTGCAGCCATGCACGCTGGCTTAAGAATCATGGGACACATTTGAGGATCGTAGTGAAGGAGACCTTATGGCCCACAAAGAGATACAATAGTTATGGTATGGCAATCATTGAACGATTTTGCTGACCATGGGGTAGAAGCTTTTGAGAAATACAGCTTAGTCCCTGGTTGACCAAGGAGCTTGTTCTATGGTTGTCTCTAAGAGTTTGGGAAGTACAGAGTCAGCCCAAGATTTCCTCATGGGTCTGTATGTGTCTGATGAGAACTCGATCTGCATCCTGTAATGAAGCTGTTAAAGTAGGCTTTTGTGTCTCTGAGATTTGGCGTAACAGATTGAACCCAGAAGTAAAAGCGAATGAGTTCATCTCCAAAATGTAGCATGATCAAGCCGAACTACAGAGAGTGCTGTATGGCAGGAGAGAGCTGCCCATTTATTTATTCTGTTTCATCTTTGCTGTTTTGAACCTTGTACCAAAGTGGATCTGAAGGACATTCAGCATTCCAGTGCTCCTGTCTTTGGGACCTTCAGTTCTGTCTCCTTAAGTGAAGCGACCAGAAGACATGTTAAATATCAGTGTAAAAATCCAGACTCTTAATTTTTTATTGTTATTGTTGTTTGTTTGTTTGTTTGTTTGTTTTGAGACAGGGTTTCTCTGTGTAGCCCTGGCTGTCCTGGAACTCACTTTGTAGACCAGGCTGGCCTCGAACTCAGAAATCCGCCTGCCTCTGCCTCCCTATTACTGGAATTAAAGGCGTGCACTACCACTGCCCAGCAGACTCTTAACTTTTTAAAAGATGTTATTTATTTTAAATTTTTTATTCATTATTGTGTGTGTGTGAGAGAGAGAGAGAGAGGGAGAGAGAAAGAGAGAGAGAGAGAGAGAGAGAGAGAGAGAGAGAGAGAGAGAGTAAATATTCTCAGAGGCCAGAAGAGTGCATCAGATCCCCTGGAATTAGAATTGCAAATGGTTGTGAGCTGGCCAGTGTGGGTGCTGGAAACCAAATTCATTCTCTCTCTCTCTCTCTCTCTCTCTCTCTCTCTCTCTCTCTCTCTCTCTCTCTCTCTCACCATGCAAATGGATTACATAAAGTGGTTTTTATTTCTTTTTTTTTCAATTTATTATCTTACACACTTTTCCAATAAGACAGATGTGAGCGAATCGGCCAGGACTGACTGGATAGCGGATCAGCTTTCAAGTTCACTCCCATGGTTATGTGTGGGAAATTTTACTTCCTTAGCACATGGGAGTTCCTGAGAGTGAATAATGATGTAGCTTTTCCCAGAATACAGGATTTAAGTGTGAGAGGGCTGCCCAGCTTGTCATTTATCACCTAATGTAAATGGTGAAGCACCACATTTTCCACTGCATTCTGTTTGTCAGCCAGGCTAATCTTGGTACAAGGATGTGACTATCCGAAATCATGGATTGTCGGGGCTGTCCTTGAGCTTCACTTCTGCATTCTGATGTCGTGAACACTGTCTGTTAGTGAAGAACACGTTTATGGTCTCACTTGGGACCATCAAATCCCAATGCTATGGAATTGGACCTAACATAATTTCTGCCTACGCAGGACCATTTCTATCTCACAGAATTCCATTCTGTTCAAGTTGTCCAACCCATTGATACAGTAATGTGATGTCTTCCACAGAGTCCATCTCCCCCCCAGCACCCAACTGAGTTACACAAAAGAAAATAACATTTTGATAAAGGGCAAGAATGCTACCACAAAATGCTTTAAGTTTAGGATTTGAGTTGGGGTTCATTTGTGACTTTCTTAGCTACCTGTGGTCTCATGTGACTCATGGACAACCTGGGCAAGCCTGCATGACACCCTCAGTATGACACTTTCCTTCAGTTCAGTGGAAATTTGTCCCAATTCACTTATTGCTACATTGCTAGACAAAAGCAGGTACATACCAACAGCTTATTTTTTATGTCTAATTTTGTAATGTATATGTGTATTTGTGTGTGTGTGTGTGTGTGTGTGTGTGTGTGTGTGTGAAGAATTGACAATTCTTAGGAGTTATTAGGAATCACTTGTCTCCTGGTATCTTGTTGCTCTGGGGAAGGAACTCAGGTCACAGGTTGTCAAACCTGAGCACAGGCACCTCCGCCCCATGAGCCTTCTCATCAGCCCCACTGGGCTTTTTCTTATCCCATATGTATGGCTTTCTCTTTCTGTACACTTTGTTCACACTACATCCGTTTCAGTCTTCAGCATCTTGGGTCTAGATAATTACATACACAGTCCAGTGGATCTCTATAGGTCTGGAGAGATAGCTCAGAATTTTAGAGCACTAGCTGTGTTTGCAGAGGGCCCATGATCTATTCCTAGCACCAACATGTTGGCTTGCAACCATCTGTAACCCTCTTCTGACTTCTAAAGGAAAGAGGCACACATGCGTTGTGCATGCATAAAACACCTATAACACAACATCTTAAAAATGTATAAATAAAAGGACTGCTATATTCTGCCTGAGTCTAGAATTTTTGAAATAGAATTAATATCCCTTTTACAATGTTCTCCAACATAATATTTTCATTAAAGAAACTCTACACTCTTTTGATGAAGTTTGTGTTTTCTTCCTTCTCTGGATTCTCTGAAGATAAGAATAGAGACTCCATCCATTCATTCATTCATCTTTCTATTTCACATATACTGAGATGTTTGTAAGCAATGGTTATGAAATAAAATGTTTAATAATGTGTTAAGGAGCATAAGGTATTATCCTGTGTTGCGGCCAGCCAGCGGCTCACATGTCTGGGTTTTAACCTGGAAGGCATCCTGGAATCTAGAAGAGAAGAGTGGGGCTAGGCGGAACCAGAAAGATGGAACCAAGACAACTGTCTGATCAAGGTTCAATTTTACTATTCCCGACACTGGGTTATGAAGCAGGGGGAAGGGGCCCATTCCCGCCAAATCATCCTGGAGTCCAGTTTCAGGTGACCAAGTGTTTGGCTCCTGAACAGCAAGGCGGCAGGCAGCAGCAGTGGGAGTGACAGAACGAAAGGGCGGCAGGCTCCACCCCATGCTCTCTTCTTGCTAATAGTGAAACCTGAGCAAACAGGTTTCAGGTTGGGGGAGTGGGGAGGTTACAATCCTGGTCCTTATAGCCTAGTGACAGGTGCCGATCATATAAAACGGATGTGTAAAACAGACACAGTAAAGTAATATCAATGTGTAATGGGTAAAGATGGACAGGGGGTGCTGGGCTGTGGTCCTTAGGGGCAGAGTGTAGGAGAAGGCAAAGCTTGTTGGAGGAGAATACTCCCCTGCTGCTAACTATTCACCTGGCGCTGCTTAGACCCATAGCAAAATGGTTGTAAAGTTAAAGCGAGACAAAGGACCAAAGAAAGAATTGGCAAATCAGATGCTGACAGCGCTGGACTTCAGCAACTATGTAGCACATTATTACTCCTGGAGGATCGTGGAGTCAATGCTCTACTACATCTGCTTTGTGTTGGCTGGGCACAGAGCCTGGGTAGGTCTCTGCGTGGTCTCCACAAGCAGGGCTCATTCTCTTACTGGAAAAGCAATAAAACCAAAAACAAAGCCTGTTCAACGTGGACACTAAATCAGTCTCTGCTGCTTCTGGAGTTCTGTTTGTCTGTTCTGGTGCCGAGGCTAGCTTAAATGTACATTTTCTCTTTCTTTTGGGATGGAAAGAGAATACCCCAAGTCCCTGGATCAACTTCGGCCTTCATAACTGCAGGAGGATGGGGCAGGGCTTTGGAAGTAGCTCAAAGAGGTCAGCAGCATGACCAGGAGTCTGGAAACGAGGACCACTGGGAAAGTTTCAGTAAAATGAGTTGATTTAATTGGGGAAAAACATACTGAAAGGGTGTTTAAAGAGACATGGAGAATACATGCACTAATCGGAGGTTTTATTGAAACAGAAAAGATTTCAGCCGACTTTCACATATTGATTCGTTCTCACTTTTGGGAATCAGTAAAGATTTGTTAGAACCTCTGCACTACGGGATTGGATCCAGACTTCTTGGTTTCTATATCTGAGCCCAATCATTTCCTGTTAAAAAGAAGGTAATTAGTTCACGATGATGTTTAGAAGAGCTAGCGCTTTCACAGTGTTGTATCTGGGGACGGTGAAAGCATAGCAACACATCTTGGAGTTTTGTTCCCAATATCTCAAGTGTAATGAGAAAATTGTGCTCCCTCATTTGATGCTATTAACATGTTATTTTGTAACATTGAATTCCAATGCTATTAACAAAAGATTCTTGAACTTTGTTTTACTTCTTTTTTTTTAATGTATGATTTTACCTGTTTGTGTGTGTGTGTGTGTGTGACACACATGTGTACACATGTGGGTGACTATGAATTCAGGTACATATGGACACCAGGGTTAACTTTGGGGGGTCTTCCTCAGATGCAATGCACTCTGTTTTGAGGCAAAATATTTCTCTAGGACCCGGGCTCACTGATTTTATTAGAGTGATGGGTGGATGATTGCTAAGGACCCTCCCATCTCTACCTCCTCAGCTCTGAGGTTGGTTATACTCACACCACATTATACCATGTTAATTTTAGGTGGAATCTGGAAAATCAAACTCAGACCATCTTGTTTGCATGGCTAACACATAACCACTTGAGGCCACCTCCCTGGTCCAATTATTCTCTCTCTCTCTCTCTCTCTCTCTCTCTCTCTCTCTCTCTCTCTCTCTCTCTCTCTCTCTTTCTCATTTGCCTAGTGTAAATATTTAACACTGACTCATTTGTAGCCTCTTATTTAGGTGTCTGTGAACAAGGTAAACAGAACAGCATCAGGAAGTCCCAGAAACTGACCAAATTCTCTCGGTCCCTCTCTCTGAAAAACTATATAAACAATAAAGACAGCTGAGAGTCAATTTCATACAAGCTGCAAAGAAGTCTCTAACACCAGATCCACTGCCTGGGAGAAGCAGAAACTAGCCCAGTAGCCTAGAAGAGGTTTAAATCAAATGAATCTCTTGAAAAAGATGTTTTCACCCTGATGAGTGTGCTCTAAGTTCCTGGCTTTTATGAGCTCTCACCCAACCTGGAGTGGGCATTGGTGATCCCCATATCTTTGAGTCATTTCTGCCCCTCATTCATATTCCTGTAAGTAGCCCCAGTAAAACACATTGTATCACCAACATGGACTTTGGTGGTATCCATGCGTTGGTCAGCCATGGGCTCCCTATCTGGGGTGTGCAGGAATATGTGTTGCAGATAGTCAAAAGTCTTGTCATATAACATTTGGGCAGTAGACACAGCACTTCTTTCTAGCTCATTCTCCTTTGGGGTATTGTTATTTGTGTGATATAATTTCGTTCTTTGGGAATATATAAACATCTTTTACCAGTTGAAATGAATGTTCCAAATGTATGTCTGCCATCTAGAGTTTAGTCTGTCTGAACCATGTGAGCCAGTTCCTGATCCCTGCTTGTCAGTGTTTGTACTAAGATGTTAAGTGCAGATGTTTAATTGGCACAGGAATAACTGTTATTTTTTTTTCATTTTGCCCTCTTCAAATTCTCAAAGTTCAATGAAGTCATACCAGAGAAAAATAGCATTTACTCAGAAATGTACATTGTTCCAAGTACCTATTACCTTGTGGTAATAGACAAGTAGACTTGAAGAAAGCTGGCCAGGCATGGGGGAGCTGCAGGTTAGAGTATCATGGCTGCCTGGTTAACTGGCCATCACTCAATGGCCTGTGACATCTTCCTCCACCTCCAAATTGCCATTGAATTTGGTCCATTTTCCAGGTTTTAACATAGCCCTTCATTTGAAAGACATCGTGTTAGAGTAGAACCCTGTCACTAGTGTCCTGAAATGTACCCATGAAGCTGGCTGCCTCCCTTACACTGTTGTCTGAAAATATGTGACTTGGATTTCTACAAGAGCCACAGGCCTGCAACAGGAGGAAGGAAATGCAAATAGGTTATATAGCATCGTCCTACTCATTCTTTGACATCTGGTGTTTGCTGGCCTTTATAGATCATTTAGTCCTTGGGTGCAACATGGCTCACTACCTATCATCTTCTGTCCATCATCAGCTTCCTAAACAACGTACCCCCATCATGTGCTGCCCATCATCCACCCCATCATCCATTCCATCATCCACTCCCATCATCTGCCGCCCATCATTGCTTCCTGAGCAATTGATACTTTCACTGAAGTCATTTGTAGAACCCCTCATGTTAATTTCTTTAAGTCTGGGCTAATGGTATCATAGTCTTTAAGACACTTTGAAAATGATTGGAACTCTTAGGTTTTATTGGTATTTGGGGGTCATGACCTAAGGAAAGTTGCTTCTGTTACCACTATCCATTCAGGAAGCTCTTTCCCAGTCCTTCTCCTGGAGGGTAAATGGGGTGACATCCACTGAAGCTTCTAATGAGTTCGAAGTTTACTAGGAAAGTACTATATTCCAGACAGGAGCATGCCAAGTCACATGATTAAGTAAGACCCAACCAGCCGGGCAGTGGTGGCGCACGCCTTTAATCCCAGCACTTGGGAGGCAGAGGCAGGCAGATTTCTGAGTTCGAGGCCAGCCTGGTCTACAGAGTGAGTTCCAGGACAGCCAGGGCTACACAGAGAAACCCTGTCTCGAAAAATCAAAAAAAAAAAAAAAAAAAAAAAAGTAAGAGCCAACCACCATCTCCATCTCCCAGGAGAACTTTATAAATGAATAGTCTCTGAGGTGGGGCTATATATAGAAGGAAATTACAAGACTAGATAAGCAAAGGGTTTCGCTAGAGGGAATAGATAAAAAGCTTGTGGCTGTTCTTGGTAATCAGGGAAAAGGAATGAGCCCTAGATTAAAACTCTGACATGATCATTCAATTGGACTGTGGTTCAAGGTCCAGTCTATCAAAAGATTGCAATACAGGTGCGTACTGTTACAAACAACTTCACATAACTTTTGGAAGCATTTTCCCAGAGTTATTGGCTCCTGAGAGAGAAAATAATCAATTGTAGATTGGTTCCTGTCTTTTGGTGGGTAGATGCACCAATAGAAGGATGGAGTAGGGTTATCTTGGAGTTGTCCTTCTTTATAAATTTAATATAAATGAATTGGAGAGCTCCTTGGAAATACAAGTCTCTGAACCCTATTCTCAGAAAGAAAAATTCTGAGGTCCCTTACAGTAGCCACTGGCTACCATAAGAACACTAGTGTGAGAGAGATGAAGATACAAGCAGACATCTGGCTGACTGGTCCAACAAGATGATTTTGGTCTAAACTAACTCCAAATGGAGCATTGTCTGTCTCTCAAATATCTCAAAGGGAACCTAAAGTGGAAACACTGAAGGGTTCTTTGGAGAGTAAGTTGGATAGTGTTTTGTTGAGGTAAACATGTGAAGGAATGTTTTCTTAAAGTGGTCACAGGTGTGAAAGGCTAAGGTAGACTCGTGAAGGAAAGTTTCACTGAGGCAGACACAGGAGAGGATGTTCTGCTAAGGCAAGCATGTGAAAAAACACATGATGAAATATTCTTTCTCTGCCTTACATTGTGTAGTTGAGTGGCATTTGTTGGGACACCATAGAGAGAAACACACCAAAAAGCTCCTTGTGGTATGCTGCAGTTTGTTGCTGCTTCCAAGGACTATGGCTGATGGGATGCACGTGCCGAGGCAAGATCTGTGCTGAGGCAAGGCCCATGGAGGACAAGTGATGTTTGGAGGGTATAAATAGGACTCCATGGAGTGATGGAGACAGAGCTTGGCTTGCTGGTCCAGCTAGCTGTGCAAAGCTTGTGGGTCTTGCATCTTTGCTGATTGATCTTCATGTCCCTGAAAGAAGCACAGCCAAGAACTTCTCCTGTTGGTCCCTTCTGCTGACTCGAGCAGAGGCTGAGGCCTGGCTGTCTCTGCTAGGTCGTGTCACTGCTATTGCTAAACTGACTCTACAGACCTGGATTCCTGGTGGATCTGTGAGGTGTTTGTGAGTGGACTGAGCTGCTGCTGCCTGTGAACCTGTGAACTGATCTGCCAATTTCCAGACAACACAGATGGGAGTTGCTCCAAAGAACCATTCTAAGCAGGTCCACTTCCCCACCAACCCCTGTCCATGTATATTCTCTCTCTCTTTCTCTCTCTCTCTCTCTGTCTCTCTCTCTTCCTTGTCTTTCCTTCTTTCTTTCTTTCTTTCTTTCTTTCTTTCTTTCTTTCTTTCTTTTTTTTTTTTTTTTGAGACAGGGTTTTTCTGTGTAGCCCTGGCTGCCCTGGAACTCACTCTGTAGACCAAACTGGCCTCGAACTCTGAAATTCGCCTGCCTCTGCCTTCCAAGTGCTGGGATTAAAGGTGTGTGCCACCACTGCCCAGCGTATGTATTCTTTCTTTTTCCATTGCCTCTGGTGGGTGGTGGGTTGCAAGGAAAGTTAAAGCATTTAAAAGCCATCATTTAAAATATGATTTGAAAAAGTTAAAGTTATAGGAACACGACAAGATTTTTGTGGTTTGTGACATTTAATTAATTCTCAAATACAGTCACATACAATGGAACTACATCGAAGTTCTCATCACAGTCTGGTCCTTACATTTGTAATTGATATCATGCAGTTGTTTTCTTTTCTAATCCTCTCAATTTTCATTTATCTTTAGTACTAGAAGGGATGTGAATATGTGATTCACAGCCAACTGCATTGACCATTACAAGGTTAACTATACTATTGGCTTACATGTACATAGGAAGACAGCTTGGTTTGTAAAGCCCGCATGAGTCTGGGGGCCAGAATTTGATCCCCAGTACCTCTACAAAAGTTAGGCATGACAGTGCTTGTCTATGGATCCCTGGAGCTTGTTGGCCAGCCAACATCTGAATTGATGAGACTGGCGTTTACTGGAAGATACTGTCTAAAAAGCACAAAATGAGCTATATCGAGAAAGACACCTGACATTAACCGTTATTCCCCTGTGCATGTGCACACATAGACACACACACACGGTACATAACAAATTCGAAAGTGAATTTGGTTGACTATTCTTAATTCCAAGCTCACATATCTCTGTCCCCCTGTAACATGCTGAAGTGTGTGCAGAAGTATTAAGGCACTCAGAAGTGACAATGTATACATTTCATATTGAACTGTGCCATTTCAATCCACCAGCTCCCATCTCCACCTGCCCCATTTCAAGGTCTCCTACTAACTTCAGTTATATTTTACAGACCATGTATCTTACTTTTTTGGTTGTTTGTTTTGAAAGGGCTGGCACATGCTTCCAAACCTGAATACCCTGGTCTCATCTCAGATGTGTGAAGCAGAGTGTTGACACCTGCATGCTGTCCCTTGACTTGTACCCACCCGCAGACGCTACTCATGTGTCCTTGAGCATGAATGCACATGTGCTTGAAAACATGCTCCACACACACCAGGTCCACAAATATATATAGTATTTTTGAAAAGATAAAACTCATACCCAAATCTGCCACAATTTTGTTTCTCTAATAATAAAGATATAACTGTTTCTTGCAATTACATTTTTGATTAAACAGTGAAGTGACAAGTTACGGATTTGTTTTTGCTTTTTAAGATGCTTCAAAGATTAGATGGGTGTTGAACTCTAAAATGTGATCTAGAGACTTGAGCAGTTTCTTGTGAGGTCTAAGGAACTGGTGTGGGAAAGGAATGAACAGGACCCCCAAGCCCCTGCAGATGTGCAGGAAGAAGATCTGTAAAAGCACTCAGGATCAGGACAGTTTGAAAATAGTAACAGTTTTCTAACTAATTAAGGTCAAAGAAGAAATTTCTCTGGTATTTTTAAAATGTTAATATGTAATGAAATCTAATTTTTCTTTGGAATTCCTATGTAGCTACTCTAATCACTAAACATTTATATGCCTTGAAAGCATAGGATCATTAAATTATATACTTTGGGGGGTTGGATTAATTGACACCAGGCCATCTAATTTAACTTTCTTTCACAATTAGGAAAATGAGTATCAGGTAAGGTCATGATTACTCTCAGTGGTAGAGTTTGATGCTTTTGAAACACATTTTTTTGTGGCTTCTTGTTTATAAAGCCCAGTCTTTGATTTAACTTCCAGCCACTACCTTTTTTGTTCCCTCTTCATAAAAGTTGGAATCCAAGACACCCCTATCCTTCACTCCTGCAGAATCCAGTCCCTTTTATCTCACCAATGCACAAGAGCCTGGAAGGCCCCAAGAGCTGAACCCAGCCTTGCTTCCTCAGATGGGCAGAGGTTAGAGAGAAGGCAAAGTGAGCAGGCAGGCTGCAGCACGGAGCCAGCTTACCATCCCAGCCATGGCACAGACTCAGGAACGCTGTCAGAACCAGCAGAGGCCAACCCAGAATCACACAGGGACCCCAGCAGCAGATGGAGATCAGCAAAGGAGAGTGCAGGAGTTGGCAGTGTTGTCCTGGTCCACTGGTCCACTGATCCTCTTCCAAACGCATGGCTGGCTCTCAAACTGCCATGCCTCTGCCGTCCTGTGCTCTGCTGAAGTGTCTGCAGGTTTCTGAGGAATTAAATTCTTATGATCCGACTCTTCATTTGAATGAGATGCAAGAAGAATCATTACCCTTTGCAAGCAACAAGGGGGGACCGTGATTACGGGTGATTACAAGAGAAGGATTTATGGGGAGGAAAAACAGCCTGAAGTTTTGTTCAGCTGCTCACAAACCTGAGGGGCAGCATCTCTGCTCTTCCATGGTCTTCCCTAGCCCATCTCTAAGTAGCACTTCCTTATAGAAAGGAAGAAGAGAGAGGAACGTGTACAAACTCGTTCTCTTTTTTTGTTGACCCAGAAAACAAGTGGGTTCCTAGAATTTCTTCTCATAAGCATTACACAATGAGGTATATGTATTTCATTGGCTAGAAACATGCCATGTGGCCATTTCTGAAGGGAAGGAATGCTTGGATGGATGTTGTTTCCAGCATCTATGATTGAAAGAGGCCAAGGGATTCTGTGAATGGTTTGGTCTTATCTTACAACTGGAGGCCCACAGAGATGGGGGCTATGATTCTTTTGGAAGCAGGGTGTCTTTATAAGACTAGGTGACTATCATATGACCTCTTGATGAACTGAGATGTTTGTACATTTGTTCAAGTTCAAGTGGGAATGTTTCATTATATGGTGCTTTTATTGCTGGTTGGATTTATATATGCATAGACTTACTGTACCAAGTGCTTCATACGGTTTTTTAGTATTGTCATACTTGATCCTTACATGCATTTGAACCAAAAAGGCTAGAGAGATGACTCTGACTCAGAAGGTAAGATTGCCTTCTGTTCTTGTAGAGGACCCAGGTTTGGGTTCCAGTCCCTACACAACATCCCACAACCTCCTGTAACTCCAGTTTTGTCAGGGGATCTCTCACCCTCTTCTGGCCTCTGTAGGCCCCAGGCACACACTTGGTACAAGGCATATTTGTAGGCAAAATTCATACACATAACATTAAAAAAAATGAATCTTAAAAGAACTTGAAATGCAGAGGCTGTTTGGGCAGAATCGTGGAAAAGCAAGCTGACCCCAGAGAAGCTTAAGTTCCAACAACTAGGGCAGCCTGGACTTGGATGGAGGTAATGCCCTGGAGTGCCCCTCTCGTGGTACCTGTGTTGGTGTCTGTGTCACAGACACTGAGTACGGATTCTGTTTAGAGACATAGAAGGTGAATTTTGTTTGGCTGGCAGCATGAACTCTTTTCATTTTCTTCCCTCCTCCTCTGAGAGCCTCAGCAGACAAGTCTCCAGGTACTCCTCCCTGTGGCAGACGGTCTGATTCACAGTCCCAGCAGGTCACCTGCTCCTTTGAGGACGCGTGACATACATTTCTATGGAACGTGCTTACCTGTACGGCTGCTTTTCATTTTTATCTTTTCTCTGGGCGAGTATGAAAACTACTGAGTTCTTTTTTTATCCTTACCCTAAATATGGCTCCTCTGGAGGGCAGGCCGTGTGGCTTATCTGGGCAAGTATGAAAACTGCTGAGTTCTTTTTTATCCTCACCCTAAATATGGCTCCTCTGGAGGGCAGGCCATGTGGCTTATCACTGGCTTATGTTGGATTCCTGGGCTTGTGGGGTGGGGGGTGGGGTGATGGCCACAGGAGGGAGGAGAGCTTGGAAAATTCCTTAGTCCCACTGCTGGTGCCCTCCCTAATGAAGCCTAGCTAAAGTCCATCTTTATAGTGTTACATGTCAGTATGTTTAGAATAAGTTCCTGTATTCCCTAGAATTATTTCTGTGTCTGGTTATTCATGGCCCTGAATGAGCTGTTTTTTGACTCCTGTCATTGAAGAGTCTACATTATCTGCCTCTTGAAGGGAAGTGGAGCTAGCAGCAATGTTTGCAGCAGTTTCCACAGGTGACACCCTCAGTGGCCAGGTGGAGCCCTCTGCTCTCTGAAGTAGCTGAGGCTGTGGGCCTGGGGCTAAAAGCTGAGTATGGTGAGCACCGAGATCACGAGCCAGCCATGAGATGGAGAGGAAATGAATTCCCGCTCACATTAACAGTTAATGCGCTGAGAATTTCCAGCGCAGCCTCTGCAGTGATTTAAAGAGAGACTCGCTAGTCTGTGCTCACACCTCCTTGCCCTTCGTTTTATTGATTTTGTGTAAGATCGGACTGATGCTAACTTACTCCAATGTTAGTATAATGTAGGACTATTTTGTAGGCCACACCAGCCGCTCTTTGATTATGAATTGATATTTCCCATGAAGCCATTGTAAAAGGAAGACTAATAGGAAAGGCCAACACATCTTCCATTTTGCACCATTTTATCCCAGGGCCTGTTAAAGTTGTCTGATGGAGAGTGAAAGTTGATGTTGCTCAGCTGCCATTGATATGGGCTTTGTGCAGATGCTGGCATTTCTGATAACACTGGAAGGATGTCTTGCCTTATGAATGTGGGCTAAGACAGGAATGATAGGAATGAGGGGCAGCTGTCTCAAAAGTAAGGGCTGCTGGGAATATGCTGGTCTCATTTTCATCCTGCCTGGTCTCGATGGCTTGGCTGTACACAGTGGGTTGTGAATGGGCTTTCCCGATGTCCCTGCTGAGACTACCTTGGGTTACAAGTCACTATGAGAGTCTAATCTAGTCTTCAAGGTTCTAAGGAAAGCAAGACCCAGAGAGTAATGTCCAAAGTCACGTGACTTGGGATGCTCAGTGTTCTGGGTTATCTCCTTGGAGCTCACTCAGTTTTACAAGTCAATAAGATCCCGTTGGGAACTTCCCAGGGAGATAATTCAATCCTCTTATTTTGTGGATCCCTGCTGATCCTGAAAATAATTCGCATATGATACAATAAAATAAGAGGAAAAAGAAAAAGAAAAAGAAAGATCAGGTGGTATGGGAGGCAGTTCTTATCTCCAGGGAAACATTCTTTTAGGTTTATGGTGTGAGAATAAAATTACGAAATTACAGAGTCAATACTTAGCACTAGGATATTTCCATATCGCAGGCCATCGAAAATGTGAACCATCTTACAGACACTCCTAAGAATGGCAGAGCTGCCAGAAGTGGTCTTCATCATTGTTTCTCCGATTCTGGAAGAAAGTAGTTATATTTGGAGGGTGGGGGCGATTTTCAATCTTGCTAGTTAAGGATAGTAAATACATGCTTTTTCATGATGGACTCTGGTTACCTGGACATAGATGTCATCTCCTCTATGCTGCGGGTTATCTTTAATGCCAAACTAAAGGAGTTCTGGATTTCCACAGGAACTCCCGTTTGTGCTGAACATTTGCTCCTTTGCCTTCAGGTTTCTTCCACACCATTGTCAATCATATGGTTTCCCAGAATCCTTTGCTAGCTGACTCCCCAGCAGGTTCAATGCAAGTTTGGAAAACAATAGGAAGGAAGACCCAGATGGAGTTGTCTGTCTCCCCTTGCTCCAGGAAGTATCCATCTGTGGTCAGAGCTTCTGGGTGGGAACAGCCCTGTTGTCTGAAAGCATCCCATTTGCCTCTCAGCCTAGAGGAGCTGCCAGCTGCCCCAGTCTTCCCCTGATGCTGTATGGTGCTCCTAACATCCTTTTCACTAATTGTTTATATGAAATTCCCTCTCTTTAGCTCCCTGATAAGGTCTCTGCTTTCCTAATAGTTGATCAATCTGCTTTCTGAGTAACATGCCTCCTGTGGCAGGCTGCATGGCTATGTTGTTCTAACAGAGGCATTTCTCTTTAGAAGCATTCTACAAGGTATGTGGAGATGTGCCTGTGAGAGTAAAGCAACCATACCTCTTTGAAACCTCTGTCAGGAGCAGACCTTCACTGAACAATGGCTGTGTGGGCCTCCTGTTTCTATAGGCACCACATCATTTAATCCTGTCCTCTAATTAAGATGAGGACCCAGCCCCCAAAATCTGTTTTAGCTAATGACAAGGGTTTGTTCTGTCTGATTTTGGTGTCCTGGTCTCTCAAACAGTGCCTATGTTATCTCCACTACTGAAAACTATTTTAACCAGATATGACTTGACCAGAACGTAACTGGCTGTCGTGGTTGTTGTTGTTTTGTAAATTTTGGCATTTGGATAACTTGTATTCTGAAGGAATTTTCTTGGCTGTAAAAAGGTTAATAGCCATTTGAATACAGGTCAGACTTCTTCAGACAGACAGATTTCTTCTTAAACTTTTAAAATTATAAATACTTATTTATCTATGTATGTACCACAGTGCCGTGTGGAGGAGGTCAGAAGACAACTTACAAGAGGCAGCACTCTTCTACCGTGTGGGTCTGAGAGAATTGCCAGCAAGCACCTTTACCCAATGAGCCATTTCATTGGCTTCCAGACAACTTTCAAAATAACAACCTTAATGTATTTACTAATGCTCTTTTTTGAAATACACTATTTTGTTTGGAATCATTCAAAAAATATATTGGTAAGAAAATGGGTTTACTCTCCATTGCTTGGTTATGTGGAAGGAATACACAGTAAAGTTTTATGTGCCTAGAATGTCTGTGCAAAATAAAACAGTCCTCGTGCATGAGTTAAATAGACGTGGGGGAGGGGTGCCTTGGGTCTCCTGAGTGCTCCAGTCAGAAGCACGCAGGGATAAATTAATATGGTGATGGGTTTTTCTGTGCCTGTTATGCACTTCTCCTCAGAAAACTTTCTTCTCATTATCTCTTCCCTCTCATATTCGACAATTTTCTCATGAATATTAAATAGCTTATCAGTTTAGGCTGTTGTAGCTTGAATTTGAAACGTCCATGCTGGCTCTTGTGTCTGGACACTCAATCCCCAGGTGGTGGCTGATTAGGGAGGTTGTGGGAACTTTAGGAGGTGGCGCCTCCATACTGGAGACTGGAGGAAGGATGTGACTGGGAGGGTTGTAGACTCACCTCACTTTCTATTCTCTCTCTGCTTCCTGTGTGTGGGTGACGTATGATCAGCCCGTTTCCTGCTCTGGCTGTTGGTTATTGTGCTTCCCCTGCTGTTATGGATTTCTCTCTTTGGAACCATAAGCCAAAGCAAACCCTCTTTCTTCCTTAAGTTGATTCTGGCCAGAGGGTTTTATTACAGAAACAACAACAGCAGCAGCAGCAACAACAACAAAAACCCATCTAATAATTGTGCTTTAGAAATGGAAAGTTTTCCTTCAGGTAATAGGCACTGGTCCAAACATGGTGTTTCTGAGTCCTGCTACTGTAAAGGTCTCATCAATTGTGATCAATCAAATAACTGATGATTGTATAGCCTGTTTAATAAACTTAGCAGTTATTATAGAACTCAGCAGGTTAGAACTTGAAATGTCAATCATTAATATTGAAAAACAGTGGACTTTGAGGTGCAGGCTCCCATATAAAGTAATATTGGGATATGCTGTGGTGCCTTGGAATTTGATGGAGCCCTTTTTAATTCTTAGAGGGTTTAACTCAGGGGGCTTGGGTTCCAGGAAACTCAGTGCCTACCAGGGCTACTCTTAGGCAATGGCTTTCAGGTTCTCAAAAATTTGAAAAATGAAATTTGCAGACCACAGAGGATAAGTTATAGAGAGAAATTTAGAGGAGATTCACTTATACTGCCTCTGAAAATGAATTATTACAGCATTGGAAATTGGACCTGATTTTATATTTATTTCCAAAGATGGCTCCCTGATGAACCACATATCTCAGTGCAGTGTATTTTACTCTCCCTAGACCTCAGCTGGCCCTGTGACCTCTTGGGCCAGCATAGTGGGGTCAAATTAACACTGCAGACGTTCCCAGAGCCCAGGTGCTCAGGGGCTTCGGCTTGGACATCATGTTCTTACAGAGCTTGCTCTAAGAGAAACTATGTATGTGCCATGAAAACACCGAATTGTCTTGAGAGTGCTCTGTTTGGGGAAGCCCCTGGTAAATTCTGCAGAGAGGCTGGCTGGGGTAGAAAGAGGAAGATGCCCATCCAGCCCTGAGCTTTCTTACCCTTCCAGCAGAGGTGGTGGGCACAGGAGACAGCTTCAGGCGATGGAAGCAGCTAGCATCTAACGGTAACTTCACAGCATCTGAAGTAGATGTGCTTAGCTGACCCACCTGGCAGTTTTCTATGCAGAGATAGCTCATGGAAACAACTATTCTTCAAATTGCCCGTTACCTGTACCAACTTTAACTGTCACATGTTGGCAATTAAAGGCCTGTCACTCTGGTTTGAATAAATCCTTAATATTCATTTGTGATACTCACGTGTCTTATAGGGGGAAAAGGCATTTTACTGTTTGACAAAGTTAGATGGAAATGTCCCTCTCCAATCTCCTATTCATGACTCATTGACTGGACAAATGATTTCAGTCACATCAGTGGCATGGTAAGTCTCACTAGTCATATCAGTTCCAGGGTTCTCCTTCAGTGCTGACTTAAGAGGCAGCTGGAGTGGTGTGCAGACCATGGTGCTAATCAAATACAATATGTGTCTCCTTCTGTTGATGAGATCACATGACAAAATATTAGCCAATGAGTAAGTGGAAAAATTGGTGGAAAAAAAATGTGTGGATATTGATAGGAGGCAATAGAAAGCTGATTTGTAGTTCTCTAGTATCCCTGATGGAGCAGTTACAGGATGATACAGTGTCTACCAGCCCAGATCCTTGGGTGGGACAGGGGGCCAGAACCCCTCACTGGTCCTTATGCACAGTTGTGTGATCCAGAAACAATTTCTTGTTCCTAAGTCCCCAGTGTGAGAGTAATTTGCCCTTATAACAATCTAAACTTTTGTGGCCAATGCAGGAATCTTTAATATTCCATAGGCCCCCATATACCTACTCTAAGGCCATTGAAAACAACGAGAGGAATTGGGGGCATAGGTCAATTTTGGTTAAACCCCCAGTACTGAAAACAAGCAAAGCCAGCTTGGAATCTAAATAAATATACATGGTATGCATCTCTATGTCAGCAGAATTTAAAGGCACTATTCTGCTTTGATCTCCAACTATATTCAGATAGAGAGAGAGAGGAGAGAGAGAGAGAGAGAGAGAGATTTTAAATATGGGGGTATGCCTATGACAGTATTAAATGGAGATCCGAGGATAACTTTGGGCATTGGTCCTCACCTACTACGCTGAAGCAGAGTCAACTTGCTTCATGGCTGTGTGTGTGCCCTGCTAGCTGCCCCACAGGCTTCTGGGAATTCTTTTGTTGCTGCCTCTCATTTTGTTGTGGGAGGGCATGTCATGAAGGCATTCACTACCCGTCCTGCCCAATCTTTATGTCTGCTCTGGGACATTGAACTCAGGTCTCGGAGATCTCAAAGCACACACTTTGCAAACCGAGCTGCCTCTCCAGCCCCTCCGATGGTTTTCTTAGTTTTTTTTTTTTTTTCAACACGGGCGTTCTGTCAGCAGCACCATTTTATATCTTGAATAATTTGAAAACACTTGATACTCAAGTCATCCTTGAATCAAGTTGTTTTCCTTTTTGTTTTTGAGAGTAATTTTCCAGCAAGGTAATAAAAATAATTAGAGAATATAAAATATTTATAAGTAATAACATGATTAGTATTTGTACCGCTAAAGAGGTGGATTTTTTTCTAAAATAATTTATTATGAGATACCAAGCTTGTATTAAAATGAGAGCCCCATGATCCCCTAACTCAGTTGTAGTAATTTTCAGTGTATGGGCAATATTTTCAAATAAGTTTTGGCTGCCTATAAACTTGCTCTATTTTCCTTTGCTTTTGCTTCTGCACACTGAGGATTTAAGACAGGGTCTTGAGCATGCTGAACAAGGCATGCTTGCAATGAGCTGCCTCAACAGCCCTTATCATAGAATCTGCTTCTGCCACCCAAGTGCTAGGACTTCTGGTATTTAATTGTGTCCTGGTCATCCTTTATAGTAACTAATCCTCTTTCCAAATCTGTGTAAATGTATCTGAGTTTTCTATGGACACATGTGGTCATGACTATGGACACATGTAAGCATGACTATATTTCTAACTAGGTTCTGATTTCCACCCTGGTTGTTTATCAGTTGGTCATTCCCGCCCCTCATTTGACCAGAGAGTCTGAAATGCACAGTCATTTTGGGCTAGGTATTGCTAGCTCCATCTTCCATAAAAGTGTCCTGATTTGGAAGACAGAGTAGATGGACACCCTTGCAACTGAACAGCTCTACCATGGTTCTGATATTTGGATCCTGTGGTTGGTTCTCTGCCCCTTTCCCAGACTTGTATTCATTCTTGTCCCTAAGACACCCCCACCCTTCTCCCAAGGATAAGCACATCTTGATTAGCAAGGCCTGGTCCCTCATCTCTCTGAGGGTTTTGGTTAATGCCTACCACTGCTGATTGACTTCCGTCAGCATCAGACAACCTCTGTAATATACCATGCAAATATTGAAAAAATAAAAGAGAATTTCTAGATGAAGGCAGCAAGGCCTTGGGTGAAGGATGGAGCCCTTCTCTGCAGGGCCACTGTGACAGCAGGGATGTCTTGTCATTGGAGCTGGCCCCAGGCCTCCTGGACTGTTTAAGTAGCCACCATCCAGTGATTCTGTGGATCGGTGCTGGGACAGCATTCTCACATTAGGCTCTCTGGTGCTGTCTGCAGGGTTCTTCTATTCTTCAGTCCTTCCTTGTGGTCTGAGCACGGCCCTGTGTCACCCTTCTTACCGTCTAGTCCATCCTTATGAATGATTGGCAGGACCAGATTTCCATCCCTGTTGTGCTTGTTTCAAATACATTGTAATGACTTTCTGCTGTTCTGAGCAGTTAACTCCTAATGGAGTTCTCTCTCCATATAAAATGCAAAGCAAGAACATAGTTACATATTTTCTCCTTGATCTCAAGAGCCACCTGTAATTTCTCTCTGCCATGTCTGTGGATTGGCTCATCTCTGCCTCCTTCTTACACACAGAGACCCTCACCAGGGACTTTTTGGTGAGGTGTGAGAAATGGACTGAGCCAGGAGTCATACTTTACTGTGAATCTACCATCAACATAAATTTCTGGAGAGCAAAATAAATATGAATGCCTAAGGTATAGACAAACCCCCGTGGATATGAGACTGAGCAGATGCTAAAAAAATACAGAAGAACTAAAATCTTGCTGTGGTTATTAGTAATATGAGCATCCGCAGAGATGAACCCAATATCTATGACTTCTGCCTGGAAAAGCAACTGGGGCTTGTGTCTGGCTGGCTGGGTGGTTTAGTCTCCCTTGCATGACGCCTGTGAGCTCTTGAGACAGCTAATAAACATGTTTCTCCTTCTTATGGCCTCCGTGTCAGTGACCTTCTGTGGAATCTGAAACAAATCCTGCTGACTTGACCTCCATTAGGCTCAAACAATCTGCGTCCCAGCATTAAAACACGGTTTAATAAAAACAGGTCCTCTGTAAGAGTGTGGGGAAACGATGTAGGTGTGCTTGTAAAATGTTCTGCTGGGGGAGCAACACAATGAACTGTGAAAGTCATAGGCTTTGTCATTTTGGATGACAGAATTTGGGAGTTCTCACCACCACAATCCCCCAAAATGTAGATTCTAAACATATTCAAAGTTATGACTAGGGGTGGGTGGGTGGCTATGTGTGTGTGTGTACATTAGTGTCTGTGTATGTGTATTCAAGAACAATAATTTTAAAAGCAGGATGTGGGGGGTATAAGCATAGAGCATGAAGAAAAAGGTTTGAAATGATGAAAGTTCAGTACACATGTATGAAAATTTCTAAAATGACACACAAATTTAAATCCACATCTTGGTTCTGGCACTAGTCCTTTTGGTTAAGCACACAAGTGAATATCTCTATTCTTGGTCTTTATAGGATGGAAAACAATTCTACCTGATTTTTAGGGTGTATGAGAAGAAAGAGCACCCCAATTACAGCACTTTTGTCCTGTGTAAACGCATGTACATCCTGAATGAAGGAATGCCATGACACATGACTCTACAACTCAGAGATACGGTGTTATGCAATGCTTCATGCTGTGAGCCTATGGGCTGTGCCCGGAAAGGTTGCTTAAGCACAACTAATGCTTACTCATAGAATCAGATTTAGACTAGCATCCACAGGTCACCACTTAGGGTTGGAACACTGATAATTTACTGACCCGACCCGAGTGAAGATGACCCCATTGGCCCATAAATCAAATAACCTGGACAGTTCCCGTGAGGTCACATTATGCGGAGGGACTCTTCAGTGTGTGCCTACAGACTATCAAATGTCTAGATAAGAATCAGTCGTGGTTGCTTCTCTAGCTGAGCCAGGAGATAGAAAATTGGCCATAACGCTAAGTCAAGGAAATGTAGTCGGTTGAGAGTATCTGGGGAGACATCTTTGTCCCAGTATTTTCTCCTCTTAGAGCTAATAGGAACAGAATTGGCGCTGCTTCTGCGGCCAGTCTGAACATCACAACTATAATAGGCTCTAACTCCAAGTATTTTAGATTGCACCTATGTGTCACTGGAAGCATAGCACGTTTTCCTATTAACATGGCAAAGCATTTTTATTGCTTTGCCTTTGAAATCATTTGACTACACGAACAGATAGGATTCATGGTGGGCCATCATATTTCAACAATTAGTGTGCACACGTGAGTGCTCTTTCAGAACAAGAAGCATCGAATCTACTTTTTATAAATGTAATGATACTTTGTGAATGGTAAACTCAAGTACCAATGATGTGGTTGGCTTTAAGGTCTATAGAGTTTTATGATCTGTGTCTTTAAGACCATGTTTTATAGTTTTACTTTTGTACTTGGAAGCAGTGCGTTTGTTTTTCTGTTCTTATATGTTTTGTGGGTGTAAGCCCTAGACACACCCGTGATCTCCAATGCATAGATTATGGTCGCTGGGTGTTTTATTTCTTTATTAAGATTTATTTTGTTATTTTAAATTATGTGCATGTCCTCATGTATAGTATATGTATATGAGTAGAGGTGCCTGTTGAGGCTAGAGGTATTATATACCACAGAGCTGGAGTGGTAGCCAGTTGTGAGTTGCCTAACATTCTGGATGCTCAGAATTGAAGACCAGTAAAGATTCTTTTAACACTGAGCTATCTCACTAGCCCATGCTCTCTCTGAATACAAGCCTCTAGTCCCTTGCCCAGGCATAGTGTAAAATTCAGAATTTGGGGATTATTAGAAGCTCAAAACAGCATCAATCTCACACATTCCAGGATCTTCCTGAAACAATCTTGACCAACACCATTAATTGACTACATTGGCGTTTCTCCAGTGGAAGTTATGAATATTCAGTATATGGGACCAAATATGCTCAATCAATTTATGTCAGGCTTCATTTCTAACATGCTCATCATGTTACTGACAAAATAACTTTAAAAAAGTTTTACGTTTTTGATAGCATCTTGAATTTTGGAATGCTCCAAAAGAATCCACGAGATGGGACCCAGAGGCTGTTTCTCTGACTGAGCTCATGAGATGGCTGTTGATGATGTTATCATTCCCATCTAACAAGTTACAAGACAAGAACTCAAGGAAACACACTGTGTACTGGCTAGTTTTGTGTCAACTTGACACAGCTGGAGTTATCACAGGGAAAGGAGCTTCAGTTGAGGAAATGCCTCCATGAGATCCAGCTGTAAGGCATTTTCTCAATTAGTGATCAAGGGGGAAAGGCCCCTTGTGGGTGGGACCATCTCTGGGCTGGTAATCTTGGTTCTATAAGAGAGCAGGCTGAGCAAGCCAGGGGAAGCAAGCCAGTAAGGAACATCCCTCCATGGCCTCTGCATCAGCTCCTGCTTCCTGACCTGCTTGAGTTCCAGTCCTGCTTCCTTGGTGATGAACAGCAGTATGGAAGTGTAAGTCAAATAAACCCTTTCCTCCCCAACTTGCTTCTTGGTCATGATGTTTGTGCAGGAATAGAAACCCTGACTAAGACACACTGTCAGGGTGGGGGCAACAGGCAAACAAATGGATGGAATGGGAATAGAATTAATAGACCCTCACCCAAGTTTGTCTAAATGTTGTTTTCCTTGTAGTGTGGCCCATATTATTGCCAGGGTAGTTTCCTGGAATTCTTGTGTTGTGAAGTAAATTGTCATTGTCACATATTAGATGTTGGGAGATCTGGATATTCAGAGTGTAGAGCCATGATGAGTGAATCAACAGATTCCTGGTTCAATGAATTAAGTGGTCATCAAGGAAATGGCTTTATTGTAAAAGCAAGCTCTTTCTGGCAAGTTTTTTGATTGTTTGTTTCCTCATAGTGTAACCCCCTCTGCCCAGTTATGGACCAGCAATAAGGCCCTGGGAGGTACTTATTATATGTGGGCATTAAAGTGTAGAATGATGCATCAGATGAACTTCAGCTTCTTAAACTACCCAGTCTCAGGGATTCTCTTGCAGCTACAGAAAAGAGGCCAAGATGCACACGATGGCGCCCCTTTCTAGACTCCAGTGCTTCTCAGCACAACAGTGCCATGTGCATCTTCATTATCTTTTGATGAACCATGGTACCAATTACATAATTCTCTTTAAGATAAAGTCTAGCACTTAAACATGAAAGTATATGCAGGTGACATTTTGGTGGATGAACCAACTTCAGTTTATCTGCTCCTTGCAAGGTCCATTCTGCCAACAGGTTCCTCTCCCCTGTGTGGTAGAGAACTGAAGCAGGCTTCCCACTCCATCTCCTCCCAGCTCTCAGATTTTCTTGTTCCCTTTTGCTGACACTGAGATGCCAGTGATTTCATGCACTTTATCACTGCAGTTGTCTTGCTTGCCTATTTCTGTCTGCATGGAAGTGAGTCTCAGATGTGAGAGCTCCAAACAAGTCTCATGGAACAGTCTTCCTGGAAATGAGGAACTTATATGATTTCTCTAATGCTTGAAGATACGGAAAAGTTGGTGTCATGCCTGGGAGTGTCAGCTTTGAGATCCACATTTTCTCTTTCTATATTTCTAGGAGGCAGTATCACAACAAGCCTCCTGTTCCCCTGGTTCTTGCATTCTTTCTGCTCCTTCTGCAATGCTCCCTTAGGCACAGGGATTGTGCTGTAGATGTATCATTGGCACCGAATAGCACACAATGTCTTGTTCTCTATATTTTGATCAGTGTGGTTTTCTGTAATGGTCTCAATATATTCCAAGGAGATGTTTCTTTAGTGGTGGATGAGACCCACATATATCTGTGAGTATAAGAAATATCTGTTACTTTTCTATTGTCATGACAAAGCTCCATGAACAAGGCAACTTATAAAAGAGGGTATTCATTTAGGGGCTTGTGGTTCCAGAGGGTTAGTGTCATCAACATCATTCCAGAGCACATGGCAGGCAGGCAGGCAGGCAGGCAGGCAGGCAGGCAGGCAGGCAGGCAGCAGGCAGGCAGGGTGCTGTAGCAGTAGATGAGAATTGACATCTGATCCACAAACATGAAACAGAGAGAGAACTTGAAATAATACAGGCTGTTGAACCTTCAAAGCCTGTTTCCAGTGACACACATCCTCCAACAAGGCCACACCTCTTAATCCTCCCCAAACAGTTCTACCAACTGAGAAGTTTGGGAGACAAAGCTTTCAAATGTATGAGCCTCTGGGAACCATTCTCGTTCAAACTACCACAAGAAACAATATTTAAATCCTATAATAGCTCAATAAAAGAGCCAGAAAAAGAACTTAAAAAAAAAAAAAGGATGAAAAGGAAACAAAAATTTATGGGCAAAAATTTAGCCTAGAAGACAGATGAACAGTAGAATTAATGTATTCAAAGAATATTTATAAAAGCAATAAAAGAAGAAGCCACTAACTACAACATGTCATTACTCCATTAAATATGGAACAATGGTCAGAAAATGTTCGTAGGAGAACTGAGTGAAAGAGGAGCATTCCTCGCTGCTGTGAGAATATGTTTTAGAGATAGATCATCCCAAGTTGACAGCAAAAGTGGTAGGGCAATTGAAAGAGTTTGCTGATAGACCAGACAAAGGAGAGGGTCACAGAGAACCTGCACTCTTAAAAGATATCCTTAAAATAGCAAAAGGGAAATTCTATCAAGTCTTTAAGATAACATGTTTTTAAACAATTGTGAAAAAAAAAACTTCCAATTCATATTAAAAACAAAAAAAAGGGAACACCAGCTAAGATTTTATAAGAAAAATCTACAGACTAACAGAAATAGTCAAGATACATTATTAACAAGGATAAACATCTATTAAAATATCCCTGAAAGGCGACATGCTGACACCTAAATTGCTGTATGTTTGTTTATTTTCTTTAATGAAAACATTTATCCATTCAGCCACTCTCCTTGCTTTTGAGCTGAATCATCAATCATATGTGCAGAAGGGTTTTCTTTTTTAATCATGAATAGAATTTTATTTTATTTTATTGGTTTCTTTTATAATCTATAGAAATGATATTCTGACTTTTTCCTTTAGCTTATGGGTAGTATTAGCCCTTATGGGTGGTATTAGCCCTTAATTTGTCTCCTAGCTTATTTCTTTTGTCTGTTTACTTTTGGGATTATAGTCTACGTATGTCATTGCTTCCTTCCCTTTAAACTCTCCCATAAGGACCCTCCTTGCTCTCCTTCAGATTGCCGGCCTCCTTTTTCAATAGCTGTGCTTGTATGCATACATGTGTTTGTGTATACATATTCCTAAACACAGTCTGTGGGGCTGGTGTGTTCATGGTTGCATGTATGTTTTCAGGGCCAACCTCTTGGCAGTAGACAACCAATTGGAGTGCTCTCTCCTGGGGAGGACCACCTCTCCCACCCAGCTTTCCTATCTTTTCTACAGTTCTTGCTGTACAGCTGGAGCCCCGTGAGCATTTCCTCATCGAGTTTGGCATGTTTGTTGGTGCCATACTTGTTCAGCTGGTGTTTAGGCAGCCATGTCAGCGAGGCATAGTGACTATGGCTCCTTAAGTTGCTAGTAGGTATAATCTCACAGCAAAATACCCTCATCCTCTTCCTATTACAATCTTGCCACACCTCTCTTTGGCAGTGTTTTCTGAGCCTTAGGTGTGAGGGTGTAAATGTATCCATTGGAACTGAGCCCTACAACTCTGTATTTTGGTTGGTTGTGGATTTCTGTAGTGCCTCCATCTGATACAAAGAGAACTTTCCTGGATCAGGGGTGAAGACTACACTTGTATGTGAGTGTAGGGACATATGTTGATAGATAATTGTGAGGGGTTATGCTGGTTCAACAAATTAGTGGTTGTAGATTGTCCTCTGGTTACCATGTTTTCACTAGTGCTGTGTACTTAGCTAGGTTTCTAGTAGCAGGCATGGTTTTCCTCTTGTTGAAGAGGTTTTATGCCCAACTATAGAGTTATTGGTTACCTCCAAGGTATGTATGCCACTACTGTACCTGCAGGGTTATCATGCTAGGTTGGTCATGGGGCTGGGTAGCTCTATGTTTTGGAAGTATCTTAGATCTCTCTGGCCAACAAATCTGAGCAGAGAGCATCTCAGGTCTGATATTGGAATTTTTGTTAGAAGGTCTTTGGTTCTTAGAGAGAACATTGCCAACCTAGATGAGAAAAGTTTATTGAAATATGTTTCTATGCATGCTTACACAGTGAAGTATGTACATTGTAAAGATTTTTTGGTAGAGAGTTAATAGTATAATATCATGTTAAATACTGGTCACATGATATGCTTTATGAAAAATGTTCGAACTATGAATATATAGTTATGCATAATGTGAATGATTTATAATCTTACAACCTAATTGTCAATAGCTTTATTTTATTTTCCACTAGAAGAGTGATCTGTGGTGTTCTTCCCCCTGTCTTCCTCATATCCCTGTAATGTCACCTTTCCTCCTTCACATTTGTGTCATCCAGACCAGAGCTCTTAGCTTTGGTATTCTGTCATCCAGAAACCTCCTGAGACAAATACTATAACATGATAATATAGTGGACATTCATGATGCATACCTTTAATCTCAGTACTCAGGAGGCAGAAGCAGGCAGATATCTTGAGTCAAGGTCTACAGAATGAGTTCCTGGACAGCCAGGGCTACACAAAGGAACCCTGTCTTAAAAAGCAAAACAAACAAAAAGAACAAGATCATCTCTGTCTTCATCCCTTACCTTCCGAGCCTCACACACCCGAGCATCATGGCACCTATAGATGCGTCCCTGGTCACTAAAGTCCATGTAGGATCACCTGAAAGCAAGCTGCCTATTTTGAGGGTCACTTGCTAAAAATAAAACTTAATCTTATAGTTCTTCTGGGTGACTAGTCACCTTAAGAACATTTTCAAGGTTGAATGCCGTTTATGGAGCAAATATAAAAATGTTTACCAGTAGGGAGAACAACATATAGACTAAGGAAGACTGAATGAGACAAATACCAAGTATCTTAATTAAGTTTTCCTTAGATGTCCTGCTATCTGTTTTCCTATTAAGTGGGGATGAAGATTTTGTTTGTTTCTTGTTTGTTTAATTTATCATGTAGTTGACATAAATGGTCTTGATTTTTTCCCCCTCAGAAAGAATGATACATGAAGAACCTAAACTAGATGTTTTAAAGGCCATGGGGGAGGGTTATAGTAAATACCAGACGGCATTGAGCTCGGGGTACTTATAAGTTTCTCTTGCAGGTTTCCTCTCCACCATTGCCCTCATCCTACACAGTATATGCTGTATATGCTGTATATGCTGTATATGCTGTATATGCTGTATATGCTGTATATGCTGTATATGCTGTATATGCTGTATATGCTGTATATGCTGTATATGCTGTATATGCTGTATATGCTGTATATGCTGTATATGCTGTATATGCTGTATATGCTGTACATGGCATTTTGCCATGTCTTTGCAGACTTTCATCTGTGTAGGGACAGATCAACAAGCTTTTGCCCAGTAGAGGGCTATGCGAGTCTGGTTTGAAAAAACGAAGAGGGATTTAGCATTAGTGTACCAGTGATTTATAAAGCCTTGTACTCTGTGCACGGTGGTCTTGAGTTACTTGAAATAAAGCTTCCTCTTAAGCTAAAATAAGCTGGGCACGGAGGGCCACACCTAACCCCAGCATTGGCAAGATAGAGGCAGGCAAATCTCTGAGTTTGAGGCCTTCAGTTATCTCTTAAATGATTTCCAAAATACTAACTTCAGAATTATTGGGGATATTCCAACCATCTTAATTCAATGTCTGAGGGTCTGTTCTGCCATTAGGGTGGAATCTCTGTGTGACTTTTTGAGAGAGACAAAGTATGTATGAACATTGGTGTGTGCATACTCTTGTATGCATAATGGATTCTTTATTCTGTACAAATGCTACTCTTTAATATTAAACCATTGAAAAGGAGAAGCATATGTAAGCCCTCTGCCCATTTTAACACAATCCATTTTAAAGAAATTATTATTAATTATTGCATGTTCATGTGTGTGCATGTACCATAACTTGTGTGTGGAGCTGGGGGGATGATCTTGTGGGCTCAGTTCCCTTTTTCCATCTTTCCCTGAGTTCTGAAGGTTGAACTCCAGTTGTCAGGCTTCCAGCCCTACCTGGCAGGAGATTTTTATCTGATAATCCATCTCACTGGCCCAGAAACCTCTTTTTTTTTTTTAGATGATTGTGTCTGTTTTACCTGTGTACTCGAATTGATTTGTAATTTTTTTTTTACTTTAACACGTTTATTGTGTCTATTTGCTTGTGTATTTATTTGCTTAGAGTGTATGTATGCATGCCCTGGTGCACATGGATGGTTAGAGTGCATCTTGTAGAGTGATTTCACTCTTTCCACCACGTTGGTTCTGGGGATTGAATTTGGGTCAGGTCATTAGGGTTGAGAGAGAAGCGAGCGCCTTTGCCCACTGACACATCTCACTAGCCTGTTCAAAGGCTTTTGCACAATTTGACTGAACTCGTGAGGAAGAATAGAAGTGACAAAGAGGTGGAGCCTTAAGTTCCCATGCAAGCCCAAAGCAACGCTTCAGAGTCTGCCTCTAGCTTGCCATACAGAAGGGAGTAGCACTCTTCGTAGTTGAAGACTTCTCAAAGCTGTATGGTATAGACTCTCCTTCCTTGAAGTTGGGACTTGTGAATAAATGCTCCTGCCAAGATTTTCAAAGTCAAAACAAAATGTATGCTGCTTGAAAATTGGTTTGTCACTAGTACTTTTTGGTCTAGGTGTGTTTGTTGTCTTTGCAAATATTCTAATGCACACACAAAATGGTAGTTTTCTGATTCCTTCTTCACATTTGTGTGCTCTGTGTGCTCTGCTTGATATCCGCTCCTAGGTGCTCTCTCTTGTTCTGTGTTCTCCTGATTTACCTAAGTATTATTTCTCAGCCTGACTTAAAAGTTCTACAGCCCAAAGTCAGGGATATGCAAATAATGTTAGCAGGAAATGTGAGCAAGACAAGTGTTGGGAGGGAATTTCTCCTCGGCTTCTTTCTTGGACTTGGGGTATTTCTTCCAGTTTCACCGATGTATGGCAGATTGAGTGTTTGAAATAGTTCAGAAGAGGGAAACTGGAGGCTCAGGCCAGGCTGTCAGGGGTCAGGTATGGGGTGAACCTGCTGGTCCAAGTGATTCTGAGCAGACCTGATCTGACAGATGCAATCCCCAGAGGGAGACAAACCCTGACACTAAAGATGGGGCTGAGGAGGCAAAGACAGGTCAGAGAGCCTGCCGATATTGCAGTGGATTCGATAGTTTTCATGGCTCCTTCAGCCTGCCTCCACTGGGGCTTCTGTTCTCAAATCTGAACAAATGGGAGAGTTACCATTTGTGTGTGTGTGTGTGTGTGTGTACACATGGCTGCCCGAGGTCAGCATGAGTTATCTTTCCTCAATCATACTCCACCTTTATTTACTGAGGAAGAGTATCTTGCTCAGTCCCAAGTTCGTCAGCTTGGCTAGGCTGGCTGCCAGTGATCTTCAGGGATCGACCAGTCTTTGCCCTGCCCTAACTGAAGTTATAGACATGTGCTATCTCACCTGGCTTTATGTGGCTTCTGCAGAACTGAATGATGCTTTGTACAGCACGTACTTCACCTGCCTGCCATTTTCCTACCCCAAGATTTATATTTCTAGGAAGCCCCATGAGATGTTGATTCAGATGGCCATAGGCCAATTTGAGAACCAGCAATGTATACCATATTAGAGAATTTTGGAAAGCTGTTTCAGTCATGCATTGCTAATAAAAAAAAAAGTGTCTATTCCGCCCTGAATAGAACTATGGCAAACTGTCTGGAAGTTTTGTGTGCTCCTCTTGGGGATCTGTGTACCCATGGGGGGGGGAGGAGGTTTGTCTGGGGTGCCCAAAACCACAGGGGAGACGTGATACCTCTTCAAGGAGTGCCAGCCGTCCTTGACAATAAACACTTTTACACGCTATTTTTATATGAAAAGAAGCACCCCGCTGCGTTATGGAGTGGAATATAAATTCCCATGGATTCGTAAGACAAAAAGCTTCTGATTTCAAAGCATCATCACCGTCTGTGGACTGCTCCAGGCGAGGCTTCTCGGCTCGGGGCACAGGTTTGTTCTCCTCTGGCAGTAAGCAGACTTAGTCGAGGAAGACATTTTTTAAAAGGTTATTGTACATTGATATAACATACTTTTTCAAGATAAGCTTTTCTGTCTCTAGATTCAGAGTCTGGTCTCCTTGAATTTAAGTCTGAATTCCTCAAGGTTAGCCTTTATGACTGAGTCTGTTGACTCTTTTTTCTGAAGACATAGAGTGACTCAAGGCTTAGAGGTGGAGTTTCCATTTAACACCTGTGCTGCAGTTTAGGTTCTTAGAAAGCGTATGTAAGTTAATTAAATGCATTTTAGCCTCTTCTTTTCATGGAATCAAAGACTCAGATATCATCAGGTTTGAGGGCAGACAACCTCCAGCCTTCCTTCCTGTGGAAGACCACTAGTGTTCTGACTTGGTTGAGCTTTCCACCTTCCAACTCTAGATTTACAGTTATGTCTCAGTCAGGAGACACTGCAGAACACCCCAGAGTTCCCCGGGAGTCTCATGTCCTCCTTCCTCTCCCTACTGAATAATGATATCAGTGCTCAGGCTCAGTTATTGTCCGTTAAGATGTCTGTAGGCCACTGGTCCTGGTTTGTTCTTTGGTCACAAAGATCCAAGATTGGAAAGGTGATAAATATGGCTTCAGGTTTCCTAGACTCTAATTTGGCAAAGACTTAACCCTTTATGGGCAGTTTAATTTTTTATTTAAATCCCCGAGTATGGGATGACTGTACAGCATTTCAGAACTGTTGAATCTTCTCTTGCTCTGAATTTAAAACAGCCACTGGAAATTTTGATGACTGTCAGCTATCTAGTGCTTTTGTAACACAAAGTTAAAATTTGGCCATATTTTAATGCAAGTTATTGATGGTTTTAAGTTCCTTTGGGGCCTCATCTTGGAGGTACAATTTCCATCAGGCGGTGGGCTATGGTTGAAGCTCTGATAGTGAATTGGAAGATATGGTAACAGCAACTCAAAACCTAGGCAATTCTCTTGGCCCTGATTTTAGAGACAGCGAGGGCCCCTCATCACCACAAAAACTGACTTTTAAGTGATGAGAAGTTGTCTCCTGACACAGGTATGTTTTTGTGAGGATCCAAGGGGAATATCCTTGACTATTTTTTATTTATCTTATCTTATTTTATTTAATCTTCTCTTATATGTTACATCCCTACCACAGTTTCCCCTCTTCCCACTCCTCCCAGTTACATTCCCACAAATGTATACTTTTTCTGTCTCCCAGATCACTTCTTCTCTGTCTCCCTTCAGAGAAGAGCAGGCTTCCCAAGGCTATCAACCAAACATGGCCTAACTCGTTACAATAAGGCTAGGCACAAACCCTCATATCAAACATGGCAGGCAAAATATACAAGAAAGTCAATGAGATGATTTTTAATGATATTTTGCTATACTCATAGATTGGAGCCTAGCCCTTGACTCTTGGACTGCAGTTTGATGGGGACAAGACTTTGAGAATTGTTTTTCAACATGGCTCTCACATCTTTGACTCTATTGGAACCATGTGGCCCAAGTATGGGATGCTTGCACTGAATTTCACAACTGTTGAATCTTCTCTTGCTCTGAGGAAGACTGGTAATTGGCACCTTGCTAAGTCACTCCAACAAATGGTCCAGGCATTCAGAAGTATCCTACCTGTGGCCCGCAGACAGCATCCACTGTGGGATAACCTTGATTGTATCCCAATGTGAAGCTGTAAACTTATAACAACATGACCCTTTCCTGGGATTTTCCTTTGAAACTTAAATACTTGTTTTTCAAGAGTGAGCTTTGTAAGGGACAGTGTCATCTCTTGATGTCAAAACGTTAGCCCCAAGTAGATGGCAATATCCTGTATGATATATGGCACCTCTGAAAGTAAGTGCCACTAATCTCTAGACTTCTTATTTAGAGCTGTGAGATATGAGGCCACCAATGTATTCCTTATGAAGAAGGGGATATTCCTATATGCCACAGACAGCAAGACATCTCTCCTGCTCTCAGCCAGTACTGTGGTCTGTTAGCTAGAGTCATGGATCTTGGCAGGTCAAGACACCCTGGCTTTGCCTTTCTCTTACAGTAATTTCATCCCTCTGGCCTCTGTCTGTTAAGTAATGCTACATTGCCTCTGCTATTGCAGAATCCCATCATCCTTATTGAAGCTATAAATCCCATGTCTATGTCAGCAGCTCCTACTGCTAAGTCCATCTTGCAGAGAATTTTAAAATTGCTGTTGTCCCCCGAGTGGCTTCTGGGGCATTGGCTGGTCTTATGCACAGTGATCTTTGTGTCTGCTTTGAGGTGTAGATTTGCCCATTTGAAATACCTGAAAGGTATTAGACTAAATAATTTACAAATAACAGAAATTTATTTCTTGTGATTCCAGACCTCAGAAGTACAAGATCAAGATATGAATAGAGGAAATGTCTGGAAAAGGCTTTGTGCTTGAATGACTGTACTTTCTGGATGTGTCTCCAAGTGGCATAATGGAAGCACAGGTTTCCCCAGGGCACTTTATAAGGATACCAACCATCTGCTAAAGGGCCTTCTTCCTTGTAGTATCCCACTGGGGATTAAATTTCATTTTAATTCTGGCTTGTTTTTAATTTTAAGGCAGGATCTCGTATATGGCTTAGAGTGACCTCAAACTGACAACCCTCCTATTTCAGTTTCCTGTTACAAGAGGTATATGGAGCAAGAACTCAGTGCTTGGTCTCTGACACAGGTCACAGACATCTGCCATCATTCCTGTCTCAGAGTTCGGCTCTAAGATGTAAGTTTTAAGGGAGCACAGACTTCAGTCAGTGGCAGAGTTCTGTCGTGTGTTCTGCTCTTTTACAGGCACTGGAATCTTCTACTCTAGTCTCAGGAAACCTCTGAAAACCTGTTCAGAGAAGATCTTCTAAAGTACACCAAACCGTGGCTTTCTTGTCAAGCTAGTATCATACCTTGTGCCCTAAAATTAATGGCATTCTGGAAAACATTCTGCTTTCAGAAATCTTCAAACAAACAAACAAACAAACAAAAAAACAAATACAAAAAAAACCCAACAACAAGAAAAGCCATAAATACTCAGAATTGGCCATAATTCCAAGAGGACTTATTTCATATATCCATATCTTTGTCCATTGAAACTAACCCCAAGGAGAAAAATACATTAATTCATTATTCCTCCTTATTCTGTCTTTGCCCCTGAAGTTCTGTCATCTTCTTGCCCAGACCAATGCCTGTTCAGCTCTCATTTGAGCTGTATTATGTATGGAGATGCAGTAGACATCACTGGGGTCGACCAGTTCTCTTGACCTTCTGCACACCAAGTGACAGGACTCTCTAATTTGCATGTGTTTGGGTAAAGATGTTTGATAAGTTCTAGCTAGTTCCCTGCAATCAGTTAGATATATGCCCTGTTTTACCAAATTCAGATGTGTCATTCTGTTGAGGCAGGCATTTATTTTCTCAGAGTTAAGGTTAAGTGTTGGAATTTCTGATTGCAGCTTTTTCTAGTGCATGGACACAGTTTCGCTGTGTTCTCATGTGGTACAGACATCTAGATGTGGAGAGACAGAACAAGAGCTTTGTAGTCATTTCTTGTGCTTGGAAGGTTTGTCTCAGAGGAAGGAGGCTCATGGCTTTGTCACTAGCTTCGCAATAAAACAGTCATATCTGGAAACATAGTGACTTTGGAGCCTACTGTTTCAGCACATGATTTACTACTGTGAGATGAGGCCTTCGGTAGCCCAGGCTGGCTGCAGTGTCACTATGTAGTTGAGGATAACCTGGAATTCCTGACCATTCTGCCTGTATCTCCTAAATGCTAAGGTTGTAATTATGTAGCACCATGCTCGGTTTATACAGTGCTAAAAACTAAACCTACAACCTTATATATTCTAAGAAATCATCCTACCAACAAAGCTGCTTCCTCAGCCCCATATAATTCATTTTTTGGTTCTATAATATTTTAGTCCAAAGATTTAGATTCTCTAATTTTGAAGGTGCTCAAGTTGTTATTTAATTTGGGAGTTCTGTTTAATAATGAGAAGATTCTCCTACTGCTTACATTGAACAAGACCGTGTCTAGAGTAGGCATGATCAGTTTATGGATGTATCTTAAATTTTAATTTAAAATGAATGTGAAATTCAGAGCCACTAAGCAATTAAATATTTAATTCCTAAAACCATGTTTTCCCTGCTCTCCGGTTTGAGCATTCTGGAGTTTTATTCATCCACTGCACATGAGCTTGCTCATGATGACTTGTGTTTGAACAATAACACAAGTCCATACCCTAAGGGACAGGATCTATACAAAAGTCCCCTAACAAGACAGGAATCATACAAAGGCTGGAGAGTAGGCTCAGTGGTTAAAAGTGTTTACTGCTCTTGAAGAGAACCCGTGTTCAGTCCCCAACTGCCATATCAGGAAACTCACAACTGCCTGTAACTTCTGTTCCAGGGGATACAGCACCCTCTTCTTTTCACTGTGGTTCCTACATGCACATAAGGCACACACAAGAACATGTACCTGCGAAAGTAAATCTTTTAAAAGAAGCTATGTAAAAATAAAAATGATACAAGATGAAGAATTGGGAGCTAGTACAATGTGTGGGCTGAGGTAGTTGTTTCTCGAAAGATCAGTAGCAACACAGGTGTGTTTGTAGCCAGTGACACCAGATGGATGCCCTGGTACCATTATATATCACATAAAATGAGACATTTAGCAGCAGAGCAGGCCATTAGGAGGCCGCCCTTGAGTTACTGCAGTTGGCATTTCTGCCTTAAGAATGGCCACAGCAGAGAGTGACAGGATTGGGCTGCCCTTCAGGAGATCCTGACATGGCTTAAGGCTTAACTATTTTTGTTAATGCTCTTATGTGGTACCTGAAGGGAAAACAAGCAGACAGAGAAACAAATATGGTCAGCATTTCTGTCCCCACTAGTGACAATATCGTCTTCCATTATAGCCCTCCAAGAGACCTCTGAAATTGTGTTTCTGAAATGGTCATTTATTAAGAGCTTAAGGCTTCCCAGAGAAATAAACTGGAAAGTCCCGCCGTCTTCCATGCAGGGCATGGGAGGCTGCATTGTGGTGCTTTGAGCACTGGAAGGGATGGGTTGAGCCAGTAGGAGAATGACAGGGGGTTAAGGGTGTGATTGGCTGAGTGAATAATGAACTGACAAGCTAGAAGGCAACTTCATTATCCTGGAACTGTGAACACATCCATCTGTGGGGGCAGAAAACACCCAGAGAATCACGAGGCTTGCATCAGGCAAGGGAGCCTTGTGTGGGAGTAAGTGGCCTTGAGAAGGAGAATAGATTAAATGTGATCTAGGGTGAGGCCACTGCTGGCTGGGAGATTTAAGTTAGTTTGCTCAGCACCCAGAAGCCTCAGTTTTCCCCTCAGTAAAATGGGGGATGAAAATAAAAATGTCTGACATCAAGCACCATGAGGTTGGCCACATTCACTTCAGTGGCCACTCATTGAGTATACTATTGGCTATACAGAAGCGCCTTTATTTCCAGCCAGTGCTGCAGCTACTGGGGAAGAGAGAAAACCGATGTAGAAGGAAGTGCTGCTACTTACTCAGGGACACACAGGAAGGAGGTGAAACCAGTCAAACAAACACATCTCTGCTGTCTTCTATTCATGTGTATGTACTAACGTGTGTGTGTGTGAACAAACAGTGGTCAGAGATCAACATCTGATGTCTTTGTTGATTCCCCTACACCTTAGGTTTTGAGACATAGGTTCTCATTTAATCTTGAATTCACTTATTCTGGTAAACTTGCTGGCCAGCAAGCACCAGGAATCCTCCTGTGTTTTTCTCCTCGGCCATAAGATTTCAAGTGTGTGTTGCCTTATCTGGCTCTGTAATGGGTGCTGGGGATCTGAATTCAGGTGTTAATGCTTACACAACATGCCCTTCACTGACTGAGCTATCTCCCTAGACCCCCAAGTCCTGCTTCTTTAGCTGTAGTTTGTCTTTCTAGGATGCTGCCATGCTGCCACCTGGACAAATACCATTCAACAGGCCAGGCAGAGAACCTTAGCTCTAAAGGAATGTAAAAGTAACAAGTAATTGTCTTTCTTAAAACTCCCGACGTCTGAGGCTCACAGCAAGGCACACATTCACTTCATGACGACCTGAAGCATCTTTCTGTGGGGCAATGATTTGGGAGAAGATCCTGGGAGTTGATATTCCAACGTGTAAGGATGTATGTAAGTTTCTTATCTGGTTGCTACAATGAAATACCAGATGATGTTAAGGCTTTGTTTTGGCTTCTGATTTCAGGGGACACGGCCCATATATGGCAGGGAAGTCATGGCAGCATGAACACGAAGCAACTGGTCACAGTTGCATCCACAATTAGGAAGCAGAGAGATATGAAAGCCTGTGCTCAACTAGTTTTCCGCTTTTAATTCACTCCAGAACTCTACCCACAGTGGGTGGGAATGTCTGCCCATACTTGGGATGAGTCTTCCCACCTCAGTTAATCCAATGTGGATAATCCTTTGCAGACATGCCCAGGGGCTTGTCTTTTCAGTGTATCTGGATCCTGTCAGGTTGACAGTCAGTGTTAACCATCAAAGAAGGGATGCCACAAGCAGACATTGACTTTCATCCCCCAGGCATGCTGAGATGAGACAGCATATCACAGGTAGGATACAGCAGTCACCCTGATGCAGTCATGGTGGTGGTGACATAGTCTTACCAGTCCAATCACTTCTCTAAAGTTGAGTATAAAAAACATCTTACCCTTCTAGGGTCTTCTTGCTTCTACCAGGCAACTAGATACAGTACTTTATGTGGGCCACAGTGATACCCATAAACCCTACTGAGTAAAATTGGAACTGTTATATCACTTGTAATGCTATTGGAGAGGACAAAGGGTGAGGGGGCTCAGCAATGGCTGGTCATGATATCTAGTCAGGGCTGTTCTGCTCATTAGCTGTGTTCATGTTCATCAGTAGTTTAGTCACTGGAGACTAACCCACATCTAACAAAGACTCGGCTTGCACTAAGGGTAATAGGAAAAGAGGAAAAAAACCTTCTAAGCAAATAGCAGAAGCTCTCCCAGGATAGTATGAAAGAGGATGCCCATTTCAACCTAAAAAGGTGATGTGAATTACCTATCTGAAAAACAATAAAGGGATTTTAATGGTCCCATTCACTTTCGCATACCTCTGGAAGTGTCTGAACAAATCAGGAACTGTGTTATAGACTGAGGTTAGATAAGAAATGAAATGGAGGATAGCTGCTTTTAAGGACTTCATCAGAGTAAAGAAGTCAATTGACATAAAGCAACCTGGACACAATAAGAGAAGCATATACATTACTAGTAGGGAGGAAAATTGTCATTGGAAAGGAGGATTAATCATGGGACATTATGTGGATGGGGTCTTGGTTGTAGGCAACCAGCATTAACTGTGGGTGATTTCAGAAGAGGTTGAACATCCTTAAATGATATTAGTTGACATATTGAACAGTCCAGAATGGTGACAGAAGACATGGCTACATGGGGTGCAAATAAAGAGTGCAAATCAAACCTTACTAAGGGATCTAGTCTACTGAGGATGCCTTTGTGTTGTAGGTAGTGTTATCTACTTGACAGAATGCAGAATCACCTGGACATGGCCACGCCTATGTGCGTATCTTTATTACCTTAATTGAGGTAGATAGATTATCTTTATTATGGGGAAGGCTATTCTCTGGGCAGAATATCCTGGAGTGTATGAAATAGAGAAAGTGGGTCAAGTACTTGCAAGAATATATCCCTCTCTGCTTCTTGTCAGAGATGCAATGTGGCTCCATGAAGCACCTGCTGCTCCAATTTCCCCATTGTGATGACCTTTAGCCTGGAGCTCTCAGTTAGAGCCCTTTGTCCTTTAAGTTGCTTCTGTCTGAGAATGTTATCACAGCATTGGAAAAATAACTAAGAGGCCATGGAATGTCAGGATACCATCTAGAGCCTTCAGTACCACTGACAGCGAATGCCAGCCAGGATTGGATAAAAAGATGGCCACACACTTTGCTCCTAGTTGCACAGCATGTCTTCTGCAGGGACTAGAGTCAGAACAAGTTCTGCATCCCACTAATATTGGTAAAATGAGGACTTGTGTGAATATAGGAAGAGAGTATTGAAAGTGAGCAGCAAAGAAGGGAGGTCAGATTCTCATTTCTGTTGAGTTTCCTGCTCTTTCTGGTAATTGCTTGTTATCCTCTACACTTACAGAAGACTGTATGCAAAACTACTGTTACATTCTACAGTCACTGATCAAGAGGAAATGCTTGTACTCAGAGATCTGTCTATAAAGTGTGTGTGAACATTTCTTTCCTCACCTAAGGCAAACAGTTGCATAAGTTTTGACTCCTGGGAAGACTGTGGGCCAAAGGACTAACAACTAGGTCCAGGCTCCTTTTGTCCTGTTATCTACTTAGGTTGGAATAATTACTTCCCTTCTTTTCTCACCAATTCAGTCAACATGCACCAGCTCAAGGAAATTGCATTTGCTCACGTAGATGTGCAAACAAGCAGAATGACAAGGACTTCTCTCACAGCTCCATGGAGAGATGTTGCACTGGGGAAAAGGTAGTTTCTGAACTCAGTTGAGTTCTCCATAGATTAAAACAGAGATCTCCTGAACAGTGACTCCCTTGCTACCTTACCTCTACTCATGGTAAAGTGCTTATTGTCATAGTCAAATACTCTTGTGGAAGTGAAGAAAAGCACACAGATTTAGAATACTACCCTTTATTCACAACAGTAAGGAGTCTTTTCTGGTCAAAGAAGGAGCTAAGGGCCTCCCACGTGTACACCAAGAGTGTCTAAGGGTAGAGATCAGTTGGGAGACGGCTTGCCTCATAGGCACAAAGCCCTGAGTTTGCTCTCCAGCACAGCAGGTGGTTCATGTGATCCCAGTTCTCCAGAGGTGAACGGGGGAAGACTAGAAGTTCAGGGTTATCCTCAGTGCATAGCAGGTTCAAGGCCAGCCTGGAATAGATACAGAAGACCAAAACAAAACAAAACCAGCAAAATGAATCCACCAAGAGTTTCCTACTGGTATCTTGACATGGCTCCTCCTCATCTGAGCAGGTTCTGCCTGCCTTTATTAAGTGCCTTTTGTTTAGATTCCTGGTCTTGTCTTCCTTCTGTCCTAGCATCTAATTCAGTTTTTGGTTTACTCATTATGGTTAATGGTTAGTAATGTTCCTAAGGGCAAAGATGTTGATTCTCTCTAGACCAGTGGTTCTCAACCTAAATTGGTCCTAATTAATACTATGACCCTTTAGTATACTTCCTCATGTTGTGGTGACCCCTAATCATAAAATTATTTCATTGCTTATTCATAACTGTAACTTTGCTACTGTGGTGAATAATAGTGTAAATATCTGATATGCAGGATTTATGACATGTGACCTCTGTGAAAGGGTCATTTGACCCCCAAAGGAGTCACAATCCAGAGGTTGACACCCCCTGCTCTAGAGCTATTTGGTTCTTCATGCAGTGTAGTTTTTAGTTAAGTCATTGTTGAGTGCGTGACTAAGTCGGTGCTGGAACACTGACCGGATGAAAGATGTGAATGTAGTCTCCACTGAATCATGGAATCTTAAGCGATCTTGATCTAATGCAGTAGATAGATGTCTGTGAAATACACATTTTAAGTACTTACAGTGAGACTGGTAGTGTGTTAGGAAGGGATGCTAGATCTCTGGATGTAGCTGAATACATTTCTAGGAAAAGACAGCTCTCAGGATATAGGTCAAGCTCCAAAGTGCACTTCAGCAGCAAGGGAGATGACTCAGCAGGTAAGAGTGCTTGTTGCACAAGCACAAGGAAATGAGTTCATGCCTGGAACCCATCTAAAGAGCAAGCATATCGCCCCTGCTTATACCCTCAGTTCTGCGGAGGTTGAGACAGACGGATCACTGTGGCTTGTGGCTTTTAGCTGAGCTCCAGAGTCAGCAAGAGACCTTCTCTCAGGAGGATCAGGCAAAGAGCGATAGAAAAAGGGTACCCAATACTGGTCCATGGCTTCCTTGGATGCATGGAATTCGAACTCACAGACTTGGGTGCATACAGCACATATGCACACTAAATAAGTTAGTTTCTGTGGGGTGAATTTGTAGAGTTGACCAGCAAAACTACTTTTTAAAATGCTTTCATGTTTTCATTTAAAAGCATGTCTGGCTAGAAATACACAGTGGCTTGTTTCTTTCAAGCCATCCATATGAAAATTATGCATGTTTAGTTGAGGATGTAGTAGAAGACTATATCCTAGGACATGCTAGAATAAAGGCCACCGAGGGGAAAACATCATAAGGAGAAGAAAAAGTTGTCAGCGTTTCCACAGGTTCCACAAAGCTGAACAACCAAGCAGCACCTAAAAAGGAGAGCATACATTGTGGGTATGGAAAAGACAATGCTGCGTGTGTTTGTACTGTGCAAAGTAAGATGAGGAGGGAGAATAGAGAGAGACCTATTCTTGGCAGTGCATTGGCTAAGAGCATGGGAAAAATTCCTTGTGGAAAGCTGAAGCAAAACAGATGGGCTATTAGATTATCAGTACATGGCCCTAAACCAAAGAAAAGACCCTATCTTGAAAGAATTTACATTGAAGGCCTGGTGGGAGGGCTCAGGATATGAGTACACAAATCTAAGATTGAGCCGCAGAATGCACATAAAAACCCCAGTGTGGTGGTATGTGCTTATAATCTCAGGATGCAGAAGTGGAGATGGGTAGATCCCGAGTCCTCTGAGCCTGTAGGTCTAGCTAAGTCAACAAGCTCTATATACTACTAAGAGACCATGGCTCAGAAAACAGGGTGGAAAGTTCTTGAGGACTGATAGCTGTGGATGACCTCAGACTTACACATGTGCACACCCACCCACAAGCATAACCTCCATTGACTACACAAACATGTGCACACGCACATCTACAGAAAAGATTTTAGTGAATGCAATTTGGTTTTCAGGAAGTTGAGAGAAACAGGTTCTCATCACATAATTCAATACATTACTAGTGTCTTCCCTTGTTTGCTGGTGTAAGCAGATATTTATAAAATGTTCTTTTTAAGTAATAAGTAAAATTCAGTCTTATAAGGTAGCAAAAATGGTGTTATTCTTATTGCAAAAATTATGTGTAAGGATGGGTATAATTTCGATCAGAAAATGATTCATACATAAATGTTAAAGTATAGATTTACAGCAGTATAAATTTACAAAATTTGAAAAGTTCATCATTGGGAAGATGATGTTATTTAAATGATCAAAGAGTTGCCAATGACATAGGAAAATATGGCATGGTTTTAAGGAGAACCATGTAAGGGGTTGTACACTGACACTGTGAAGTTTTGGCACTGTAGAGTGGTATCCACTTGACACTGTAGCGTGGTGTCTACCTGACACTGTAGAGTGGTGAACACCTGTCACTGTAGACTGGTATACACCTGGCACTGTAGACTGGTATACACCTGACACTGTAGAGTGGTGAACACCTGACACTGTAGAGTGGTGTCCACCTGACACTGTAGAGTGTTATTTATCTGTCACCAATTTCTAGGTTAAATTTGAGCCATGGACAATTTATGAATTCATAAAAAAGGGGAATCCAAATCCAGCATGGCAGTGAGTTCCTGCAACTGTAGCACCATGGAGGAAGAGGCAGGAGGATCTGGAATTCAGAAGTTCATAGACACCATCAGCCTCATAATGACTTCAAGCCCCTCTCTCTCTCTCTCTCTCTCTCTCTCTCTCTCTCTCTCTCTCTCTCTCTCTCTCTCTCTCTGTGTGTGTGTGTGTGTGTGTGTAAAGAGAGGGAGACAGAGACAGACTATCACTCAAGGGTGTTGTCATACAGAGGTGTTAGATTCAGTCTTAGGCAGTACGCTAGATTTCTACATGAATGAACAAAAATAATAAATGCAAGGTCTTTTAATTTTGAGCAAGGCATTCTGTAGTGTTTGTTGATTTCAAGCTGGCAGGTGGAGAGCTACAGCTAAGGGTGTGGGTTCTGGGCTGCTCAGGGACTCGGCTTTGGACTGAAGATGGATACAGATTCCTATGTACTGAGGTTCGGCATGCATTAGGAAGATGCTTGAGGCTGGCTGGCAGAAACAGGCAGAGGTACATGGCTGCATTTTACAGGACTGTGTTTATACTTGAGGATAGGAGAATTCCCATTTGCATATGAGCAGATTATCATGTATCTTATAAAGTGAGCCTCCTAGCAGGGAGCAGAATAACCTAGTTCTTATGCCCTTGGTATCTTTCAGGGTAGGATTACTAATGTTTCATGTCAAGTCAATTAGGACTGAGTCTCCTCTAAGAACCCCTCCTTCAGTTCACAGCTGATTGGGTGTACTGAGTCCGTGTTTCATTGAGATGGCATGACTACAGTCAGCTGTTTACAGTGAACAGACTCCCTCATGGTACTATGGGCGTCTGGATCATGGGGAGACCATTTTAGGCACACGTTGGTAATCGTTTCTGTCTGAAAGGACCTGTATTAAGGAAATGAATAGGTTGACTTGGTATTGTTTTAGCACGTGGTAGAGATGTGGCCAAGTTGGGACATTTAGTTTAGCACAGATAGCTATTATAACTGTTACTGCTGTGTAAAGTAAGAGCAGAAAACCCCGTGGAGGAATGAATTTCTGCCACTTGTTGTGTGTGATGGAATGTTCTGTGTGTAAAGATGTTTTAGTGCGTGTGTTGTGTGTATATTGTGTGTATGTGTATGTATGTGTATGCATGTATGTGTATGATATATGTATATGCATGCATGTTTGTGTGTATTATGTATGTATGTATGTATGTATGTATGTATAGATTTCTCACATTTAGATGTTTTCATCTATCTCATCAGGCTCCATCTGGTGAGGTGCCATGATCCTTTAAACTATGAAGATGGCTTTCCCTGCATCCTTCCCATTTGTATTTGTCACATCTCTATTGCTGTGGTAGAACAACATGATAAAGGGAACTTAATGAAGGAGGACTTTAGCTGGGTTTCAGTGGTGGCAAACACCTTTAATTCCAGCACTAGGGGGTCTAGGTCTAAGGCAGCCAGATCTCAGATCTCTGAGCTTGAGGTCTACAGAGCAAGTTTCAGGACAGTCAGGGCTACACATAGAAACCCTGTCTCAAAAGCAAAACAAAACAAAAGGCAAATGCAAAACCAGAAGAGTTTATTTGGGTTTGTGATTCCAGACAGTGAGTCCATACTGGTGCAGCAGAGACAGCAGCTGACAGGCATGGTGGTTGGAGCAGAAGCTGAGGGATCACATCTCAAACGGCAAGAATTGAGTAGAGAGAGTACACTCAAAACAGCTCGAATCTTTAAGCTCTCAAAGCCTATGCTCAGTGTAATGAAGCCACACCCCTAAATGCCCCCAAACAGTGCTACAAACCAGAGATCAAGTATGTAAATGTCTGGGACTATGAGGGACATTGCTTCTCCAAAACCCTGACTTTGCTCGTCATAGCAAGCTTTACTTCCGAACATTATTTAGGGCTGCTCTGTTCTGTAAATTCCTCATGGACACATTTAAAATATACACTTAAGTGAAGCTAAACTATGTCACATCCTAAACTGTCACCCTCCTAGACTTTGTGAGATATCACATACCTCCTTTGAGCCAATTAGTCAGTCCATTGGGACCATTCCTTATCATTCATAGTGGGGAGAGCCCTACTCAGTTACTATGAAAGGGCTGAAGGAAGATGGTTGCCAGCCCACTGGATTGCTTTGGGATGTTGACTAGCCTAGCCGACTCAAATTGCATGTATTATAAAAGGTATTCTGCAGCCAGCACAGAGTCCTTTAGCACCTTCCCAGGCATGCAGGAGCATGATTTGGGTACCATGGAGCTCCTACCATCAGCATCTACCGGCTGCTGCCTCTTTCTTGTTTGTGAGGCCATGGGAGGCTAGGAGGTGACCATCAGAATACCTCACAGAATGCCATCTGGGAAAAGAGGCAGGAGCCTTTCCCCTACATCATCAGTTCCTTGTTAGTGTGGGGCCCTTAGGGAAAAGTACTTGGGACATCAAAGGCCTTTCCCTGCTTCTCCTTCCTCTCCTCTGCCTTCTTCTCCTCTTTTCTCTTCTGTCTCTCTGTACACGTTTTCTCTCCTTCTCCTCCCCCTTTTCTTCTTTTCCCTTTTTGCCCCCCCCCCCCGTCTCCTCTTCTTTCCCTCTTCTCACCTTTCACTTTCCCTCTCCTTTCCCTCTCCTCTTTTCCTCTCTCTTCTTCACTTTTTAAAAGTCTATGTTGAATTCCAGTTAACCCAGAGCTCACCATGAATAAATAGCCCCTAAAATAAGACATCAGGGGTCTATTCTGAACCGTGAGGTTCTAAAGGACTGCCCCCAAGGAGGCAATGCTAGCACAGAACACTCTTGTAGTCCACAGGAGAGTCTCCAGCTGAAAGTCCCGTGTGCCTTCAGCCAGGAAGATCTGACACAGTACAAAGCTTGGCAGAGGTCAGTTTTCAGCTCCGGCGTGGGATGGCGACAGAGCCTCATTACACTAATTTCATTTACAGGGCAGCCTGGTTTCCTGTGCCGTGAGCTGCGTGCTTATTCAGCTGCCTTGACTCTCGTGGGTTTGCCCGCACTGCGTATTTTTGTTTCCAAACTATTTTGGCCCTGGAAGGCTGTCTGGCTCCAGCTCACTTTGAAGACTGATGAAAGCCACAGGAGTTTCCAGGGAGCCGGAACAGGCGACTTGTGGGGCCTTTCCTCACTCACACTGCCGGAAAGGCCACCATCGTAACCCAGACTTCACTTGCAGAGGCAATGAGTGCATTTGCAAATGGCCTCATCACCCTTGAGGTTGTGAACGTCAAGTCAAGGCAGGGTTGAGTCAATGGGCTCCCGCGTCTGCCTCTTTGCTTCTTTCTGGGTAGATGTGGGATTTTATGACACACTCTGGCCCTGCTTCAAGACACTCACTCGACATTAATACCTTTCACAGAGGGCACAACAAATGACTTTGCATTTGACATTGAGGCTAGAGCTGCATTTGACATTGAGGTCATGTTTGATTAGTTCACCGTGGTACTAAGACAATGGGGCCTTCACAGAGTTTTGTAAGTTATGGCTAAAGCAGGTAGAGGCCTTGCTGGGTCTACATCACATGAGAGGCCTAGAGAGACTTATGCAGGTAACCAGCCTAAATCATACTACAGATGGAAGCTGATCTGCAACCTCACACAAGTAACCAATGTTTGTTTGTTTGTTTCTCATTTAAGAATGAACCTTATAAAAAGAAATTAACACACTGACTGTAATCTTCAGAAATTGTTTAGTTCTGATAAATACTGTTCGATAGTTGGATAATAATCATAGGTTTGAGTTTATTCCTGCCTCAAGAAGAGATTGATTGCTTAGAAATCAAATGGTAACTAAATTTAAATTCACATTTTAGCAATAAAAAGTAGGTAGTCAAAATGTTCGTGGCACGTAAAATGGTCTTTTCACACTGGTATGGCTGCCTTGAATATGTTGTTTTACGGTTGAGACTTCTAATTTAGGGAAGTGGGGCTCACAAAGCTCTGTGGACAGCCCAGTTTATACCATGCATGGATGAACCTGAATGCCAACGGATTTGAACTTACTTATGCCCTTGAGGACATGAAGCATAACTAGAGAGGACCCTGAGGTAACTCAGCTCTTCGGCTTGGATTGCATAAGCCCCTGTTATGACTGAGGGCTGCACTATGCTGCATATTACAAGAAACTTGCTAGTTGGAACTATATCATTAACCCGATGAAGACAGGGAGGCCTGGACATGGAAATGCAGTAGAAATCCACAAAGGACTGGGAGGCAGACGGAGCTGAAACACCCATGTTTATCTCTGAACTTCCCATGGCTACTGCTTCAGAAGTCTAGCAAGACCTCTTGTCCCTGTGAACTGCCTGTTTGCCTTCTCAGCCCAGAACTTACCCAGGCTGCAATCACCAGGATGTAAACGCAGGCTTTCACTCTCATCCCCAGGTCCCTGGGCGAGACAAACGTAGAGTCTAAGGGAAAACCTTTGGAACGTCAGACGATGAAATTTCTTTCAACAAAAATTTGATGGAAATAAGAACTTTAAACAATTCTACCTGTGACCCAAAAAAGAAAAGGAAAAGGGCGAAGCAGGCATTTGCTTGAGCGGGTGGGGTTTAAATGGCTCAGATGGTTCTCTTACCATGCGAAGCCTAGAAAATTGCCTCTGCTCTTTCCCTCTCCCGTCACGAGCAGACATGGCCTCGTTTCTGAGAGTTTTTCCTACCAACATGGCTCCAATATATTTGAAGGTTTCAATTGTCTCAAGTAGAATTGTAATAATATCTTTTTATTAGGAACCTCTTGTAAATGTATTTCAAAAGATTCGTTAAAATATGCACACTTGACAGTATTAGCAAATATCCATGTCCTGTCTTTGTGAGGTGACAGAAATTGAGCAGTGAGTTAGGATTAAATAAAACATTAGCACTAAAGCCACGATGAATGCCATTCTCTGGCCTCTCAAAAAGAGGTGCTTTGCTCTAAAACACTTCTCAACTATTAGTCAAAAACTTCTCATTATCACGGTTTCTCTTTAGACCATCAAAACTGCGATTCTGGCCCATGCCCCTGCACACCCCCTTCCCAGCTGTTTTAAAGGCTGACAAGTTAAAAGCAGGATATTTTAGAATGGGTTTCTTTCATAGCTGAAGAAATATTATTTGAAACAGTTTGCTAAAACACAATTTCCTTTGTGGGGTCATCAGCCAGAAAACCAGCGCTGATGCAGACAGCCTGTAACCAGATGGGGACCACGGTTGGGTGGCAAAGGGCTTGGGGAGAAAAAAAGACACATTCTGCAAACGTCCTAACAGAGGAATGGGGTGAGCAGTTCAAATTTATGATTAGTACCCGTGATTGAACCAAAGGAGACTCTTGGCACCCGAAAATCTCGCTAAGTCTTCCTTGATTAACTGGGCGTTCTGACTTCGTGGAGCCCAGATGGTGGATGCAAACATGAGCGTTGCAATCACGGTTCAAACACGCACACCACACACCAGGAGGCTCAGCCAGCTTATCATTATTGTCTTGTCTCAGCGGGCTGAAGCCCGAGAAACGTTCTTTCATCTGGAGACTATCATAACATAGGAAATAGCACAAAATTAGCTTATTGCACAGCCCTGTTCATGGACTGTGTCTCTTCTGGGATGAGGCTGAGGAGCCAAAGAGGTGGAGATGGAAGTAGGTAGTAAAGAGCAGATAAAGAAAAGATGCCTGGAAGAAAATACTTTGCAGAGAGAGAGAGAGAGAAGTGTGGTGGGAAAATTTTCATGAGAGGACAATAGTCTTCCCTGGGAAGAAATGGGAGTTACTTGTTTGTATAGAGTGTGTGTGTGTGTGTGTGTGTGTGTGTCTGTGTGTGTGTGAGAGAGAGGGGGGGATATGTATGGCCTTCCATGCATTCTGTGTGTTCTGCTCCATCACTCTGACCATGTTCTACTTCACCTTTTTTGAAAAAGGATCTCCTACTGAACCTGGAGCTTGTCTGGCAGCCAGCACTCCCCAGCCATCCTCCTGCCTCCAGCACCTACAGCTCTCCTAGGTGACTGTATAGCCATTCCTTGCTTTGATATGGATGCCGGGGATTTGAACTCAGATCCTGACACTTGCACAGGTGCACTCTTGGTGAGTCCTGGCTCCAGGCCCAGAATAAGAATTCATGTGCCCATCAGAGAACTAACTCAGTTCCTTAGGCCTATCTCCTGTGTCACCTGTGTAACTCAGTTCCTTAGTCCTATCATTTCCTATGTCATGTGTGTAGGGCCCATATCTGAAGGGAGAAATATGGACCTCAGTATGTGTTTAAATAGCATCACATTAGTTGACAAAATGATGCATGTTCCTTGAGATGGGGCTTGGTCATGCCTCATACGTGCAAGCAGGAAGAATGTGATTCAGTCTCAGTGAGTAGGAAGGGCTTTGCAATGGCAGGCTTTATCTACAGCAAAAGTAAGCAAGAAAGCAGACTTCTTGTCCAGGGAAGAAACCAAGGATCCCATTTTTCTCCAAAGGTTCTTGAGTTTTCAGTCTCAGCAAAGGCTTTAATCATGGAGAAGTGAGCTTCCCCCATGCTTCCTTCTGATTTATTTTACGTAAACAGCAACAACAATAATAGAACATGGCTTCTGTCATGAACTGAGCCTGTCTAGGACCACACCAGACTGCACATGTCTGGAGCAAACCCATGAATCATCTGCAACACATTGGTGCTTTCTCTTCTTAGGCAGGAAGAACTGGGAAAAGGGTGCTAGCATGTCCATCTTAAAGGCATGCGGTGGCAAAAATACAGGCTCCCAGCGCTCCCTTCCCTCAGGTTCTGCCTACCAAAAGGACTGTCTGCCTCCTAATGTCTACAAATGAGCCAGAACCAGCCTCAGGGAGACTGTAATATCTGCAATGTGAGATAGCTTTTCACTCCAGAGCCTTTGTTTCCACAGAGACCTGCTTACTGTGTGGACACAGCTTTACCTCTGGATCCAGCGCTGCATTCAATGGTGGATCCTTTTACTTGGGAATGTTCGATAGCAAGCCTTTAATTTCAACTCGCAGGAAGAAGAGGCTAGCAGATCTCTGAGTTTTCAGGCCAACCAGGTCAAAAGAGAAAGGAGAAGAAAAAAGAGGCAGGGAGGGGATAGCAAGGGAGGGGTGGTGAGGGGAGAAGAAAAGAGAAAAGAATTGAGAGATAGCATTGTTGCTTATCTGGAAGAGTGTTGACCATATTGGAATTCTCTTAGTTAGGTTTTCCATTGCTGAGAAGAGATCATGACCAAGGCAACTCTCATAAGGACAACATTAAATTGGGGCTGGCTTAAAGGTTCAGAGGATTGGTTGACTATCCTCAAGGCAGGAACATGGCAGCATCTAGGCAGGTGTGGGGCTAGAGGAGCTGAGACTTCTACACCTTTATCTGAAGGCAAATAGGAGAAGACTGGCTTCTAGGCAGCTAGAATGAGGGTCTTAAAGCCTATGTCCATAGCAACACACTTCCTCCAACAAGGCCCCACCTCCTAACAGTTCCACTCCCTGGGCCAAGCATTTCCAAAGCACTACAGGAACCTAGGGTTGGATCCTAGCACTGTGTGTACCAGGCATGGTTTGTACATACTGCTAGTCACATAAGTTGACAACCAGAAGTAGGAGGATCAGAAGGTCAAGGTCCTAGGGAATTGGAGGCAGGCCTCGGCTATGTGAGGCTGCATTTCAGAGAGCAAGTATTGAACCATGCACTACATAGTCACAAGAGTTCACTTTAGACTGACTTTTGGTCTGATGCTCAGCAGGGTTCATTCATCCTGTTTTGTATGATTGTCCTAAAATCACTGAAAAAGATCTTTCCATCTAATGGCTTAATAGAATTCTTCAGACTGAATGTCATGGTCTTTCCCATCATGGCTCGACTCGATCACAGTATATTCTAAAGTATTTTGGTCCATTGGGCTGAGACTTTTAGATAGAAATGTAAATTTTGAAAATGTTGACTGTCTTCTCTCCTTTGCATTTGGCTTCTGGAACCTACTAGGAAAACACCCCTTAGTAGTAAGGAACTGGAAGGTTCCATGTGAGGAGCAGTGGTTTTGACTCCACTTCTTCAGGTCTCTGAGAGCCTATGAGTCCTGTTTTCCCTTGCCACCCATGTGCTCGGTCTTCCCATGGCATCCAGTGAGAGACTCCATTCCCTCTGTTCTCACCTTTTATTCAAGCAAGCCAAGAAGCTCACAGAATTTTCTTATAATTGATAGTATACTTACTTCGCACAACTTGGAAGAAGAAAAGAAGAGCTAAGTGGGGTAATCTATTAGGAAAGAAAATGTGCTTAATACCTCTCTAGTGGGGTCCTAGAAATACTCTTGTATATGTTAAAAATACTGGTAAATATTAAAACCAGGGCTAAATGCATCCCCATGCTTCAGAAAGAGTTCATTAACATTTGGATATGTGATTACATATACAGTATGCTTGCTTTGGTTGAAATTAATGAGAGTGTATTAAGCACCTACTTTCCGCAGAGAACCGTTCCTTTCACGTGTGTATTTTAGAACCTCAGTCCATATATGGGCATCCCTTGCTTCACTTGGAAATAACCACTTCCCTGACTCATAGAAATGTATTGTTTTGTGACAAACAATGATTTCCCAAGGCACACTGTGTTTTAATGTAGAGAATTTAATGTATAATTTTTCAAATTATAATCCCAGTGCTGTGGTTATCACTATAGAAAAATGTGAACCACTGGGGTGATGATGCAGGGAAAACATAATAAAATTTGAAAAAAATTAGCTCTGTCTTTAGAGAAAAAGAAACATCACAAAGTTTTGGTTATATATGTGTTATACATGCATGTGTTCTGTATGATAAGGACAGTGGAGAAATAAATAATACTTTTACAATAATATTTCTGGCTTTGGAAGAACTTTCCCATATCACATGTTAAAATTTCATCATTAAGTGATGTCCTTTCTTCCTGGGGCTAATATTTTTTCTTGTACTGTATCTCCTGGTCTTATAATATCGAAAGTCTATCAACAGGAGACAGGTCATAGACTAACTTATTGGAATGGCATCATTTCTATTCTCGTTATACAGGGATTCCTCTGCTTGAGTGTCCCAAGGTTGCCCAGAGGAACTGTTCTGCTTCCCCTTCATATTTCTCACGTCTTCCTGCTGTGGTCTGCACACTGGTTGCTGTAGACATCTCTTCTGGGTTTTGTGCTCAGCCTTTCCTAGTGAGATGCCTTCTTTTGAGGGCTCTAACTGACCTCAGCAGCGCTCAGAGAGGGCGAGACATATTGCTCTTACCACAGGCCTGACATGGGCACAGAAACACAGCAAAACCAGCTTAAGAACAACTGTGCCACCGTCAAATGGTCTTACAGTTAAAATAATTCAAAAATGAACTCTAAGATGGTTAAAGGTAAAATACTAATGATAAACTAAAATAAAGAAGGGACACACAGAAAAGGAATAATTAAGGGAAAAGTGAATTTAAAGAAAAAGATGGCACTCCCCAATATGAAGAGACAGAATCAAGAAACTGGAAAAAAAAATCCAGTTAAGAAAAAAATATCTAGTATTAACAAGAACTAAGATGAGGAATTAAAAAAATAATATTTAAAAATTAAGAATAATAGTCTTGGTATAAAAGTAAGAAAGCCAATAACCAAACAAAGAGAAGAAAGGAAGGGGAAAGGGAGGGTGGGGAGGAGGAGAAAGGAACAGGAGGAGGAGGGAGGAGCAAAAGGAGGAGGAGGAGGGAGAGGAAGAGGAGGAAGGGAAGGGGAAGGAAAGGAGAAGAAAGGAAGGTGGGTCAAGGGGAAGAAGGGAAGGAGGAGGAAGTGAGGCTAAGGGAAGGAAAGGGAAGAGAAGAGGAGGAGGAAAGGAGGATGGGGAGGAGAAATGGGAGAAAGGGAACAGGAGGGAAGAGAAAGGAAGGGCAAGAGAGGTGGAGAGAGGAACAGTAGGAAGAGGCGCAAGGGAAGAGGAGGGGAAGGGAGGAGGAAAAAGGGTGGGGAGGGGGAAGCGACAAGCCATGTTTCCATGCTCTTTATGGCTCTAATCTTGGACTGGGGGAGGTGGTAGGTAGGGTGGGAGCTGACATGTTGGCCTCCCTCTTTTCCCACTAAACTGAGGGCTGTTGAAGTGTGCAGACTGACTGACATGCCAGTCAAGGGTGGATCTTTAATGTTGGGGAAGCTTTACCTCCTAGATCTCTCTGATTTGGTGCCGTTCCCAAAGGGCTCTTCAGCCTGTGAGCTACAAAGGTTACTGTTCACCCAGGGAGACTCAGTGTCTGTCTGTATTGAGGGACAACAGATGTCCCCTGTGAGGGACACCTCCCAAGTGTACTGGCAAGTGGAGAAAGCAAGCCGAGCACCAAGCTAAGGCCTGGAGGGAAGCTGGAGAGAAGCAGACACCATGAAGCTCACTTCTGCTTCCATCTCTCACCCTGCAGGAAGCAGGAGGGGGCAGGACTCAATCACTATGCCAGTACCCAGCTCAGAGCTCTGGCTCCCACCAAGCGGCAAATAGAAAAGAGGTGACTAGATGCAGGCCAACCATGACCCATGAAGTACGGTTCAGAGGTCTGTTTCCATGATATCCCCCAGCCCTTACTCTGCTGTGGATGATATGGCCCCTTTCTGTTTAGTTAATGATTTGGACAGCATTAATTTAGTTTATTCTTATGTTCACTCTACTTTACTGTTCTATTTGTGGCCATTTTTTTACTGTGAACACAAATATTCTTCTATAATGTATTATATGTAATTACTTCTAGGGTACAAAAGAAGAGTAATGCTTTGGAGGAATATTTTAGCTAAGAAGGCTACACAGTTTGTCTCCCTGAGCAAGCAAAGGAGATGATGAGAGAAACAAAAGGTCTTTTGTTTGTTTGTTTGTTTTTAAGTCCAATTAAAATCAGCTAGAAGTGCAGTTGCAGGACAGTTTGAAAAACAGATTTTAGGCTAAGGGCACACCTAGGCCATGTTCCGTTTTAGCGTATGTGAGGCCAGAGGTTCAATGCCCAGTACTGTGAGGAAAACAAGACAAAGCCCACCATACCAGACTTTCAAGGAATGAGCTCCTGTTACGGGATTAGATCTTGGATAGTAGGCGATCCAAGGGTGTTCAGAAAGCTCGTGACCCTTGTGGGTTTTCCCTCAGGAAAAAGCATATTTGAGAAACAAATAGTATAGCTAAACGGTGCCCTGTGGAGCCTGAGGTGGCTCTGTGTCTTGGGAACTACTGTGGAAGTCTGAGCAACAAGAGTTTAGATCTCAGGAGCCCACTTAAAATTGTCAAGTGCCCGTGCAGGCTTGACTGTAACTCAATCTCTGAAGGGGATCTCTTTAGAGACAGGAGATTCTCCCAAGGAAACCTGTCATGTCTATGAGCTCCAAGTTAGGTCGAGAGGCCCTGCCTTAAAAAGTAAATATGTAAGAACAATTGAGAATCTCTCTCTCTCTCTCTCTCTCTCTCTCTCTCTCTCTCTCTCTCTCTCTCTCTCTCCCTCCCTCCCTCCCTCCCTCCCTCTCTCTCTCTCTCTCTCTCTCTCTCTCTCTCTCTCTGTGTGTGTGTGTATGTGTGTGTGTGTGTGTGTGTGTGTGTACACCTATGGAAGCTAGAGAGGATGTTGGCTCTTCCTCCCTTTCTTCTTCACAGGACCCCACTACATAGCTCAGGCTGGCCTATAATCCACAGTCACCCTGTCTCAGCCTCCTACTGGGTTTGTAGACATTCTGCCTTCTACTTAGTGGCTTTAAGTAGGCATATGTCTATTTATTACTGGCCTTCAAATAAACTATTCTGACACCTGCACGACATTCTCCTGCTGTATTGTAAGCGATTGTTTATGTGTGGGATGGGAGTCCTTTCATTCATTGGTTAGATGTGAATTTATTTTTTATTTCCCCCTCTAGTCTTGTTTATGCCAGATGTGGCTACCACTACTTAGAATTCCAGTTTCTACATGACATCCTTACTCATTTTCTGACATAGTGACTTTCTCAATAGGTGGGAGACATAAACATATAGGGTCTAACTTATCATAGGTAAAGAGGTGCCTACAACATGTCTTTATTCATTGTATATTTTTACATCAAAATAAGTCCTAACCTGTGTAAACTTAACATATTTTTTTCATGATTTGTTCCCAAATTATGAAACTTTAATCAATAAAAATTGAGCAAATCGCTGTGCCCACACTAGTGGAAGTGTTTTCTTACTTTGAATTTACTTTCATTTTGGTGAACTCCATAATATGCCATTTTGAGATAGCCTTTCAAGTGATTATAGAAAAAGATGATGGGAGTAATAGTGGCTAGTTTAAGATCAGGAAGGCAAACTGCTAAAGCACGTCACCTCCTTCCTGCACCCACCTAGGCAAAATTCACATGGAGAACTATCAGGAAGGAGTACTGGAAGGTACACATTCTACATAGACATTTGTACTTCTGACAGCCCACAGACCAAATCTGTTCCTAAATTCCTGAGAATCAAATCTCCATCTCACAAAGGAGGCTGCCGAGTGAGCTAGATCCAGCCAGTAGACACCAAGTGGCTCGTATATGCTAGCCAGTGTGATGAACGATGTAAGGACAAGAGATTAAAACAACAAAACCCAAAGGACAGAATTGATGCCTTTATACCATCGGGTTTTTGCTGGCTTCCCTGTAAAGCAAAGAGGTGCAGGTTTGGAGCATTGTACAAAACAAAGCCTGTTAAATGGGCAGAAACAGCTACTGACTGTAGCTACAATCACTGCTGGCTGATTGTAATAGAGACAGGTCAGTCATTTGGGGGATGGACTGTTACATTACTGCTGGGTTGGCTTCATAAAGAATTCTCTCTTACCGTAAATGTATTACTTTTAATTAATTGTTCTACACAAAAACAACTGCATGCATTTTCACAAATTCAAACAACACAGAAGTCTGTAAACTGTTTCTTTCTCCATTCTCTCCCTAGAAGTAACCACTTCCTGTGTAGTTCAAATTCATTTATACACAGCCATTTACATGCAAATCTCATGTTCCACTTAGTGGGTTTTAGTTTTGTAATCTGAAAATTGGACCTACGATATGTATCATCCTGCAACTAGCTTTTGGAGAAATCTGCCTGTGTCTAAAGGGTCTTTCCCATAAATCAGGACCTAAGTAGATTATTTTAATTTAGATTACAATGTCATAAATGTAACACATAAATGCTCTTAGGAACACATGCCATTATGATGTGCATGCACAGTCCTTCTTCCAAGACTTACAACATTGGAACAAGTGCTGGAGCGATGCCTCTGCTGTGAGGAGCCCTAGCTGATCCCCCAGAGGATCGAATTTCTGTCCCAGCACCCACACCAGGATGCCCACAACAGCCTGCTACTCCAGTTCTGAGAGATCTGATGCCCCAACCTCACTGTGGCAGGCACTGCACTCCTATGTACATACACACTCACTGTCAAACATAAATAAAAATATGAAAGAAGTCTTTACTGGAATATTGTTAGGTACTCTGTCTGTATCTTCTTCTCTGTTGGTGAAACACATATACACACACATGTGCATACACATGCACAAACACACACACATGTACACATATGTGCATACTCACACATGCACAGCATACATGGACACAAACATACACACATATACATGCATATGTCCACACAAGCATACACACATGCATACACACATACACACACATACACACACACACATATATACACACACATACAATATATATATATATATATATATATATATATATATATACATCCCCAGCCATCTCCTCAGCCACCTGTACAACACATGTCTGCTTTTATCTTCTAGTACCTTTTTATTAATTGTATGTTAAGTAGATTAACAAGGCTTACCTTTGTAAGGGAGAATAAGTAATTCCTGTTTATGAAAACAATTTTCTCAAGTACATAGGGAAAGTATAATTAAAAATTATAGTCTTAGGTGATTCTTGGTGTGAACTGTGTGCTACTATCCCTTTGTATCTATGGGAGCTTGGTCCTAAGACCCTCAACCAGTGTACCAAAATCCAAGGTCAGATACATAAGAAACTAATGCAGTGCTCATGGCTTATGCACATCCTCCTGTAGTCTGTAAATCACCCCTGGCCAATTTTTTGCCTAACACCATGTAAATACCATGGAAAGGTTGCTGTTGTACATTAGTTAGATAATCATGACAAGAAATAAGTACATACGTGTTTGGCATAAATGCAATTTTACTTGTTTTGAGCAAAGGTCTCCTGTATCCTTGGCTGTCTTCAAAGACATTATGTATCCGGGAAGGCCCTCCTTAGTGCTGGGATTGCAGGCCTGCTCTGCCATACTTGATTTAAGTGTGGCTAAAGATCTGCCACAAGGACTCCTGCGTGCCACACAAGCACTCTACTGAGTGAGTAGCATCCTCAGCCCCAAATGCAAAGTCTCTGAAATGATGATTTCCTGTAAGCAGTCGGTTGAGGCTGTGACTAGGAAACCTGGAGAGGGAGGGCGGGAGAGAGGGGGTGTGGGGAGGGGGAGAGGGTGGGAGAGGTGACCCATGGGTGTGAGATTCTGTTTGTTTCCAACAGGGGCAGGTCTGAGAAGCACAGGCACTGTCAGGATGCTCTGAACCTGCCTGAGCAGTCTTGAGCTCATTTCCTCTTCCTGCATCATAAAACAAAGATGTGTTCTCCCCAACTGCATCTCTTCCCTTTCAAACTTGAGCATTTGAACTCCAGAGCAGACTATTTCCCAGCAGCATCTGTGATTAATCCACCCCATATGGAAGAGGGGAGGCCAGCTTCAAGGAGGCCAGACCTATGTCTGCTCATAAGCTCGAAACATGAGGGTGTGTAGTGAAATTTTGGTCATTCTCGGGAATTGGAATCTGTCTCCTGAAAGGAGACCCATAAAGAATGAAACACACTTGGTTAGGTGGCGAGAACTTGGGTGGTGCTGATGGTCAAGGGGTCAGCAACTGAATCTGAAGAGGAGAGTTTCCTGGACTCTTTAGACTCTGCAGTTCCTTTGTGTGCCTGGTGTGTGTGTGTGTGTGCCTGTGCATGCTCTTCTTTTGTTCTTCCTGGAAACCTTGAATAAATCAGTTGAATATTCATTAATTTAAAAAATTTATCCAGCTGAGTTCTTCATGGCTCAAAGAACATTTGCTCCTGACCTCATAAAATACCCACTCTTCATCTCTGTGGGAGACGGAAGAACAGGAAGGAGTGGAGGAAGAGAGGAAGGAAGAGAAGGTCTGAGAAAAAGAGGCCAGGAAGGAGGTGGGGTGCCCTCTTTGCTTCTGGCCCCCTGGGGAGGGCACTGGGAATGGAGACATTCTGTAGAGCGCCTTTGTACCATCACCCTGAAGCAACTTCTGACTTCAGAAGGAACTGTGAGGAGCTGTAAGAAGGCTGAGGTGGTAAAGTGATTGGTGCACAAGCAGGAAGACCTGAGTTGGATCTCCCAGAACCCACGCAGAACAGTCAAGTGTGCCTTTTCCCCAGTGCTGGGGAGGCAGAAACAGGAAATTCCCAGGAGCTCCAGGATCAGTAAGAGAACCTACCTCAAAAAAGACAGTGGGGATTAGTAGAGGAAGACACCCGATATCAACCCCTGGCCTTCACACACCACACACCACACACACACACACACACACACACACACACACACACACAAATACATGCATATGTGCGTGTACACACAGGGGAACTGCTAAGCCTACCATTCTTGGTACCCTCTTGGGTCCTCTTCATGTGACAAGGAGTTTTGCAGGTTCTGAATGATGTGCTGATGAACTCTGACTCCCATGACAGCACATGGGGTACTTCACCTGTCTTCTAACCTGGAGGGACCTGCTGAGAGGGTAAACTTTCTCCTACCTCTTGGCTCTATTCTTCCTGCCTATAGGAGTGCTCCTCTCAGATCTATCATAACCCTAGAATGTGTGTGTGTGTGTGTGTGTGTGGTGAATGTGCCGTGTGTATATGTGTATGTATGTGTGTGCACTTCTGTGTATGTGTGTGTGTGTGTGTGGTGAATGTGATCTGTGCACATATGTGTGCATATATGTGAATATGGGATACAGAGGAATGAGTTTTCTCTATCATTGTTCACCTTCAGTGTCTTCCAGTTAAACTTCAGCTAGGCTGGTGACTAACAACCCCCAGAGATCCCTATCTCTCACTCAGCTCAACAGCACTGGAGTTACAGGCACAAATGCAATCATGTCAGGTTTTTTTTTTTTTTAATGCAAGGTGGGAGTTTGAACCCAGATTCCCATGCTTGAACGGCAAGTGCCGTTGTCCCCCACTTAACCACCTCCCAGTCTCAGGTCTGGCATTTCTGTAACAGGATGCTGCTGTGTGAACACGGAGGGCTAAACAAACAGGGGCCACTTTTGGCAACTGACATCACCCCTGGTGTGAGCAGCACTGAGACAGGGGAGGGGGACTCCTCAGCCCTCTAACTTCTCTTCCCACCTACCTGGTTCCTGATGCCATCTACAGTGGCTGAACACAGCTGCACAGATGATCCACAGACCATGCCGTTCCTCAGACACGTTTTCTAGTCCAGAACAAAACATGTCCCTCAGTAGGCAACCAGGGGTGAGAGCAGATGACGGCAACGCCAAACTAAGCACCATGGCAACCAATGGTTGTAGGTGCACAGAAATTTAACATATTCATAGATTTACCAGTAAGTAGTTTTCCTTTCCTATGCCTGAATGGAAGATGGCAAAGAAATAAAAAGACAATGGTGTTAGTGAGGGTTCTGTAGAGGATTAGAATCCAAAGAATAGGTAGTTATAAAGGAGATTTATTAGACTGTCTTACAGCACAGTCTGCTTAGCCCAATAGTGGATATCTTCACATTGGACAGGCTGAGATTCCCAGGAGCAGCTCAGTCCATGAGTCTCAGTGGTCCTAACAAGGTGCTGGGGAAATTCCTGGAGAGCCATTGGTCTTCATCCTCTAGGAAACCCAGGGAAGATGGCTCTTATAGCAGCCAAGGAATGCAGCTGTCAGCCAGCCAGCAACAGTGTACTCAGCTCACCAGGGAGACAAGAAGGCAAAAGCAAAAGGGTTTTTGTTCCTCAGGTGCCACAGGAAGCTGCTGCCTGCATTGAGGGCAGGTCTCCTGTTTCAAATAACCCGATCAAGGAAATGCCTTACAGGTATGCCCAGAAACTGTCTCTTAGTCAATTTCTGATTCCGTCAAGTTGACATCCAGGAGTGTCAATCATAGTGGGGAAAAAATGACAGGCAAAAAGAAAAGGTTCAGGAAGAGGATATCATCGCCCTTAGCATCCACAGATGGCTCATTCCAGAATGCCACAGACACCCAAATTTGAGGGTGCTCGGGGTTGCTTATAGAAAACCACGTAGCATTTGCATACAACACATGAAGCCCCTCCCCGTTCACTTAAAATCATGTCTAATGCATTTGTGACACCTACTGCCTCAAAGGTGTTGTGCAAGATGTTAGATGCTGTTGTGATATTTAGAGGATATTGATAAGCAATCAGTTTTATAAATTTTAAGGCAGATATCTCACCCCTTCCCCAATATTTCAATCTGTGGTTGGATGAACCCAGAGACATGGGATTTGTAGAGATAAAGGACTGACGAATTTTCCCTTTCGGCTGTCACTTTTAGAAAAATCATGAAACAGCAACTCCCTCTTTGGAGCTGACTCTCTTTTCTAATTGTTCTAGAACCTCTGCATCCACGGCTTTCAGCTCGTCGGAAATGCGATTATGCCGTTCTATTTTAAGAGTAGCAAGAGACAGTCTCCTTAGTGTCTTAACTCAGACAAATAGTTCTTGGAACAGATTTGGATTCTTGCAGCTGAAGCATAAAGTGAAATCTCCATCTTTCTCTGTATCTTCTCGGAATTGACGAGCCTGTCCAGCTGCGGGCTTAGTGTCATCTCCAGATCCGTAGCTGGTTTGCTGTGATGGATGAAGCTCTGACTCTCCGTGGAGCGAGACGGGAGCATTAACTCCACCCCCACCCCTGTCCAAGTGTCCTGCCACAGAACAAGGGCCCTGAGCCTACCCAGGACAGGAGGGACAGGAGAGTCAGGTGAGGTGTGATACCTGTATCCTGTGTGTCCTTTAGTCATGTGGTGAGTGGGATTTCTCCCAAGACACTTTCTTAGTTCATCTGCTTCAAATTGGCCCTTTCCCCCAATGTGTCCTCTACAAAGTCTCTGGGCTTCCTTTGCCACATTCATCTGGCTTTAATCATAACAGGGCCTCTCATTGGTAAAAGTTGTTCACATCTAAAGATTTTATAGAATTCAGCTACCTGTATGGTATCCCGAAGTTTACACTTTTTTCTCTGAATCCAAATATCTTGATCTAGTCTCTCGAAGGCCTTACAACAGCATGATCGAGCAGTATCTGAGACAGACATCTTCCTGGAGGCAAAGGGCTGTGGATAGAGATGCATTGGGAAAAGCATCCTTATTCAGAGGAGGCAGCTACAGTCGTATGCAACTAACAAGTGCAATTTCAAGAGAGGAAGTAATCTGAATTTTGGTGTGAAATTCCCTGCCTTGGAAGCCTGAACAACTATTTTGTTTCATTGTTAAGCACCACATTTTCAGAGTAAACCCCATCTTCAGCCTGACCTGTGACACATCTATATGCATATGACATCTACCTTAAAACAATTTCAGTGATCCTTGTGCCTGTACTTTTGTCTCAGAAGATGAGACTGTGTCAACCCTGTTTTATCTCCTCACTGTCTCATAGTTTGTGCTACGTAGACAATGCTCTCCAGCACCATGGTACAGCCCCAGGATTACCTACCTCCATAGGCACTGGGCACCAATTCATTACAAAAAAAAGTGACAAATAGATTTTCCAAAGCAGGTGATTATTAAGCAGCTCAAAATATAAATACTGGACTGGAGAGATGGCTCACACCCATGGAAGGAGTTACAGAGACAAAATTTGGAGCTGTGACAAAAGGATGGACCATCTAGTGATTACCATATCCAGGGATCCATCCCATAATCAGCTTCTGAACGCTGACACCATTGCATACACTAGCAAGATTTTGCTGAAAGGACCCAGATATAGCTGTCTCTTGTGAGACAATGCCGGGGCCTAGCAAACACAGAAGTGGATGCTCACAGTCAGCTATTGGATGTATCACAGGGCCCCCAATGGAGGAGCTAGAGAAAATACCCAAGGAGCCAAAGAGATCTGCAACCCTGTAGGTGCAACAACAATATGAACTAACCAGTACCCCGGAGCTCTTGACTCTAGCTGCATATGTATCAAAAGATGGCCTAGTCGGCCATCACTGGAAAGAGAGGCCCATTGGACTTGCAAACTTTATATGCCCCAGTACAGGGGAACGCTAGGGCCAAAAGGGGGAGTGGGTGGGTAAGGGAGTGGGGGGGAGGGGGACTTTTGGGATAGCATTGGAAATGTAAACTAGGAAAATACCTAATTTAAAAAAATTACAAAAATTTTCCATTGACATAATTTGTGATTTTTTTTTGACATTTCACAACTGGTTAAATAAAGTCAATTTGGGATACTCAAAAAAAAAAAAAAAAAAAGAACACTGACTGTTCTTCCAGAGGTCCTGAGGTCAATTCTCAGCAACCACATGGTGGCTTACAACCATCTGTAATGGGATCTGATGCACTCTTCTAGTGTGTCTGAACACAGTGACAGTGTATGCATATACATAAAATAAATAAATTAAAAAATATATTACTATGATGTATTAGTAAGACATGGGTATCTTTTCTAGGTGAGTGGAAGAAGTGGCCATCCAATAGAGAAAAATCCTTGTTTAATCTTCTACCATTGAGGACAAGTACAACTGGTGACTTCTGACCAATAGAGTGTGGCAAAGGTGACAGGACATCAGTTCAGTTCCTTAATTGGTTTATGTTGTATTGAGGAGTTAATGCAGGTGTTCCATTATGTTCTACAAGAATCTTTCAAGTTAGGAGCAGTGACCCACACCTGCACTCCAAGCACTCAAAAGGTTAGAGCAGGAAGACCTCAAAGACTAATGGTGAAAGTGCTAAGATCTTCTCGGACTAAGGCAAAAACAGCTCCTGCTTGTCTTGAAGGATGACACAGTCCTCCTGTAAGCAGTTCACAGAATGGGTCAAGTAGAGGAAGGCCTATAGAGCATAAGTCAAGCTTTCCTCTAACTGTCAGTAAAATTTTGGGGCTTCTAGCCATACAGCTATAAGGAAACAAACTCTTCTAACACTTGAATGAGCTTCGAAGTAGACTTTCCCTAGTTAAGTCTTCATTCAGTGAGACCATGGTGGCTCTGGCCAGCATCTCAATTATAGCCTGTCAGATTCCAAGCAGGTAAACCAGCTGAGATGTATTTGGATTCATGTCTTGTGAGAACCAAGAGTTAATGAATGAATTTTTTTAAGCCATTGAAAAGGTAGCCAGTTCATTATGTATTATTAGAAAGCTAATAGAGGCAATTTATAGTTATTCATGGAAAATGCACTTGCTGAACTGACATAAGAAAAGTACAAGGACATTAACTTGCCTGAAGTTCTTTTAGAGAAAGTATCACACCCATTTAGAAATAAAAAGGAAATAATGGGACTTAGTCTTTCTCTCTTGCATCCCTCAATATCCTTCCTTCCTTTGTTCTGTACATTTAGAGATTTGAAAATTATGTGGCATAGTCTCCTCTCTCCAGAAGTTTCCACTACTTATATAATGAGTGAGGCCAGGGGTGGGGGTAAATGAGTCTTGTAAGTTTCATACAGTTCCTGAATCCTGTAAGTTTAATGTATTTTCTGGACCTTGTATGTTTCCTTTATATCCTCAGCCTTATGAGTCTTTCATCTTCCTCTAGGGGAAGTAATAAACTGCTATACAATGGTCCAGAGCTCTGTATAATCCTAAACAAGATAGTATTGCTTTCAATATACAGAGAAAAATGCAAGCATACAGCTCTCCATATGGTCATGGAGAGTTTGATTTTTTTTTTTTTGATCACTTGGGCTATTAAAGTCAGCACCTCTTTCTTGTTGTGTGTCCCAAAGGGAATGAATGCCATGAGTCTATTTATAGATTACCCCAAAGGGTCATGGTGAGCATGACAGATTTTAGGAACCACCTTCCCTTTGGTTATATATCTTCTATATGTGCAGCTCCTAGTGAAATGTCCTGGTATGGTTTCTGTAATTATATCATGCATGATCACCAATGCTATATATGGTGATGAATAGAAACATGATTTTAAATTAATGTAAATAAAATGAGAATTTAAGTTCTTACACCACATTATTAGCTGCATATCAAGTGGTAAGTAGTCACTGTCTGCCAATGGTTGTCATGTTCAGTAGTGGTATAAGGATTGCTCCCAACATTCCAGAAGATAGTATCAGCCAATGAGATGGAGAGTTAGCTGACCTCTAGACTTTGTTAACATCAGCCCTTCTCTTCATCATTCTAGTCTGGGCTTCTCATCTCTGGATTGCCTCTCCATTGTGAGTTCCTCCAGCATTTCTTTCTCTTAGAATAACCAATTAATCATATTAAGAGTCTCTCCATCCTCCATAGCTGAGTGACCTCACTTCCAGTCAGTCTTTGTTGAGATATCAACATAGAAAGGGATATGAATAATTCACAACCCCACTGTTAGCACCCATTGTCACATCACAAATTTCCCTGGATTTAGCAAAGTAAAACAATGAACTTTCATTGTTTATTTCACAATTTCTGAGCCAAAGCTCCAGAAAGGAAGGTGGTTCTGGCTGCTGAACTTTCATGGGATTGTAAGAAAGGTGTCTTCAGGAGCTCATGTCTCAACTGAAGAAGGATCTGTTGCCAGACTCACTAGTGCAGTTGCCTGATTTCTGGAACATTTCCTTCAAGAGCCTAAATGTCACAAGGCATTGCGCTGACTGTCCCCTGTGCAAGTGATAGCCGTGTTGAAAGTGTTGGGATTCAGAGATGGGGAAGAGATGACATGAACAGAAAGAGATAAGATGAAAAACCTAAGAGGGGAGATGGCTTTCAGAACTAAGCAGCAGCGGTGTGCCATGCTCTCTGCTGCTTTCCTTGAGCACACAAAACAGTCCTGTGCATGTAGGAGGGCCTTCCTGGGGCAAGCGAGCAGCATTAAGGAGTCATTGGGGTCACCTGAAGCTGCCTAGTATCCATGCTCCAGGAGATTGGGTAGATTTGATACACGAGAGGTCTCTGATGCATCTGAAAGGGCAGATGCCACAAAGCAATGGGTAAAAGATTTTTCCATTCCAGAGAAACTGAGGGGGGGGAAACAATGCCACTTGACACCATGCCACCTTTGAACTGTGTCTGTCAGCATGTGATGCTACATCAATGATGTCATGCAAACATGGAAATTATAATTATGATACAGAACTTTCAAAAGTAATCTGAGATGGGCATGATGGCACATACCTTTAATGCCAGGAAACAGAGGTTCTCTGTAAGTTCAAGGCCATCCTGCTGTACAAAGTTCCAGGATAACCAGGACTGTTAATCAGGGAAACCCTGTTTTGAAAAAATAAAATAAATGAATAATAATATAAATATACTAAATTATTAAGTGATGTTATTTTTCATTGTTTATTAATTATTATGTGGTTATTAAATAGAAATATATTATAATAATTAATATAATAATATTATTATTACTTGAAACATTAGCCCACTTATCAAGATTTGGAACAAATGTGTTAATATTCAGAAAAAAAATCCCACATTTGGAGCAGTGTTTACCACAAGCCTTCGTATACTTAGGTGTGAGCTTCATCACTGGCTTGGTAGCTCCACGGCGGATGCTTTGTAAGCTCCAGGTAGCTCCTGGCAACAGAGGGTTGTCTACAAGCAAAAGTGTAGATTCCATAATTCTTTGCCTATGTGCTGACAGAGGGTAAGGCTGGGACCTGGGTAGGTGGGTGAGAATGAGAGCAACCGTCAATGCCTCCCACCCCATCCTGTGCACTAAGAATCCCTGGTACTCAGATGTTCAGTTGTAGCCTTGCTGTCAGTCACTTTCTGAATGAAAGAAAGCTTTTCCCGGGCAGCTATGTTTGACTGAGCACAGTCTAAGTTAGAAATTGTCCAATGTGTGAGTGCTAAGGAGATGTCTTAGTTTAGAAAATGGACTTGCCAGGCAAGCACATGGACATATAATTCAATCCCCTGGACTCATGTAGAAACCCAGGCTGCTATAATCCCAGGGATGAGGCAGTGGAGATGGGTAGATCACTGGCAATTGATGACCAGCCAGCCTCGTCTAATAAGGGAGTCCCAGAGTATAGGGGCAGACCCTGCGTCAAACAATAAGCTGAAGTGCATGAGTATCATGGGAGGAGCTCTGGTCATGCATGGACATACATACATACATGTGCTATAGTTACACATACAGAGACACACAGGTGCATGAACAGACATACACACACACACACACGCACACACACACACACTGGCCATGCATGTGCATACATACATACATGTGCTATAGTTACACATACAGAGACACACAGGTACATGAACATATACACACACACACACATACACATAAACACACACACTGGCCATGCATGTGCATACATACATACATACATACATGTGCTGTAGTTACACATTCAGAGACACACAGGTACATGAACATACACACAAACACACACACAAACACACACACACACACACTGGCCATGCATGTGCATACATACATACATACATACATGTGCTGTAGTTACACATACAGAGACACACAGGTACATGAACATACACACACATACATACAAACACACACACACACACAAACACACACACACACACACACACTGACCATGCATGTGCATACATACATTCATGTGCTGTAGTTACACATACAGAGACACACAGGTACATGAACATACACATACACACATACACACAAACACACATACACACTGGCCATGCATGTGCATACATACATACATACATACATACATACATACATATGCTATACACATATACACATACAGAGACACACAGGTACATGAACACACACACAAACACAAGGCTGGGAAGCTACTTTAGCTCCTTTTTTTCTATTGTTTCTTTGCTTTGAAGTTTCAGATGTTCATGATCATGACCCTAAAAGCACACTAAATTATAACAAGAGGCAATTTTAATTGTTCTGGCTGGATCTATGTCAACTTGGCATACCATAGAGTCATTTGGGAAGTGGGAAGGTCAATAGAGAAGATATCCCCACCATACTGCACTATAAGCAAGCTTGCATTTTCTTGGTTGATGATAGGTGTGGGAGGGCCCAACTCACTGTTGGTGGCCCCATAACTGTGCTGCTGGTCCTGGGTGCTATAAGAAAGCAGGCCGAGGAAGCCACGCGGAGTGAGGCAGTAAGCTGCAGCCCTCTGTGGCCTCCAGGGCCTCCCTGGCCTCTGCATCAGTTTTATCAAAACAATAGACAGCAAATCACAACAAGCAGAAAGCCTACCATCTTGTCACTTGGACTGTGCCTGTCCTCACAGTTGTCCCAACTTGTTCTAAGTCATCATTGATCCCTTACTGTGCCTTACCTGTAAGTTAAACTTTATCAAGGTGTGTATGTATGATAAAATCATAGTGTTGCAGAGGCCATTGGAAGCCTTGGAGCAAAGACTGCATGGATAAAGGCAATCTACTGCATTTACTCTTTTTAGAGAGCGAGAGAAAGAATTTCTATGACATACTTTTTGATTTCCTGAAAAGAGAGAAGCAAAGAATTAGAATAGAAGGGATGGGAGCTAGAGAAGATACAGGATATAAAATCCTTTCTTCCCTTAATGAACTTCCGTGAATAGTGTGTTTTTTTTAATATATATAATTTAAATTGAAAGGCATTTTCATGTTTGAAAGTTCTAAGCTGTAAAAATAAACCCTGGAAGTAGATTGCCTAGGGTAAGACTTAATTAAACACTGTACAGTAAATTAGCATAATTTGATGAGGATCAGATTTAGTTCCTCGAAACTGAACCGGGCAGGCGTTTTAATTTGGTAATATCTTTTAAAATTCCACTGTCTCATCTCCAAAGCACAGTTTTAGGGAATAAAATCTAAACAAGGTATTTCCAAGAAAGCGGCAATTTATTACAGAGATCATGGACTAGCCCTGAGATTTGAGAATCGTCTTCAGACAGATGCTACAAGCCTGGAAGAATCATGGTCTCTTGTAAGACAAAATATGTGGAAAAATAGGTTGAGCCCCTGAGCCTGAGGCAGAGGGGTTATTCACTATAGTCATAGGGATTCTTAGAGGATTGTGACTTAGCTGGGGTGTCAAGGAGACGTCACGCTCTCCTTCCCTCTCCCTCCATTTCTCCTTTCCTCCTCTTCTTCCTCCTCTCCCTCCTCCTTCTCCCTCCTCATCTCATCTCTCTTTTCTTTTCTCTCCTTTTGTTTTCTCTCTCTCTCTCTCTCTCTCTCTCTCTCTCTCTCTCTGTGTGTGTGTGTGTGTCTTTCTTTCTTTCTAAAATAATGGGATTATGACACTAGGAAAAGCTTTTGAAAGGAAGGAATCACAGACGACGACTGTTGAGCTTATTGAAGATACGCAGTGTGAATGGTAGACGATGCCTCGTCTCAGGAATGGTTTACACAAGTCACAGTAGCTGGATCCTCACCTACAGTGAAACTTGGGTAGAGGTTTGTCTTTCAAACCCCGAAGATCAGATTCCTGAAAATCTCAGAGAGGAGAAAGTTTGAACTGAGAAGAGATCAGAATTTCCTTTGAAACATTTTTTTGCAAATGAGTTATAATTACCCCTTAGCCCATGTCCACTCTGCAGTTCTTACTTGCCCAGGTGACATCATAACGCTCTGTCAGTGTGACTCTCTTTATGTATAGATTCAGGAAAGATGCTGGACTGAGCTGGTCTGAGTGTCCATCTTCTCAGTGTTGGGATCTAGGAAGACCTATAGTCTCTGTGGTCTCCAGTTAGAAGAGGGTGGGAGAAGAGGGAGCTGGGGTACCAGGTGTCTTTTATTTAGTACAAGTATGCTCCTGTAGTTTGATAATAAGTCTAGCATGACTTGATGGGAATATATGTGCTCTGGGATGCTCTGTGCCATTGCTTGAAGAGAGCGGGTGTTAAGGTGTCTCCTCCCTGTGTCTAGCTTATCTCCTACTTATCTAATTCCTTTGGGGTTCACTGGAATCTTGTAACATCCCCCCCCCGCCCCACTTCACCAGTACTGTCCTTGGTCTCTTGCATCTACAGTAACACAGATATTTGGGTTTCTGACACAAGTTTTTGTCTGATGTCAACAACAGAAGCTTTTGTCTTTCTCCTCTCAGCAGCTGCAGAGATGCAGCTCAGTGTCTTTGGTTTCATGTCATCTTATGTTTCTTTGAGTGACAGGCAACAATGGCCCAGGAGAGCAACCAAGCAGAGGTTCCATAGATGAGAGGAGCCAGCTGGAAGGATTTGCTCCAGGAAGGAGTTGCTCCCGGGTGTTGCAATGAAGACAGAGAGGAAGGGAAATCAAAAGAGAACACAGGCCCTGAGGATCAGAACTGGACTTCTGGGACCCAATGGTGAAAGGAACGATGCATCCTGTGAATTGTCCTCTGACTCCCAGAGCATGGCTTGATACCTGCACATACATACATACACACACACACACACACACACACACACATATGCACACACATATGCATACACACAAACATGTGCATGGATGCATGCATGCATGCACATGCACTAACACAGCCATCCAAATTTTTTTTTTCAAAAAAGGCAAGAAAGGTTTAATTGTGCCATATATTACAGTCAATGTACAGGATACACACACACATAAAACTTTGTTTAGTACCTGTGACATGGTAGCTTGCAACAATCATCTCAGTAAATGCTAGTAAATGCTAAGCTGGCCTCTGTTGAACCTCATCTGGCCTCTATTCTCTCTCTCTTTTCAGGCTATGTTGCCCAAATTCCTGTATTTGTTCTGCCTTTTTGGTTGCCCCTTCTTCCTCCAAAGCCCCTCTTTCTACTTCCTCTAGTAATTCCCAACTGATGTAGTCACCAAATCTCTCACACCAGAAGCTACCTTCTTGTGGATTCACTGAAACAAACACAGGTATACAGAAGTCAGAGTATACGTACTTGGATTTTCCATAAAGGCATCTGAAGGCTGGACAATATCTAGCTTTGTAAGCAGACTGCTTGTACTCTGGGGAAAAAAATCAAGTCAACTTTCTCATTAAAGGGGTCTCCTCTTGACGTGCTACATTACAGTGGCTTTATGCCATCGCCAAGGGCACAGTGGTTGGCCTTTGATGGCCTTTAACGTCTTTCTCCCTGCAATTTTCTGATGAATCCACTCTGAGAGTCTCCCTGCCGAAGGGCCATGGACAGCCATGGCTTCCACAGAGCAGAAAGGATGAGCAGAGAGCCTGACTTCAGCTCCTTTGCTGTTCAAAGTGTCAGCCAGGATGCTGGGTCCCATGTAACCACAGGTCAGTAATATGTGCTTTCCATAAGCTGGTCTGTAAACTAGGGGCCTTCTGTCCAGGAAGCTCCCACGTCCTGTATTCTGAGCTCTGTTCAGGTGTATGTATATGCATGTGGCAATGGGGTTCCTTACCACTGTCCACGGCCCCCTATAAACAAACTGGCCCATGTATTTGCAGACCACGGTTCTCCCTGATACTTTCTTTAGCTCCCAAGGCCCAGTATAGATAAACCACTTACAGAAGTGTTTGTTGGGTCTTTAAAGTAAGAAAATTCATGACATATATATATAGAGATTAAGTTTGAAAGTCATGTAGGCATGGAATCTTAATGGAATTTGGGCATAATGGAAGATAGGTCCAGAGCTCCGGTTCTGTGGTTCCACTGCTGGGCCTCTCATATTTAGTAGCTCTGTAACTTTGGACATGGGCTGAGTTTTCTTTTAGCTTCTGTTCCTTACTTCTCATCAAAAGTCTGTTTTCCAATTTGCAAAATTGGCTTAATAATAGCAGTTACCAAACAAAACAGTTAAGCCAAAGGTCTTAGGCACTGTGAAGCCATATGAAACAGTAGGTAGATGGAAGCTACTGTAGTGTTTGAGATGTGTGTGTGTGTGTGTTTTCTGATTGTGTGAGACAGGGTTCAGTAGCCCAGGCTAGCTTCTAACCTGTGGTGTATCTGAGGATTTCCTTGGACTTTCAGTTCTTCCATGTCTCCCTTTGGAATGCTAGGATTATAGGCATATACCCGCAGACCTACCCAGTTCTGGGGGTGCTCAGGATTGAGTCCAGGGTACATGCATGCTAGTCGAGGAATCAACCAACTGAGCTGCAGCCTAAACCTGAGCCTGAGATTCCTGATGGTATTGCCCTCGCTTCATTGGTGGTAACTTAGGTCAGATTTTCTACAAGTAACATGGAGAAGCTGGTTTCTGGAGGCAGTATATATTGAGGAATGTCTCCCAGATTGTGCTGTAAAGAATGAGAGCACTGGGAAAGGACAAAGAAGAACATGGGCACAGGTGGGATTTTAGCTGGAGCTCTATGGGATGAAGATATAACCCTACACGCCCATTGGCTTCTGGCTCCTCCAGTAGGCCTGCTGGCAATTTCCACTGGGTTTGGGTGGAAGGGGATCTGGATGGATTAAACATAGGAACAGTGGTAAGGAGCTTGCAGCAAGATTTTACAGGTGATCACATTCCTAAAATTATTCCAGATGAAATAGGGGATTGTGTTCCAGAGACCAGAGCATGCAAACACACCCATGGAGAGCTGAGGGGGGAAGGCTTGCAGACTTGCTCTGGGCTCTTTGGATGTAGATGAAGTTTGGATTTTCACTGAGAGGTGGGCGCTGCAGTTTCTTAATGCTCTCGAGACACCTCCCCACTCTGAGGTTGGTGAATGACTCTGAACTGGTAGTCTGGCATGATTTGCTCCTTGTTACTGATGCCTGGGGATAATGCCCAGTGGGTGGCTGACTGCAAGGTGTCTTAAGTATCTCTCTCCTAAGTATTTGAAACCTGTTTTTCTGAAACCCGTGTCTGTTGTCTGGCTCCTCTTGCTTTGCTTGCTCTCTTTCAGGAATGAGTGAAACAGTGAGCAGTGATATCAGAATCAGTCACAGGTCTTAAATCGACTGAGAGATAAAGTGTAATTTCCATGTGTCGGTCCCGTTCCCGCGGTGGCACCTGCTCCCTCCTCCAGCCTGACACCCTTCACTGTGACTCCTTTACTTTCCTATCGTGCTGAGTTAAATTCTCCCATTATTTCCTCTCCCCGTGTTCCTTAGAATGGAAATAGACAAAAGTGCTTTCCAGCTGTCTAAAGTTTTGATCAAGTTAAGAAAATCCCTCTAATAAATGCTTCAGTTTGCAATTAATGTGTTCCATTCAAAGGAGCAGTTTAACCTTGAATGCTTGAGGCTGGAATTAATGGAAACTCTCCTGCCTGTGTCCCCTTTATCCATATGTGGCTAGTTCGCCTTGCAAGCACATTGTCTGTGTGTTGCTGCCAGTGTCAGCATGCTTGGCCACCCAGCTCTAATCTATCAGTTAAGCAAACAAGATCAGGGAAAGGCAGGGACAGAAGCTTTCTTCTCCATGGCCACATTAGAAAGAGGAAGACATAAAGAAAAGCAAAGGGGTGCACTGATCCCACCCCCAGCCCTGGAGTCCATGTTCAGGATTCTGTCATGAAGTTGATGTTTGAATAGAGGGTAGGAGTTATGTATAACTAAATCAGTCTTGGTAGAGGTGTGTCCAGCCCATCACTGACCTGTGTCTTGGCTCCAGCTAAGCTATCACAATTGTGTGAGCTGTGAATTACCTTCTTGGTAGCCAAGTCCCTCTTTTGGCTAATATCAAAGCTTCAGATCGTCTCTTTCCTTGTCATGTGATTGCTGGGGGGTGAAGCCACTGTTTCAATAGCCTGAAAGCACAAGTGTGTCTCTCTTGCCATGACTACAACATATACACAGACCATCCAGTCATGGTTACATCGTGGACTCCCAGGTGCCCCTTGTCATTTAACCATGGCTTTCCAAGGCCAACTGTCCATGGAGTGCCAAGTTTAACATAAGCCAAGCAAAATTTAATAAAGCAAAGAAGTCAGATAGGAGACGGAATGCTCAGTATCTTCCCAAGCAAATCTAAAAGGGCTTTTCAAATATTGTATGTATTGAAATGTTAGATATTTTTTTCTTCTTTGGTGGCATGTTTGTAATATGCAACTATAGCAGAAACCAGACAAATTAGATTGCATCCATTGAATAAGCCTCTGCCCAGCAAAGGAAACAATCAACAGAATAAGGCACCATGTAAGGAATGGGCAGAAATATTTGCAAACTGTACAACATCTGACATGTGGTCAGGGTACTGGATTGGCACAGGATTCAGACAACTGAAGAGTAAGAGCACGAATAAGTCTTCAAAGGGGCAAAGAATCCACAAAAGGTGCAAAACGCCAACAGGTGAAAGAAAACATGGCTGCTGCCACTTCTGGTCAGAAATGCAAACGGGGAAACTGCTCACACTAAAAAGTGCCATTTTGAATCTATGGTAACCCAAGCTTGATCTCCAGAAGCTACACAAAAATAGATGGAACCCACGTCTGACACTAGTCAGGTGGCTAAGAACCTGAGGCTAAATAGGCCATGGGCCTAGAAGGAAACAAAACACATTCTGCTAAACAAACAAACAAACAAACAAACAAACAAACAAACAAACAAACACCCATCAGTAAGATGACATCTAGTGATATTCTATGACACCCATACAGCAGTGTTTCACCCAGCCATCATCAGAGAAACTTTCTCTTGCAGTATGTGGGAAAAATGTAGAGATTCACAACTGAACAATGTGCTGAGAGTGAGAGACATTGCTGGCAGCACTGTTTTAAATGGGATATCTCCATCAGTCCCCTCCCTTCAGGGTTCACAGAACTCCATGGAAGAGGAGCAGGAGAGATTTTAAGAGCCAAGGGGATATGACAGCAAGGAAGCAAGAGAGATGCCCAGGAACTCACAGAGACTGCATGCATCCGCATACATAGGGCCTGCACAGGTTCAAGCCCGACAGATCTCAGCTTGAGAGTAGAAAGTAAACATGAGCTCCCATCCTTAGCAAAGATGCTATCTCCAGCTGACCATGCTTAAGAATACTAGATGTTCTTGCAGCGGACTCAGGCTCAGTTCTCAGCACTTACACGGTGGGTCACAGCCATATGATACTCCAGTTCCAGGGCATCTGATGTCTTCTGGCTTCCACGGGCACTGCATGCAAATGGTACAATATATGCATACAGGCAAGCATGTGAATAAAAACAAAATGAAAATTCTAAAAAAAAAATTGCCTTATGCCTAGTCATTTTACTTCTGGTTGTATTTTTTTTTTTTTTTTTTTTTGTGCTTGCTTCTTTATTTAGGTCCTTGGGGTCATTGGTATTTCCTGATGCCAAATAATTTTGCTCTGCTGAGATCTTAAGAGAACTGTCAAGGGTAGATGTCCTTCTTGAAACTTGGCACTCTGTCAGGAATCAATTATTTGATCTTCCTTTTTGGGTTCGTTCAGGGCATCTTCTTATCTACAATGGGCCCAGGGTGACTGGTGGTTCAGAAGAAACCAAGAAGGGCTACTGAGAAGTATAACTTCTCTCCTCTACTCTGCTAGTGTGATAAGGTTTATAGGACTATGGTGCATTTCTATTGGGGAAAAAAAATCTTCTAAGGTCATAGACAGGGACATGTCACCTGATAGGGATGGTGTATGCTGCAGATAGGGACAATACTTTTTTTTTTTTTTGAAAGAAAATATTTTAATTTTTATTAAAATCTCAAAAATACAAAAGAAAAAAATGATAAAAAATTAAAAGCAAAGGGAGGTTTGCATCAATTTTTGTTGAATAACAAATTGCTACAAAAATATTGTGGCTTAAAATGACTACCACTTATTTTAGTATTCGATTGTTTCATCTCACTGATCAGTTCAGTTAGTCTCTTAGCTATCCTCGAATGTTTGATCAGCTGGTAAATGTCCTGATGGCTTGTTGACCTAAGGTAAGCATACACATATAGTCATTGGCAGTTCATTAGTGGACCTTAGTGTTTCTTCAGGAGACTCAATGTTCTGCAGACTAGTTTGGCATTACCCATCATGCTATCATGGTTTCAAAGTTGTAGCCTCAGAGGCTATAAGGCTTGCTGAGGGACAGTCATGGAACTTTTAAAGTTTCTCTGTCAACTTTATCACTTGATTGGAGATGCTTTGCTGCTGTCTGTGATTAACTACAGCTCAGAGTCACAGGTCGATCTGATCTTCAGTCCAATTGACTATTTCTTAGTGTTCCCACTGACATTCTGAGAGATATCTCTGCCTCACGTTTCTCTCTCTTTTTTTTTTTTTTGATTTTTATTACATATTTTCCTCAATTACATTTCCAATGCTATCCCAAAAGTCCCCCATAACACCCCCCACTTCCCTACCCACCCATTCCCATTCTTTTGGCCCTGGCATTCCCCTATATTGGGGCATATAAAGTTTGCAAGTCCAATGGGCCTCTCTTTCCATTGATGGCCGACTAGGCCATCTTTCGATACATATGCAGCTAGAGACAAGAGCTCCTGGGTTCTGGTTAGTACATCATGTTGTTCCAACAATAGGGTTGCAGATCCCTTTAGCTCCTTGGGTACTTTCTCTAGCTTCTCCATTGGGAGCCCTGTGATACATCCAATAGCTGACTGTGAACATCCACTCCTGTGTTTGCTAGGCCCCGGCATCTTCTCACAAGAGACAGCTATATTTGGGTCCTTTCAGCAAAATCTTGCTAGTGTATGCAATGGTGTCAGCATTTAGAAGCTGCTTATGGGATGGATCCCTGGATACGGCAGTCTCTAAATGGTCCATCCTTTCATCACAGCTACGAACTTTGTCTCTGTAACTCCTTCCCTGGGTGTTTTGTTCCCAATTCTAAGAAGGTGCACAGTGTCCATACTTTGGTCTTCATTCTTCTTGAGTTTCATGCGTTTATCAAATTGTATCTTATATCTTGGGTATCCTAAGTTTTGGGCTAATATCCACTTATCAATGAATACATATTGTGTGAGTTCTTTTGTGATTGTGTTACTTCACTCAAGATGATGCCCTCCAGGTCCATCCATTTGGCTAGGAATTTCATAAATTCATTCTTTTTAATAGCTGAGTAGTACTCCATTGTGTAAATGTACCATAATTTCTGTATCCATTCCTCTGTTGAGGGACATCTGGGTTCTTTCCAGCTTCTGGCTATTATAAATAGGGCTGCTATGAACATAGTGGAGCATGTGTCCTTTTTACCGGTTGGGACATCTTCTGGATATATGCCCAGGAGAGGTATTGCTGGATCCTCCGGTAGTACTATGTCCAATTTTCTGAGGAACCGCCAGACTGATTTCCAGAGTGGTTGTACAAGCTTGCAATCCCACCAACAATGGAGGAGTGTTCCTCTTTCTCCACATCCTCGCCAGCATCTGCTGTCACCTGAATTTTTGATCTTAGCCATTCTGACTGGTGTGAGGTGGAATCTCAGGGTTGTTTTGATTTGCATTTCCCTGATGATTAAGGATGTTGAACATTTTTTCAGGTGTTTCTCTACCATTCGGTATTCCTCAGGTGAGAATTCTTTGTTCAGTTCTGAGCCCCATTTTTTAATGGGGTTATTTGACTTTCTGGAGTCCACCTTCTTGAGTTCTTTATATATATTGGATATTAGTCCCTTATCTGATTTAGGATAGGTGAAGATCCTTTCCCAATCTGTTGGTGGTTTTTTTGTCTTATTGATGGTGTCTTTAGCCTTGCAGAAGCTTTGTAGTTTCATGAGGTCCCACTTGTCAATTCTCGATCTTACAGCACAAGCCATTACTGTTCTATTCAGGAATTTTTCCCCTGTGCCCATATCTTCAAGGCTTTTCCCCACTTTCTCCTCTATAACTTTCAGTGTCTCTGGTTTTATGTGAAGTTCCTTGATCCACTTAGACTTGACCTTAGTACAAGGAGATAGGAATGGATCGATTCGCATTCTTCTACATGTTAACAACCAGTTGTGCCAGCACCATTTGTTGAAAATGCTGTCTTTCTTCCACTGGATGTTTTTAGCTCCCTTGTGGAAGATCAAGTGACCATAGGTGTGTGGGTTCATTTCTGGGTCTTCAATTCTATTCCATTGGTCTATTTGTCTGTCACTATACCAGTACCATGCAGTTTTTATCACAATTGCTCTGTAGTAGAGCTTTAGGTCCGGCATGGTGATTCCACCAGAGGTTCTTTTATCCTTGAGAAGAGTTTTTGCTATCCTAGGTTTTTTGTTATTCCAGATGAATTTGCAGATTGCACTTTTTAATTCGTTGAAGAATTGATTTGGAATTTTGATGGGGATTGCATTGAATCTGTAGATTGCTTTTGGCAAGATAGCCATTTTTACAATGTTGATCCTGCCAATCCATGAGCATGGGAGATCTTTCCATCTTCTGAGATCTTCTATAATTTCTTTCTTCAGAGACTTGAAGTTTTTATTATACAGATCTTTCACTTCCTTAGTTAGAGTCACGCCAAGATATTTTATATTATTTGTGACTATTGAGAAGGGTGTTGTTTCCCTAATTTCTTTCTCAGCCTGTTTATTCTTTGTGTAGAGAAAGGCCATTGATTTGTTAGAGTTAATTTTATATCCAGCTACTTCACCGAAGCTGTTTATCAGGCTTAGGAGTTCTCTGGTGGAATTTTTAGGGTCACTTATATATACTATCATATCATCTGCAAAAAGTGATATTTTGACTTCATCTTTTCCAATTTGTATCCCTTTGATCTCCTTTTGTTGTCGAATTGCTCTGGCTAGGACTTCAAGTACAATGTTGAATAGGTATGGAGAAAGTGGACAGCCTTGTCTAGTCCCTGATTTTAGAGGGATTGCTTCAAGATTCTGACCATTTACTTTGATGTTGGCTACTGGTTTGCTGTAGATTGCTTTTATCATGTTTAGGTATGGGCCTTGAATTCCTGATCTTTCCAAGACTTTTATCATGAATGGGTGTTGGATCTTGTCAAATGCTTTTTCCGCATCTAACGAGATGACCATGTGGTTTTTGTCTTTGAGTTTGTTTATATACTGGATTACGTTGATGGATTTCCGTATATTGAACCATCCCTGCATCCCTGGGATGAAACCTACTTGGTCAGGATGGATGATTGTTTTGATGTGTTCTTGGATTCGGTTAGCAAGAACTTTATTGAGGATTTTTGCATCAATATTCATAAGGGATATTGGTCTGAAGTTTTCTATCTTTGTTGGGTCTTTTTGTGGTTTATGTATCAGAGTAATTGTGGCTTCATAGAATGAGTTGGGTAGAGTACCTTCTGTTTCTATTTTGTGGAATAGTTTGTGAAGAACTGGGATTAGATCTTCTTTGAAGGTCTGATAGAACTCTGCACTAAACCCATCTGGTCCTGGGCTTTTTTTAGTTGGGAGACTATTAATGACTGCTTCTATTTCTTTGGGGGATATAGGGCTGTTTAGATCATTAACCTGATCTTGATTCAACTTTGGTACCTGGTATCTGTCTAGGAACTTCTCCATTTCATCCAGGTTCTCCAGTTTTGTTGAGTATAGCCTTTTGTAGAAGGATCTGATGGTGTTTTGGATGTCTTCAGGATCTGTTGTTATGTCTCCTTTTTCATTTCTGATTTTGTTAATTAGGATGCTTTCCCTGTGCCCTCTAGTGAGTCTGGCTAAGGGTTTATCTATCTTGTTGATTTTCTCAAAGAACCAGCTCCTTGATTGGTTGATTCTTTGAATAGTTTTTCTTGTTTCCACTTGGTTGATTTCACCCCCGAGTTTGATTATTTCCTGCCGTCTACTCCTCTTGGGTGAATTTGCTTCCTTTTGTTCTAGTGCTTTTAGGTGTGTTGTCAAGCTGCTAATGTGTGCTCTCTCTAGTTTCTTTTTGGAGGCACTCAGAGCTATGAGTTTTCCTCTTAGAAATGCTTTCATTGCGTCCCATAAGTTTGGGTATGTTGTGGCTTCATTTTCATTGAACTCTAAAAAGTCCTTAATTTCTTTCTTTATTCCTTCCTTGACCAAGGTATCATTGAGAAGAGTGTTGTTCAGTTTCCACGTGAAGGTTGGCTTTCTATTATTTATTTTGTTATTGAAGATCAGCCTTAGTCCATGGTGATCTGATAGGATGCATGGGACAATTTCAATATTTTTGTATCTGTTGAGGCCTGCTTTGTGACCAATTATGTGGTCAATTTTGGAGAAGGTACCATGAGGTGCTGAGAAGAAGGTATATCCTTTTGTTTTAGGATAGAATGTTCTGTAGATATCTGCAAGATCCATTTGATTCATAATTTCTCTTAGTTTCACTGTGTCCCTGTTTAGTTTCTGTTTCCATGATCTGTCCATTGGTGAAAGTGGTGTGTTGAAGTCTCCCACTATTATTGTATGAGGTGCAATGTGTGCTTTGAGATTTACTAAAGTTTCTTTAATGAATGTGGCTGCCTTTGTATTTGGAGCATAGATATTCAGGATTGATAGTTCCTCTTGGAGGATTTTACCTTTGATGAGTATGAAGTGTCCCTCCCTGTCTTTTTTAATGACTTTGGGTTGGAAGTCAATCTTATCAGATATTAGAATGGCTACTCCAGCTTGTTTCTTCATGCCATTTGCTTGGAAAATTGTTTTCCAGCCTTTCATTCTGAGGTAGTGTCTATCCTTTTCTCTGAGATGAGTTTCCTGTAAGCAGCAAAATGTTGGGTCTTGTTTGTGTAGCCAGTTTGTTAGTCTATGTCTTTTTATCGGGGAGTTGAGTCCATTGATATTAAGAGATATTAAGGAAAAGTAATTGTTGTTTCCTGTTATTTTTGTTGTTAAAGTTGGCATTTTGTTCTTGTGGCTGTCTTCTTTTAGGTTTGTTGAGGGATTACCTTCTTGTTGTTTCTAGGGCGTGGTTCCTGTCCTTGTATTGGTTTTTTTCTGTTATTATCCTTTGAAGGGCTGGATTCCTGGAGAGATAATGTGTGAATTTGGTTTTGTCGTGGAATACTTTGGTTTCTCCATCTATGTTAATTGAGAGTTTGGCTGGGTATAGTAGCCTGGGCTGGAATTTGTGTTCTTTTAGTGTCTGTATAACATCCGTCCAGGATCTTCTGGCTCTCATAGTCTCTGGTGAAAAATCTGGTGTAATTCTGATAGGCTTGCCTTTATATGTTACTTGGCCTTTTTTTCTTACTGCTTTTAGTATTCTATCTTTATTTAGAGAATTTGTTGTTCTGATTATAATGTGTCGGGAGGTATTTCTTTTCTGGTCCAGTCTATTTGGAGTTCTGTAGGCTTCTTGTATGTTCATGGGCATCTCTTTCTTTAGATTTGGGAAGTTTTCTTCTATAATTTTGTTGAAGATATTTGCTGGTCCTTTGAGTTGAAAATCTTCATTCTCATCCACTCCTATTATCCGTAGGTTTGGTCTTCTCATTGTGTCCTGTATTTCTTGGATGTTTTGAGTTAGGATCTTTTTGCATTTTACATTTTCCTTGATTGTTGTGCCGATGTTCTCTATGGAATCTTCTGCACCTGAGATTCTCTCTTCCATCTCTTGTATTCTGTTGCTGATGCTCGTATCTATGGTTCCAGATTTCTTTCCTAGGGTTTCTATCTCCAGTGTTGCCTCATTTTGGGTTTTCTTTATTGTGTCTACTTCCCTTTTTAGGTCTAGTATGGTTTTGTTCATTTCCATCATCTGTTTGGATGTGTTTTCCTGTTTTTCTGTAAGGACTTCTACCTGTTTGATTATGTTATCCTGTTTTTCTTTAAGGATTTGTAACTCTTTAGCAGTGTTCTCCTGCAATTCTTTAAGGGATTTTTGTGCTTCCTCTTTATTGTCTTCTGCCTGTTTATCAGTGTTCTCCTGCATTTCTTTAAGTGTGTTATTAAAGTCCTTCTTGAAGTCCTCTATCATCATCAGGAGATATGCTTTTAAATCCGTGTCTAGCTTTTCCGGTGTGTTGGGGTGCCCTGGACTGGGCGAAGTGGGGGTGCTGGGTTCTGATGATGGTGAGTGGTCTTGGTTTCTGTTAGTAAGATTATTACGTTTACCTTTCGCCATCTGGTAATCTCTGGGGTTAGTTGTTATCGTTGTCACTGTTTAAAGATTGGAGCAGAAGCTGTGTTCCACTCACCAGCAGTCCCAAAATCCTGCGGCGGGGGTCGTGGGTAGCTGGCGGGTGTCAGGTACCCCGGCGCTGATCCAGCCGGATGAGGCCTGTGGCCCTACTCAGGCCGGTTTCTTCTTCCCTAACTAATGCAGTCTCAGGTCCCGTGCAATTGGATTGGAGCAGAAGCTGTGCTCCACTCACCAGAAGTCTTAAGATCCTGTGGCGGGTGTTGTGGGTAGCTGGCGAGTGTCAGCCGACCCTGCGCCCCAGCTGCCCCGGTGCTTTTCTGACCGGAAGAGGGTTGTGTCCCTATGTAGGCCAGATTTCTCTCTCCCCAACCAGAGCAGTCACAGGTCCCGCGTGATTGGACTGGAGCAGAAGCTGTGTTCCATTCACCAGCAGTCCCAAAATCCTGCGGCGGGGGTCGTGGGTAGCTGGCGGGTGTCAGGCAACCCTGCTCTCCCGCTACCCCGGCGCTGATCCGGCTGGATGAGGCCTGTGGCCCTACTCAGGCCGGTTTCTGCTTCCCTAACTAATGCAGTCTCAGGTCCCGAGCCTTCTGGTTGTATTTTAAGGAGAGAAGTAGTGAGGAGATTGCCTGAACCTTCACATTTCTTGGAGCCCAGTGTATAAGACTGTATATAAAGATGTAGCCTCAGTGTTCACTGAAGGGTAAATGGATGAAGAAAATATGGAGGATTCCGATGTGCCTCTTTGGTATAACATTTGCGTGGTATGTACAGGGCACTGGGCTGATCCCCAACAATGCAAAGACAAACATAAAGAAAATGTTCTCCATCCCTCTACTTCTATATTAATCCATGAATCTCTGCTTGTTCCACACTGAGGTCTTCAACTATAATTCAGTGTGTCGCGGTTTATACTAGCCTTCCTCTTCTTGCTTATCTGCAACCTTCCCCTTTGACAGTGAAAATTCTGTCTAACTACATGTATGTTCAACTTAGTGTTGTGTACAGTGGCCTCAGAATCAACAGCCCACTGTACATACAGTTGGATACTCTTTACATGGCCTGAATTTAGCTTCTCAACCCTTCAGTTTTCCCTTTACCCTCCTCCAATACCTTAACTACCTCTGAGAATTACAAGATATTGCCAGGAAGTTGAATCCAGAACTGGTCTGAGGAATTGAGAGTCCCAGTCTGACCCACAGCAAGGAGGGAGCACTTGGCCCACAGTGGGAAACTGAGTTGGGGCGTTCTAGACTTGTAAGACTCTACGTAGTCATGCCTTTTAGTGAGTTGCCTAAGTCTGGTTTACCTGCCTATAGAGTTGAGTACAATTTCCTTGGCTGACACAATTTTGAATTTGAAAATAAAGTTCAACATATCTAGGCTACACTATTAAATAATCTTCTTTATGCATATGTTTTTCCAACTTCATGTTTCTATTAATTATCTGGGAATTTCACATTCATGCATCCTGATTATACTTTCTTCTCCATCCTTCGGGTCTGTTTCCTATCTTTGTAACCATCTTCCCCTGCCAAAAACATTGTCCTGTTTGTATTGCCCATATACCTGCTGAAGCCAGCCCCTTAAAGAAAACTGAATCCTTCCAATGCATCAGATGTGGAGAGCTACACTTCAATATCCTATTCAAAAATTAAGAGTTTTCTTCAATGGTGTCCTGTCTAGGCTGTTACTTTTTGGGAGGAGTAGGATGAGGTGGAGGTAGGGGTTGTTGTCACAGTATCCTTCTATGTCGCTATTTTATCAACTGTGAATCTGCAGTCATCAAGACCATTGCAAGCATAGCTCTCTTTTGCTTTAGAATCACAGCAGGAAGAAAGATTATACACTTACACATGGTTTCTGGCAACAGCAGGGACCAGGGACATCCACCTCACCCTAGGTGCTGACACAGGCCATGGGCATCAACTCCACCCCAGGCTGCAGCAGGACCATGAACCCCAACGTACTCACATGGACCACCTGTGGCAACGTGGATCACGGGCACCACATGGCTTCAGGTGGTGGCCTTTGGTGGTAACAGAGGCCATGGACATAAACAGTGCCCCCAGCTTCAGCAGGGCCATGAAGTCGACTTCTGGGAAAAAATGGGAACTTTTCTTCCCCAAAAAATTCTAGTAAAGAGAGTGCAGATCAAGGATGTGGCTTCAATAGACTGGAATTCCTTATGGTCTTCCAGTGTTAAATGAAGGAGGAGCTAATCTAAGTAGTTTTAATAGACAGAGTACTCATATATGTGCATGCTCACTCTCTTTCTCTCTTCCTGTGTATGTACATGTAGCAAGCTTCTCAGGGGACCCAAGGAGTCTACCATGGCTTTGACCTGTTGGAACGCTTGCTGGCCTCTGTAGGCAAAGTTAAGCATGATGAGTGGAAGCTGCACAAAGCCTTTTGAGCACGTTGGTCATTCAGGTCCTCATGCATGTGACCTCTTTTCCCACACTCTCTAGCAACCTGGCCTGTTTGCCACAAATCTAAGCTGATTCTGTCTACTCCTATGTTTCTCATGAACGATCCTCTAGTGCATTTCATGTGATTTTCTAGATTTCTGTGATTTTTCTGCCTCTGTTTTAAATGTCACTTTATTAACAAATGTCACAATTTTTTTTGAAAAACAGAAATGTTACCATTAGGGGCTTGGGGCAATGGTTCAACTGGTAAAGTGCTTGCTAGAAAAGCATGCAGGCCTGAATTTAGATACCCTTCACCATGTAAACCACCAGGCATGTTCAGTTATGGTGGCGCATACCTTTAATCCCAGTGCTCAGGCAGAGGCAGAGGCAGAGGCAGAGGCAGAGGCAGAGGCAGAGGCAGAGGCAGAGGCAGAGGCAGAGGCAGAGGCAGAGGCAGAGGCAGAGGCAGAGGCAGAGGCAGAGGCAGAGGCAGAGGCAGAGGCAGAGGCAGAGGCAGAGGCAGAGGCAGAGGCAGAGGCAGAGGCAGAGGCAGAGGCAGAGGCAGAGGCAGAGGCAGAGGCAGAGGCAGAGGCAGAGGCAGAGGCAGAGGCAGAGGCAGAGGCAGAGGCAGAGGCAGAGGCAGAGGCAGAGGCAGAGGCAGAGGCAGAGGCAGAGGCAGAGGCAGAGGCAGAGGCAGAGGCAGAGGCAGAGGCAGAGGCAGAGGCAGAGGCAGAGGCAGAGGCAGAGGCAGAGGCAGAGGCAGAGGCAGAGGCAGAGGCAGAGGCAGAGGCAGAGGCAGAGGCAGAGGCAGAGGCAGAGGCAGAGGCAGAGGCAGAGGCAGAGGCAGAGGCAGAGGCAGAGGCAGAGGCAGAGGAGGCAGAGGCAGATGGAGTTCTACGAGTTCAGGTCTAGACTGATCTACATATTGAAATCCAGACTATCCAGGGCTATATGGATGTAACTGTGTAACATCAGTGCTTGGAATATGGGGGCAGGAAGATTCCTGAAGAGAATCTATGCTTGCACAGAGCTATCAGTGGGCAATTCTAACAGTCCAATGCTGCTTAGAAACAATGAGCGATTTCTCCAGTTTGTGTCAGAATTGGTTCAATTGACAGACAGTCTAGTCCACTTGGGAAGGTCTAGGTCCAGTGAGAAGCCCTTACTCTCAATACTGAGAGTTGAGAGTGGCTGTGGAAGATGTTTGACATTGACTTTCAGACTTCACATACATGTGTACAAATACACACACACACTCCACACTTGCATGTATACATGCACACACTCTCACATATACACATATCACATATTAACATAAACATGCATGCACCTGTGCAAGTACACACACACACACACACACACACACACACACACACACCTGTGCACAGTGCTACTCATAGCAAAAGTGCTCATGCTCACTCCAAGAGTATGTCCCACTTTCTGTCTAAGCCCACATCTTCATATGTAAATGAAGCAGTAGTTGAAGAACAGCTTATACAGAACAATTTGCAAAGAGCAGGTCCTGTCACTGCCACTGATGCTCTGTTCCACTCTATGTCATCCTTGAGTTTGAGAAAGAAAACAGAGCTTGTCCTATCCACATTCTGCTTGCTTCCTTTAACTTCTCCAATGTCTCTGTGTGGTCTTTCTTTATAAATATCCATTGTACTTTGATAACTACACTAAAAATGAAGGCGATGTTTACAGCAATTTATTTGTATGTTTTTGCTTTCTGTCATCTCAGCTGAATCCATAAATAAAATTTCTTTCCCTTCAAGTGGGTTGACTTTAAAGATACGTGGTTTTAAGAGAACCTGCAAAAGAATATTCCATCTTTATGTTTTATTAAAAGAAGATAAACGAGGAGCTACAAAATGACTCTCAGCCTTCCATCATGTACCAAAGAGGGGAGATGTGCCAGCAAGGCACGTGTCAGGAAACAGTGGAGAATTACAGCTTTATCTGTCAAGATCTTTTCTCAGGCAGATGGGTGGAGATAAATATTCCTTACCCTTTAACTGTGATTTGTCTCGCAGGCAAAGCTCTGCCTGTGTGCAAAGCTTTGAGTTAGAGCTTGCATAGATTGCCGGCAATCTATGCACAGAGCTGTCAGTGGGCAATTCTAACAGTCCAACGCTGCTTAGAAACAATGAGCCATTTCTCCAGTTTGTGGAAAGACACGGACTTCTGTACTGACACAGACTTCCTTTCAAACTAGAGGGAACTCTTGATTTTGGCTATTTTCCATTCTGGATTTTCTAAAACAGACAATTTTTTCAAATATTCATGCTCACTTTTATGTTCTTCCCAATCTGATTGATTATCCCTCTGTATCCATTCATGAAATGTAGCCATTATAGATGTTGTGAAACCTAAATAGGTCTACATCGCAGTTCCCTTTGAGAGGCCATCTGACTTACTTTCCTTCTGGTTGCTATGATATTACAACCTGGCAAAAGGCAAGTGAGGAGATTGCATTTACTTGTCTTATAATCCCAGATTACAGCACATCATGGCAAGGGAGGGAAGAACTTGAAGCAGTGCGTTACACTCGGAAGAGCAGAGAGAGAATGCACGCATGCCTCGTTCACAATGTGAACTAATGCACACATGTCTAGGACTCACTACGCCTCCTTCAATCTCACATGAGTCATAAGTCAAACCCAGATAATGGTTGCCTATGATAGGCTGGGTCTTCTCACATCATTGAATATCATCAAGGCAATCTCCACAGACATATCCATGGGCCAACTTGATCTAGGCAGTTCCTTACTGATAATCTCTTCCCAGATGGTTCTCCACTCTTGCCCAAGTTGACAGTTAAAACTAGCAATCATACTGTCCTTTTTAGCAAAATTACTTCAGTAGTTTTGAACCAAGAGCTCATTTAGATTGTCTTCCTGGATGGAAAATTACATAGGTTACTATCAAATTTTCTAAACTGTGTTCCCTGAGACACACCAACTATATGCCAATGAGAAATTTATGGAACAGAATGTATGTGTGTGAAACTGTCTTTCTTTAGTTTTCAACATGAGGGTCATGACCCCCACAGGGTTGCATATCAGACATCCTGCATATAAGATACCATATAAGGTACCATGTTACCATTCATACCAATAGCAAAACTACAGTTAGGAAGTAGCAATGAAATAATTTTATGGTTGGTGGTCACCACAACGTGAGGAACTGTATTACAGGGTCACAGCATTAAGCAGATAGAGCTACTGCTTTAGAGCACTGTTGCATATCAGAGCACAGATCCTTGAAAATTAGCTTATCATGACCTCTGACAGTTCAGACTTGACTGGGATCCTTAGGGGGTTGCCATCTCAGGGCCCTTGGGAAGTTGCAATCGGAGCGTGGGGTGGAATCCTCTGACAGTTCAGTGATTCTGGACATTTGTATACATGGCAGTTGATGGTGGTGTTGACTGAACTTTCAGCCATAATTAGCAATAGACCCCGTGTGGGGGGGGCACACAGGACTGTCCCATGTATTAGAAGAGTGAAATTGAACTTGATTTCTCACTAGAAGCACATGGGACTTTAGGGATTAAATGCATTATATGGCCATCTTTGCTACTTATCCACTAGATTCTCCAAATGCTATGGTGCAGTGAGATTCTATAGAACACTTGTGTCTAGCGATGAATCAAAGTGTGTGCTGAGAGATGATAGTGGGAGAACTTCCCTGTCCTGGACAGGCATTCCCATGTCTGAGATGATTTGGAATGATGAATGCTAAAAGAAATACACTTATTTTCTATAATTTTATTATTGTTTTAAATTGTCTATAAAAAGAGATATCTGGCAAAAATATGTAGGCTGACATGTCTTCGATACTATATAAGACAGAATTACACACACACACACACACACACACCACATGATTCTTCTAAAATTCATCCTTCTAAAAGTTAACTGTGCCTCTTGTACTTTGGAGTGATTAAATCTGGCAACACGATTGACAGACAATATACTCCTTCATGCCAACACCATGAGCCTTATTTTTAATCCTTTTAATGTTGCTACATAACTGAGTTTAGAAACAATAGATATAGTGGGAAAAAGTAAGGTTTGAGAGCCAGAGAGCTCTGATTTCAGATTCTAACAAAGCCATGTGCCATTTAAAAGATGAATAAACTATTAGCAAGTGGACGGGATGCTTCATCCTCCCTTTGGGAGGACGCTAATGAACCACTTGACAGAACCACCAGTTGCTTGCAGAAGGGGAAGATATAAACACTGGACGCATTGGTTTGATACAACTGACATGAAACCAAAGTTAACGCAAATTCCCATATGAAACTGGGCAAGACAAAACTCTTCCCTAGCTTCCTGGCTAGTTGTTTGTTGATGAAGAATGAAAATAGGTAGGAATTTAGGTGATTTTTAAAAAGATTCTTAACAAGAGGTGCTAGAAACGGGGCTCAGTAGATCCAGCGCCTGGCGCACAGGAAGTCCCAGTTGGAAGCCAGATAAAGAACTTCTCAGAGGAGGGTACAGTGTAGTAAGTGGGATACCATTTTGGTGATGAATTGTTGGACTCAGACCACACTGGGGAAGAACTGTTGTTTAAAATGATCTCCCCAGTTGTGTTTACACTGAAGATTGGTGTATTAGTGTAGATTCTCATATTATCTGTCCTGGTCACTCACCAGTAATTTCTTTAGATAATATTGGCATGCATAGCTATACTTCTAATCAGGATACTTCTAAATAGCCACTATAGTATTGTCTCTCTGGAAAATCTGGCCAAGAACGATTGGAGAGCAAGCTAAATGTGAACTAATGCTACAAAAGCAATTATTCTCAGGTGTACCATACCATAGCCATGCAGGAATATGCTCTAAGAAGCACTGTGACAAGTGGTTAGCTCTATCGTTACAGCTTAAGAGAGTGAGGCTTAGCTTGACCTCCAGTCACAGAGCTAATAAAGGCAGGCATGTCCCTCCCAGTCTACCCATCTTGTTAGCCCTCACCTGGATCTCCGGGGGCCTGTTGGCCACTGCATTGAGTGAGCATCTCCTAGGGAAAATGTTGGCTGACCTGTCAACGGTGTTAGCCACGACCCCCCCCCCTCTTTGGGAGAACCTATTCTCTTTCTTCCCTGGCATTACCTTTGTCCTCCTTGGATACTGTCTAATTTGCTTAGATAATTTGAAATCTCTCAAGACTTGAGACATCTTCTCCATTCTCTTTCTCTTAATTGTAGGAAAAAATGGTATCTGTTTAGGACAAGGCTCTTGGCAGGATGTTATGACCAATTATAGGAAGAAATACGAAGAAAAGTAACAGGGACTCCCTCACTTCTACCATTTTCTCAAATGCCAAGAATGCCACACTTTGCGGCTGCTTGTCACTAAGCCCTCCCATGCCTCAGCTCTGCCTTTCTGCAGGTGGAGCCCATCACCATTCAAGTGGTGCTTCTGTTGTTCCCACACTGTCAGAGCTGCACAATCATTTGTCTGCTTTTTTTGTTTGTTTTTGTTTTTTTTGGGGGGGTGGGGGTGGGGTTTAGGCAGGGTTTCTCTATATCACCCTGGCTGTCCTGGAACTCACTCTGTAAACCAGGCTGGCCTCGAACTCAGAAATCTGCCTAATCACTGCAAGATCCTTAACTGTCCTATGTTATTACTGAAGCAGGGAAATGAGGAAGAGTGAGTTCTAGCATATTGTATATGGATGGCATCCTCTCCTTAAAGTGATGACCTCTGATCCCCAGGCTCTGCGCCATGCCAGTCAGTTCAACTGAGGCTCTTGATTCCTGGAGAAGTAGGTCAGGTCCCTGTTAAAATTACAGATTATGGATCTTCTGCCTTCACCTACCCTTGTGAATAAGGGATCAAAGTCTTAGAGGGGAAAATGAGGCAGGATACAAAGACAGAAAATCTTGGAGACAGGAGAAGAGAGAGCACAAATCCAGGTGAAGTCAAGTATCAGTTACTGTCCTGTTGTTGTGACAAAACTCCATAACCAAGGCAACTTAGAGAAGAAAGGGTGTGTTTGGGTTTACAGTTTAGAGAGCCAAGCATCCATTATCATCACGGTACGGAAGGAAGTGTGGCAGTACAAAGGCAGAACAGCCATGGCCTCACATTTCAGATCATAAGTGGGAGCCAGAAAGAGTAGACTAGGCAAGATTTGAAACCTCAAATCATGTCCCCAGTGATATACTTCCTTCAGCAAGACCATACTCCTAAACTCATAAACCTCCCTAAACAGCACCACTAACTCAGATAAAGCATTTAAATTCAAGAGCCCATGAAGGAATTTTCTCACGGATATCCCTTCCTAGCAAAAAGAAAAGAACTCTTGCACAATTGACAGCAAAGGTTAAAGGCCCCTGCCCTTCACAGATGTAAATCTGCAGTTTATAGGACACTATCCCTAAAGTTCCCCTTACAGGAATAGGGCATGTGCAAAAAACCCTAGTGGAAAGTGGATGGTTTTACCTTTTCAAATTATTACTCTGTCCAAGGCACCTTTAGGGCCACCTCTCTTATCCCTCTTCTCGTGGCCCCTTGAGAGATTATGTTTTAGTAACACTGTGGAATGTAACTTGAGATCTATGGACAGTGGATTACATGGTATGATGTCCACTGGATGCAATGTAGAGTCACCAGGTAAGGCTGTCTTAAGGAGTCATTGTCTTCATTGGGTTTGCCTCTGGACATGCCTGTGTGGAACTTATTGATGCAGGAAGAACTAGGCCACTATGGGTGACACCATCCCCTAGGTAGTGAGTCCTGAACTACACACTAGTGTGAACATTAGGATGAGTATAAGCATTTGAGTGGGTATGCAGATTCATCCATAGCTCTCTGCTCTGGGCTATGGATATGACGTGACTAACTACCGAAGTTCCTGTCTTGGCTTCCTCACATCATCTGTCACCCAGAATTAAGCTGAAATAAACTCCTTCTTCCTAAGGTTCCTTTTGGTCAGGGCATTTTTTCCCAGCAACAGAAGTGACACTAGACCATTTGGCTACTGCTAAGAAAATGAATTGCTTATTATCCCTTGAGATGCCCATCCCCACACTTGGATACATTGTATTTTCCGAGACCCTCATGGAGAAGCCCACACCCATGCTTTTGGGAATAATTCCCTTTCTTTCTCCGAGATGTCTTCTTTCTATTAACTCTTGTGCTTAAAGGGTATATTAAAATACCTTTAAATAAAAATCACTGACTCATTTCCATACCAGCTATGCCCTGAGACTATTCTATATCAAAGCCACAAATCCCAGTCTGGTTTGAGCTGAGGTTTCTAAATGTCTAGGGCTCTCCTTAGCCTGCTGGAAGTGACAGCATTGAGTTGTGTTTGTCCCCTCATCACTAGTAAAATTATTATGACATTAAAAAATAAAAACACCCTTCTTCCTGCTTCCTATTTTGCCTTCCACAGGACATTAAGCATCAGAAATATTCTCAACCCCATTTCTCACACAGGCGGACTGAACCTGGAGAATTTCTGCAGTCTCTTGATCCCAAGGCTCTTTGTGTGGGGCCACTGGTGTCTGCAGGTTCCTTGTCTTGGCTTGTCTGCACACCTAAGCATGCTCACAGGAAGAACAGCATCCCTTTCAGATTTCCATCCCTAGGAAACTGCATAAGCAAATGCCAGGTCCGTGGGTCCTCCCTGCCCTTGACACACAGCTAGACTCTGAGTCCAATCTGTCATACTGTCCTTTGGCCTTGCACAGCTAGACTCTGAAGTCCAATCTGTCATACTGCCCTTTGGCCTCTGTCTTCTGTGACTCAGATGCATCCTTTTCCCCATTTGTTTTCTTTCTTTCTACTATGTCTGGGGGAAAATACACCATTAATAATACAATACAATACAATACAATACAATACAATACAATACAATACAATACAATACAATACAATACAATACAATATATATAATATAATATAATAGTTTATATTATAAAATCACAGTTTATAGAACTTTCATATGTCTGTGGTTTGAATTTTCTCAACAAATTGTCAGAAATATCAGTGAAATGTTACAATATCTACTTCTGGGATTTCCTTGGAAAAGCCCCTGTCTCTACACTTGAGTCTGCAATGCACATGGGGTGGTTGGGGAGAGGCAAGCTGTGCCTGTGTTATTGGCTGTCAGAATAAGCACTGCCTAAAATCCAGAAAAACCCATAGCAAGGTACCGAATGCATGGTTAGCTTAGGGAAGTGGCAAGGAGCTTGTCATGTAGAACTTGACTTTCTCTCCCCTCTTTTTTAGTGGTAGAATAGGGCACAGGAACCAACATTTGGGGGTATAGTGGTTGTGTGGCATACGGTAGTGTGGATGGTCAAAGCAAGCCAGAAAAAAAAGAAAGAAAGAAAGAAAAAGAAGTGATGTATGACTAGATCTGTAGGGAGAAGTCTGATGATATCCCCACTCTTTCACAAGTCGATAAAGCTCTTGAGTGATCACGAGAAAAGACCCTTGAAATATCCTCATTCTTTCTCCTTCCACTCATGGATTAAAAATTGTTAGCCCCAGAGAGGTTATGCTATTTTCCTGGGTTCACAGAGCTATTTAATGGAAGAACAGAGCCTTGAAGTATGTGGATATAGTCATCGTTTAAGCCTAAGCTCACCTATTATTGCACAGACACGTCTTAATTGCCCCACGCATGGCCAATAACCACCCTCCATGGCCAGAACATTCTCTGCACCTTGTATACCCAAGTTCATTACCTTTGCATCTTGGTCTGTGGGCTCATCTCTGAGCTCCCTGAGTCTTGGGACCATGACATTTATGAGTAGAATGGTCATAGACATGTTTTCTGGGGTGGCTGACATGGAGCTATCTTACCCCTCATTAGTAAATTAGAAAATTAGTAAATTTTCACCAATGGCACTTTTGCTGTTGATGTCTAAGACATTGCCAAGTGCTCTATTCCTGAACCTGTCACTCTGTAGTATGTGATATCAGTGAGTCAGTCAGTCCGAGGCAGATGAATTTGTCTTTTTGGAGGTATGGGTTTCTTCTTTAATGTTAATTTATTTTTGAGAATTTCATGCACTTGAAAATATTTTCCCCCTTCCACATTCCTCCAAGGTTTTTCCCCTACTTCTCTACTCACCCAATTTCATATTCTTGATCTCTCTTAATATCAGCAGCAGCAACAACAAACACCGCACCTCCACACACACACACAGCATGAAATACACACACACATACACACACACACACACACACACACACACACACACACACACACACACACACACACACACATGGCGTGAAATCCAACCTCTATTGACCAGATAGCTAATCTTTAGCATGAAGTAGGACCAGCCCTGAAGGTGTGTGTGTGTGTGTGTGTGTGTGTGTGTGTGTGTGTGTGTGTGTGTGTGTGAAGGTGATAACAGATGTCAGAAGGCACTGGGTCTCGTGGAGCTGTAGCCATAGGAGGCTGTGAGCTACTTGATAAGCGTCCTGGGGTTCAAACTCTTGCCTCTGCAACAGTAACGCTTGCTCTTAACCACTAAACCATCTCCTCATCTACTTGAGTTTTAATTCTCTACCATTTGCTTGAGGTAGGATTGACTGTTTTTTGTTTTAAAGTGGGCTCTTGGGCTATCCACTGTAGACTTCCATCTACTTCTAACACGTGTGGGCCATACCAGTACCATGTATCTTTATCCATCGCTTTAGCTTTTAGCCTGTCTGTGTCCAGATATTTAAAATAGGTTCTTGTCAATAACATATTTGGCTTTTCAAAATGCCTTACAATCCATTTCAGAGATTTGCATTTAACAAGCAACCTTTTGCACTGATGTCTCCTGTCCCCACGTTTCTTTTTTGCCCTTCTTTGGTTTTAATGGGAAATTTCATTATTGGATTTTTATCTCTTCTCTTCTCATAGAGTAGTTTGTTTTCATATAGTTTACCATGTAAAGTTCCAACTATTCCAAGATGGACTTCACATTAAACTACAGCACAGGTAGCTAGCTTATGTGTTAGTTACTTAGTAATTAGAGAAGACTTATTCAGGTTCCCTGGTTGAGGGCACAGTCCATCATAGCAGAGACAGCATGGCAGGAGGACCTGGAGGCAGCTGGTCACATGACATCCATAGCCAGGAAGCAGAGAGAGATCACTCTCATTTCTGCTTTGTATTCAGTGCAGGATGCAACCCGACCTATAGTATGGTTCTCTCCACCATCGGATTGTGTCTTCCTATTTCAATAACTCATTGTAGAAGCTCTCCCAGAGACACATCCAGAAGTTTGTCTCCTATGTGACTGTAGATCTGGTAAGTTGGAGATCTATACTAGCCATCATACCTGATAACAGAGCATTCCTAATTGCCCTCATCCATCTGGTGACAATGCTACCATCGGCCTTATGCCATAACCAACGTGGGTTTGGTGGTGTATCACTGTGAGCAACTTTCTGTTAGATCCGTAAGAGAAAACGAAAGGTTTTATTTCACCCCCATGTACTCCTTTCTTGACATTCTTTTGACTTTCTAGTTTCTTGCTTTTCCTTTCCCCGGAGAACTTCTTCCAACATTTCTTACAGGATCCATCTATTGGGAATGGATTCAATTTTGTTTACACTGAAAAAAATTATTTATTCTCTTTCATGGGATGGTAAAAAGCAGTCTGTTTTCTGGTTGAGCTAGGTTTAAACCCCGGAGACCCAGCAGATAACTCTGCAAGGGATGGAAGGCCTGTTTGCCACGCTCCCAGACGTAGGCTCCTGGCACAAGGACCCAGTTCCATAGTTCTGTGGCCATCACTCACGTAGGGCAATGCCCCAAGTCCCTGGTACTCTGTCTGGACTCCACTCCCACAGTTATCTAGCAACAGCCAGGTAGGCTCCTCCCCACAGTTACCTGACAACAGCCAGGTAGGCCTGGCCCACTATAAAAGGACCTGCTTGGTCCCTCCTCTCTCTCTCTTACTCTCTTGCTCTTTCTCTCTGGCCTCTCTCTTGCCTCTTGCTCTCTTTTCCCCCTCTCTCTGCATTCCCTTCTCCTCTCTCTCCACATGGCCATGGCTGGTTTCTACTTCTTGATTCTCTCCCCCTCTCTGCCTTTCTACAATAAATGCCTTAAAACCATGGACTATCTCTTCTCTTTGGGATTTGCTGTGCTGGAACAATGAAGCAGGTCTTCCTCTAAAGAGCCATGCGTCTAATCTCCTACTTAGGTCTCCCTGTGTTCTCAGCCACAGCCACCAGTCAACCCAAACTGCCCTCCTGAGCAATCCAAGGACTCTCCTCCCTGCAGTAACTAGCTAGAGCCCTCCTCCTGCCATTTTCCCTTCAGTGGGGGCCAGAGCCATCCTGCAGGCCCCCACTCCAGTCTCAGCTCTTCTGCAGCATTCAGAAGTACCTGCGGTGCCCAAGAGTCTGAGAACCTGTCATCCATGCAGGCCCAGGGACCCTGAGCCAATTCCAGCAGTTTCTCAGGGACCCCAGACTGTGCCTTCCTTACCTCTGGAGTGGGGTCCTAAGGCTTCTAACAGCCCAATGCCCACCCAGTGGGGCATGGGGTTGCGCAGTCAAACTTCCCTTGTCCTGCCTTGCCCAGAGGCCAGAGCCCTGGGCCAGCCAAGGGACACCATTTTAACCTACACACTTTTACTTCAGAAAGATAATGTCACATTCATAGAATTCTAGGTTGATATATACTTATTAAGATTTCAACTATTTAAGTTCCCCATACACACACACACAAACACACACACACAAGAACACCCACTTCCTTAATACATTAACACTGCCTGTTTAGTCTGTATACTGTTCCCTGCCTGTATATGATCTCAGGGCTGACCACTTAGTACTGATAATCAACTGGAGGCTTCTCTTTCCTAGGACAACCATTTCTCCTGCCCTCTGGGTTGGCTAGTTGCCCATAGTTCTTCCCAAATGGCTGGGACCTCATGATTTTCCCCCTTCTGTGTTCATTTGTCAACTCATTTCAGATTCCCCCTTCTGTGTTCACTTGTCTACTGGTGTCAGAGTTCTTTGGGTCCTGTTTAGGCAGCCATGTTGATCTGGAGCTAGTGAAATAAATCATGGACCTTGGGGAACCAGCAATTGCAATTTTACAAAGTCAGCATAATCCCTAGCTACATTCTAAATACTTACCCTCTACTCACAGGTTATGTATAATTCTCATTCTTCATCAAGAAAACTTATGTTTGCAGCAAATGGAGAATATTACCAAAATCTATGACTGACTGACCAAAATGCAGAGAACTGGAGATCACGTGGTACCCGGTCCCAGCTGGTATCTATCCAGTTGTGCTCAGTCCCAAATGATGCATCTCCAGTGGTGTCCAGACCCAGCTGATGCATCTCCTTTGGTGCCCAGTCCCTGCTGATACATCCCTCGTGGTACCCAGTCTCCACTGATACATCTCCAGTGGTGCCCAGTCCCTACTGGTATATCTCCAGTGGTGCCCAGTCCCTACTGGTATATCTCCAGTGGTGCCCAGTCCCAGCTGATACATCTCCAGCACAATCCTGCTCCTGAATCTCAGGGAGCATTTCTGAGGAGGGTGTGGCAAGACTGTGAGAGCAAGAGCATCAGGAAATTTGCTGTGAGGATCTGTCTCCTGGAGAGGCTGAACTGTTACTTCTCTGGCTTACATAGACCTTAGCAAATATCACAGCAATTAGCTGCATTTATCGCTAGTGCTCTATAGATAGAGTCATCTGGTCTCTTGGTTTCCCCTAAGAATGTTTTATAGCATTTCTCCTGAAGTTTGGATGTGTTAGGTTGGCATAGTAATTTACGTATTTATTCCCTTATTCTGTGTGTCTGAGACTGGGCTTTATGCAGCCCTACTATAGAATATTCTAGCCCATGTTCCACGCCCTCCTTACATTCTTGAATTGCTTTGAAGGAACAGTTACAGAAGCCCAAAGTAAAAGGGGATCCTTACATTCTGTTTTATTTCTGTTATTATAGCCAAAATATCTCATTATATTAAATCACTATTATGATGACCATTGTTTCTTCATGTATGGTGGTTGGGAAAGTTTCTCCTAAATTTTTGTCACACTCCCCCATCCTGTCTTTACCCACATCCAGCCTGTTGATAGGCATATGTGTTGATGGCCCCATTGGTAACATCTCATTTGGGTTGTGGTGGTTTTGATTCTTAGCATCTCTTTTGATTTCTAGAATTTCTATCCTTCTCTTTACATGACACTGTTGATTAATATGATCTGTTGTTTCATCGCATCTATACTTAACAATAGTTTTTGTTTGTTTGTTTGTTTTAATTCACTTCAATCGATGATTTCTTCATTCCTTCAGATGGAGATTCTGCTTCATTTTAGCATGGTTTGTAATTTTGTTGTTGTTGATGTTGAAAACTGGAGATGCTGTATTTGGTAAAAAGAACCCGAGGCAAATGGACTTTAGGGTGAGGATTTATGAGAGCCTGGATTGTAATTGGACTGTGGTTTTTACTGCTATAGCTGTGGGCACCAGTGGCTTCACATTCTTCCAGTGTGATTCCCCCTTTTACTTTGGGCTTCGGTGAATTCTCCTCCATAGGAGGGGTATATATGACTTCCAGATGTATTATTCTAACATAGTCAGAACATGGGGTCACATGCAATGTGAGACAGGGTGCACATCCCACAATCCATCCATCTCTCTTCATTCCCAATCTCTTCCTTTCATTTTTTACTCTCCCTCCCTCCCTCTCTCCTCCCTCCCCTCTCTCCCTCCCCTCTCTTCCTCCCCTCTCTCCCTTCCTTGCCTCCTCCCCCTCCCCCTCCCCCTCCCCCTCCCCCTCCCCCTCCCCCTCCCCCTCCCCCTCCTCCTCCTCCTCCTCCTCCTCTTCCTCCTTCTTCTTCTTCTTCTTCTTCTTCTTCTTCTTCTTCTTCTTCTTCTTCTTCTTCTTCTTCTTCTTCTTCTTCCTCTTCCTCTTCCTCTTCCTCTTCCTCTTCCTCTTCCCCCTCCTCCTCTTTTTCATTCTTTATGTTAGTCTGGAACACTTTATATCAACCAGGAGGTCCTTAAACTCTGACAATTCTCCTGCCTCTACCCCTCAGGTGCTGCAATTGTAGGTGAGCAGCACCACACAGGACAGCATTTGTAATCTTATTTTTGTTTTTGTTTTTTTTTTAATCTTCTAGTCTGTATCTGGCTGCAGTGCTCAGAAGAGTCTATGTGTGATGTGGATTCCTCCACCCCAGCTCCTACCACATTCTGACTATAACATTCAGAAAATATATATTTTATTTATGTATTTGCTGCACTAAGTTGACTCTGTGCCATTTCTCATTTCCCTTTCTTGAGTAAGAACGGAAGTTCGATAGGAGCTGAAGAGGGAGGGCTTTCCGTGGCTGAAACGATGCTCAGGCGTCTTCTCCACAGAGTGTGCCTGACATGTGATGAGGGCTTCAGCTTGGCTCCTGAACACTCTCCCCTGCAGAGTCACGCAGAGATTTTCCTGTCTTGTCTTTACTGAGTTATCTGGTGTGGTTATGGGTATAAAGTACATGAAAGTACAGGGACTCTTCCTATACAGGGCACCCAGGAACCTTTTGAAGTGGGCTGCATGCAGCCTACCACAATCCTTTCAGATTATTGAAATGGTCTCAACATTTTCTGGCCTTTTGGGCTTCAGCTACAGGGAAGACAGTCTTGGGTGTGTCTCTAAGGTGCATGGCTCACGCCAGTTTGCAGAGTCACAAGTTTGCCTGCAAATTCAATTTTATAATGAAAGCAAGATAACTCATTTCTTCCTTCCTTCCTTCCTTCCTTCCTTCCTTCCTTCCTTCCTTCCTTCCTTCCTTCCTTCCTTCCCCCCTCCCTTCCTTCCTTCCTTCCTTCCTTCCTTCCCCCCTCCCTCCCTCCCTCCCTCCCTCCCTCCCTCCCTCCCTCCCCCTTCCCTCCTTCCCTCCTTCCCTCCTTCCCTCCTTCCCTCCTTCCCTCCTTCCCTCCTTCCCTCCTTCCCTCCTTCCCTCCTTCCCTCCTTCCCTCCTTCCCTCCTTCCCTCCTTCCCTCCTTCCCTCCTTCCCTCCTTCCCTCCTTCCCTCCTTCCCTCCTTCCCTCCTTCCCTCCCTCCCTCCCTCCCTCCCTCCCTCCCTCCCTCCCTCCCTCCCTCCCTTCTTTCTTTCTTTCTTTCTTTCTTTCTTTCTTTCTTTCTTTCTTTCTTTCTTTCTTTCTTTCCATCTTTCCATCTTTCTTTCTTAGAGATCTTCCTTGAATGGATGATAGTAATGACTTTCACATCCTTTGCATCTTCCATAAGTGTGTAAAATATGCATGTGTGCATGTGAGTGTGTGGGCATGCTTGCACATGTACCTAGACACACATCCACATCTCTATTTCATATTTGCCTATTGCTTTAAGCAAGTTGGCACTGTACTTACATGTTAGCAGTTGCCATCTTTGTAAATTTTTTGAGATGGGATTTCATTATGTGGCCCAGGTCATCCTTGAACTCTCAGCCTCAAGAGACCGACCTCAGAATCTTTGAGAATACGTCACTTGCCACCCCTTAGATGCTGTTTTACCCAGAAGACATTATTTCCAGTTTTACACATTGTTCATCTCATCAGACATAAAAGGAGGGAGCAAAGGATCTGATCCAGTGTTGCAAGCAGAGGGGGCCACATAAACAGTGCTTGTCCCTGCCTTCATCCTGCCTCATCTACGCCCATGCGTGGGGATGGAGATGGACCCAGTTACACTGACACAATGGCCTTATTTGTATGTTTATGATTTTTCAATTAGATTGGTTCCACGTACAAGAGGGTGAGTCTCAGGATGGGCACCACGTGTTTGGTTGGTGATGTTTCCCATGGAGAGCAGACAGACATTCCCTTACGAACAACACTGTTTACTGGGGGTGGGGACAGGGGATAAGAAGGCATCTTGGCCTTTGTCTTCTCTCTCTCTCTCTCTCTCTCTCTCTCTCTCTCTCTCTCTGTGTGTGTGTGTGTGTGTGTGTGTGTGTGTGTGTGTGTGTTTTCCTCCAGGTTGAGGTCAGTGTTCAGCCTTGAGTGTCATTCCACCTGAGTTTTTGAAGCGGTGTCTCCCATTGGCCTTAAGTTTAAAAAGAAGGTTAGGCTGGGGGACCAGCAAGCTCCAAGAGTCTGCCTGTCTCTGGCTTCCCAGTGCTGGGGTTTCAAGCTTACACTGCTTTTCCTGGCTTCCTTGTAGGAGTTCTGGAGATCACACTCTGGCCCTGGTACTTGGATGGCAAACATTTTCACTACTGTATAGCCCCTCTATCCCCTGTGATAGACAGTTTACTTTCAGGGCTGAATTCTACATGCCGTCCACTGCAGAAAAGGGTTGCTTGCCATTTTATTGGGAGAGAACCTCAGGTAGGTTGGGGAGCATTGTGGGACATTTATTACCAACCGGAGAGAGATCTGAGAAATGAAGTAAATAGCAAAAGCTCTTCTAGAAAACCCTGCTGAATGATGGGTTAGCCAAAATCTGATACTTGGTACTTTATGGCAATTTTCTCTAACAAGAGTAGATATTGAGTTTATTTCACAAGTGTCTCAAGAGTCCTTATCCTTCTAAGGCATTATTACTTCTCCAAAGCAAACACTAGAAGAAAAAATGCTCAAGGCTATAAAATAAGATCAGTGTGTGTGTGTGTGTGTGTGTGTGTGTGTGTGTGTGTGTGTGTGCACGTGCACGCATGCCCATGCCTTGAAATCGAACAGCACCTGTGTATGTGTGCGTCCTCACTCCACACTTTGAGAGTGAGTGTGTGTCTCTGTAAGTATGCAGTGAAGGGGAATAGTTTAGTTTGGGGTGCCATCGAATCATGTAGGTTGCTAAACTAGCAAGCATTGTGTTACTTGGTGTGCACTGCGGAATCATTCCCTCTGTGCAATTTGTTAATGAGGAAAAAAAAAGAGAGGGCAATTTAAAGAAATTTACTCGATTTCAATGAGCTACTCCTGGGTAATTCCCCACAATATTTTATACAATATGCCATTAAAACCTGCATCACATCACTTTGCCCAACTCCTTTCATCGTCTTTTCAATTTAAGTTATAGAATTACCACAACCAAATCACCCACTTTAAAATTCTCGCAGGCATTTTGACTACGAAGTCAGAACAATCTTGCCAATGACTTTGGTGGGTTGCTAACACAGTAGGGAGGAAAAGGGGAGACTCTTTTCAGTAAAGATATGTGAGTCAGGATACATTTTAATTCTGTTCCTGCCACACAAAGACTGTTTAACTTCTCAACAATCGATATCTGTGTCCTTACTTTTTAAGTAGGGATTAAAATACTCATTGGACTTATATAAAAGGTCAGAAATGATGGTAAGAATGATAGGACTCGTAAAAGGTAGAGTCCTCTGGAATTCTGGTCTTTATTATGTATTTTACAACTGGGAATTTTCTTTCATGGACACATATAAGTGAAGTTGATATGCACATACAGAGCTCTAGGGGTGTAACTAAAGGCTTCCTGCATGCTAGGCAAGTGCTCTACCACTGAGCTATTACACACACCCCAGTTCTGAACGTTCCTTTTGAATGTACAGAAACTCTTCCTGAGTAGAGCAGTGGTTTGCATGGCGTTAACTTGTATAAATACCATTATAGGCTTTCACACGGTGAATTCCTACACGGGCACACATGTAAGTGAAGAATACAGACAGGCTAATGGCTGTGTGGACAGGTCTGAGGTACAACCTCAGCATCTCCTACAAAGGACTCAGCCCTGAACTGTAGCTCTGAAGGCCTTACCTCGTGAGAATGTAGAATACATGCTGCCTCCGAGTCAGATGTTAGCTGTGAGGGGACATGATGTTCCTGTGGTCACTCACCATCAGTAGAATATACCCTAGCTTCCATTTACGTTTTCACACTGAGTGGCTGGTGTGAGGAGGAAGATGCAGCCACAGGAGGTAAGACAAGGTGCTCTTACAAGAGGTAAGACAGGGTGCTCTTACTTGCCAAGCTAACAGCTTTAATTATGTAAATGTCATCTTGTGACATAAGCATTTTAGATTTTTGAACAACATTGCTTTCTAAGCATACTTTTCCCATTCAAAAGTGTCAGGAGAGAGTGACCTGATACCATTGTTTAAATTAAGATATGGTTAATGTAACACACTCATTCCTGCGCTATCCAGTGGCTTTTCATATGCTCACAGAATTGTGTGGCCATCAATCCTGGATGCTTCCTTTGTATTTAGTCTCCATGTTTATCCCTAGCCATGTTCCTTCTTCCCCTTTCTCCTAGTGGCTGAAACCCATCAGTCTGCCTTCTGTCCCTCACACTTTATCTATTCTGAAAACTTGGTAATCAGAATCATACAGTGTATGTCCTGTCCCGGCTGCCTCTGTCCCGGAACACAATCACAAGTTCATACCGTGGTGTGAATCACCATCCCATTCCATCTCATGGTTGAATAGCTATAGTTTGTTGACAGATGTTTCCGTTCAGGGCTACTGTGACTGGTGGGTCTGTACATATTTGTGTGTAAGTTCACATGCAGATGATTTTAAAACTAACATATCTGATTTCTATATCTGTTTTAATATGGTGATTAATGCAGTGTTCGTTATCAACTTGACAGGATCTAAAATCACCTAGGAAACCAGCCTCTGGCCATGCTAGTGAGGGAGTTTCTGGCCTGGGCTGTTGAGACAGAAAGACTCTTACGTGGAGTGAGTGGAACCTTTCCCCAGGCTTGGATCCTGGGCCACCTACAAAGGAGAGAGCTGAGCCAGAGCTTCCTGGCTGTGGGTGTGGAATACCAGGTGACTCTTGCTCCTGCCAGATGGACTGTATCCCTAGAACTGTAAGCTGAGGTAAACCCTTCTTTCCCCCCAGTTTCTTCCTGCCAGAAGGACTATATCCCTAGAACTGTAAGCTGAGGTAAACCCTTCTTTCCCCCCAGTTTCTTCCTGTCAGGTCCACTGTCACACAGTGGGAGAGCCATTTAAAAATATTTTAAAGTTCTCAGAATGACTGAAACAAAACTACAGAGCCCTTACGTACCAGCTCTCTCACCAGATATTTCCAAGTTGCTTCTGCTTGTCTTGCACTGGTGACTGGGCGCCTTATTTGCAATCCAGGAGTAATTTTGACACTGTAATTCCTTGGGAGCACCTTTGGTATCGGGCAGTTCTGCATTTACATGGATTTCTATGGATTGAAGAACAAAGTCTCTGTCAGCCCAAATCTCTTCCTCCCTCAGTGGTTTTCTTTCTTCATCAGTTCATTTGCTAGTCTAAGCTTTGTTTTTGCTGTTTTGTGAGACAGGGTTTCTCCGTGTAGCCCTGGCTATCTTAGAACTCACTCTGTAGACCAGTCTGGCCTTGAACTCAGGGGTCCACCTGCCTCTGGAGGGCTGGCATTAAAGGTATGCACCACCCCTGCCTGGCTACTAGTGAGTGCCAGCTTTTATCACCAGTTCTAGCAGCTGAGATGTTAAACTCTTTGTATTTAATGGCTGCCCCCATTTAAAGTAGGGTGCTCTTTGTGAGATCTGAATTTGGTCAAATGAAAGCAGATCGGAGTGTGTTTTGGCAGGAATGACTCCGAAGGTTAAATGACAGGGTGTCTAGGAGCTGGACTTTATAGTTCATCTGCTTTCCATGATGGTTAGATGGCCCATTTTCACTGTGATTCTGACCTGAGAACTGTTTATTTTCAAAGTTACCACAGAAATCCTGTGAGATCTTGGTCCTTGTTAGTTCGGGTGTTCCTTTCTAGAAATGTCCCCACATTGTTGTTAGCCTTTAAAAAATGTCCAGAATTCTCGAAAAGGTGATTTTGATAATTTCTCTCCCAGTGTCCTGTGGCTCTTGTAGAAGGGAGATCTGTGGTGTCCTTGCTCCCTGGTTCCAACGTAATATCTCCCACTGTCCTGACTAAAGACTGGTTCTTCTCAAGCAAAGGACTGTATGACAGGGATGTGCCCTGGGCCACTTTTCCCCAAAGTTAGCTTAGGAGGAGAACTGGACAAGCAGGAAGAAGTACCAAGGTTGTAAGGAACAGACCAGAGTGCAAGAGCAACCTCAAGTAACAGAGTGGTTTAGACCACACCCTGACCCCAGTTTAGCTTTGACTCTGAGGAGCTCTGGAGGGTAAGCCTCATCTCAATCACTCTACTCAAGACAAAGAAGGTTCTTACCGTAGGATATAGTGTATCCCTGCCTCTCCCCCAGTGATATATTGAAGTCGGAATCTTGAGTACCTCTTAAATGACTGTATTTGAAGACAAGCTAAAGAGACAAATTGCAGTGAGGTCACGTGGGTGGACCATCATCCAGTAGGATTGGCTTCCTTGTAAGAAGGACATAGAACGTAGACACACACAAAGGCGTGACTATGTAAAACACAAGGAAAAGATAATCGTTTATTTGCCAGGTGCAGAGGGTTCAGAGAAATCAACACTGCTAACACCCGAACTCAGACTGCTGGCTTTTAGACTGTGGGAAATGAACTTAATTCTGTACCCAGTTTGTAAGATTTTGAATGAATTGGGTGGGTTTTTATACTGCTGTTGGTGGGCTATCAGTTACCAGGCACTCCCAGCTATCTGTGCCCGTGTCTAAAACAGCTTCAACAGCCAGAAGGCAGAGCTGCAAAAGCTGCTTGTGAAAGCTGAAGCTGGAGAGGGAATCCAGCCATGGTGCCAAGAGTCTGAGAGACTCAGTGTGGCTAGGGTTTGCCCTAGAGTTTTTGGTTGCATTCAAGAGAAACCATTCCTCGGAGGTTAAAGTAGAAAATAAGCCTATTAAATCATATTAATCTCTTCATCACTTATAAGAAGCTTGGAAAATATTTCCCAGGATTACATAAGAATTAACAGTGCCCGGAGTGATGCTTAATTTTGATTGGCAGCTTGATAGGATTAAAGAGAAGCCTACAGAATCGGCGAGGCACACCCAGGCCTATTTGTAAGGGCCTTTCCGTAGAGGATTAGCTGAGGGTGGAGGGTCTACCATGAATGCAGATGGTGGCATCTCAAGGGCTGCGGATACAGACTGGATTAAATGGGGGTGCAAGGGTGTCCAGGTAAGGGCCAGCATTCTTCTCTGTTTCTGGTCTACTGAGGGTGAGGAAGTGGGTATAAAGAGACACTGGTCTCTCCCCACCTCCCTGTGACAGACCATGTCCCCTAAACCATGATTGAGGGAAAAACCTCTTCTCAGGCTGTTTCTTCTCAAGTAGTTGGTCACAGACAGGATAAAGTCACTCACACTTAGATATCCTATCAGAGTGGGTTCTGTGGCGATACCATTAACGTATACTTTAAACAATAGGGCTGGCATTCTGGAAGTAATTCATGTATAATGAAGGACTGTGAGACAATGCCTTGCTTGACCTATCTTCTTCCAGTTTAGTGTTTGACTGTAGTGTCTGGTGGGCATGCCCTTGGATTGGATTCTCTTGAGGAAGGCTACAAAAGAGGAGAGTCAAGACTTCATATAGAAGTAGGTCCTTATGCCTCACAGCAGGACAGAAAGGCAGGGGATCTTCTGATATAGCAAGAACAAATCTTCCAGGGTTCCAACATGCTAACTATCTACATACTGGAGATGGTCTTTCACAGGAGGTCTGCCATATCACCTGCTGAATGTGAAGATGCAGACACAAGGAGACACTGCCTGCCACCCCTTCCCACCTCCCTGTGATAGACTGTGTCTCCTCAAACCGTGAGCAGGCTCAAAACCTCTCCTCAGTTAGGCTGCTTCATTACAATAACTATGACGCTGTGTCCCCAACTGTCAATTAATTGTGCCATAATTGCTTAGTTAATCATATGTTATACCTCACCCTCTCAACTGCATTTCAAAGGACAGTGAACTAAAATTTCATTATAGCATTGATTTTATCTCACATTGAGCTAGGGAAATGACTCAGGATCTAGAGTGCTTACCTTGTAGGCATGACTTGAGTTGGATCCTGAAAACCACACACAAAAAGCCATGCATAGTGGCCCATTCTTCTCATTTGAGCATCAAGGAAGACAGAGACAGGCAGGTCTCCCGGACATTCTGACCAATCAACATAGCCCACTTGACAAGTTCTAGGCTATTGAGGGATAGGGAGGGAGAGACCGATATAGAAACAGAGAAAGGGGATACATGGAGGGGAAAAAAGGACAGAAGGAGGTGGGAAGAAAGAGGATGGCACTTCAGGACTAGTCACCCAAAGTTGTCCCCTGTCCTCCATGTATATGTGGGCACATATGCACCTGGTACTCCAACACACACACACACTCACACGCACACACATGCACACACACATGAACACTACACACACACATACACACACACACACACACACACGTAGAGGAAAAATAATTAGCCCAAGTCTCAAAAAGCAGCAAATTTGATTCTATCCAGAGAGTTTGGGTAATGCCATGGATTTTCACGTCTAATTTTAATTTGTAATGATATTTCAGTTTAATTATTTATTTTATAAATGATCCACTGCTTATGATGGTACCTACTATGCACGTAATTAAATGCTGAACGAAACAGCACATTTATGCAATGAAATTATGAGCCCTGCTGAGGAAGCACCTTGCTTCTGAGGTTATTTTCCTCAGGTAGACAAGCACAGCATTTGAATATTCATTATGTAAATGTGGAAGTTCAGCACTTTCATAACCACAGCTCATCCATTTAGGAAGCCTGGCAAGTCAGCCTCCATGCCAACCCACTGCAGGAGAGACCTGGTAACAAACAAACAAAAAACAAACAAACACAAACAGAGAGATGACTGAGCATGGGCAAGCCCGTCAGAGACCTGGAGCTAAAAGCAAAATCTTTCTCCCGAAACATCAAACATGTGTGTGACTGGTGTGTGGGATGACCCAGAAATTCCCATGAAAAGCGAGAAGACATTCTCTTAGAAATACCAGCAGCTCCGGAGACTAAGGGAACCAACCCAGGGGCATGTTGAATCATCTAGATATTTTTCTACTTTGTTTTCCTTTCTTTTCTTTTGTTTGAGCCTTTAGGATAGTTCAAGTTTATAGCTGGACATACTCCTCTGGGGGGCACTGCCCTATCCCAAACCCACACAGCTGCTCACTCATCTCCCTTCCCTCCACATTCACTTGTCAGAAACATTCGTTCTTCTACCTGAGCTTGGACAGTTGGCTTATTTTGATCCCTTGATCCTCTCCTTCCTTCTCTTCCTTTCCTCCCTCTTTCTCTGTTGCCTCCTGCTCTTCTTTCTTCCTCTACAAGCCTTCTTCCTCATCACTTTCTTCTCTGCCTTCTCCTCTGTTTCTTCCTCCTGCCCTCCTCTTCCTTCTTGAACCTGCCCTTCATGGTTTGGCTTTAGCTGTGAACTCTATGGTGCTCATGCATTTCCTCTGAGCCAAGGATGGCTTCATGGGGCTTTGGGCAAGGTGGGTGTAGACTGCTGTACGATTAAAGGACCCTTGCTATATGGTTTCTGTAGGGGGACAACGTGCCACAACCTGAGCAACTTGGCATTGCAGGAATCTATCGTCTCGGTTCTAGAAGCTAGAAAGGAAAGGGTTTGCCAAACCTGCTCCCTGTGAAGTCACCAATCAGTACTCTTCCATGTCTCTGCACGTCTGAAGTCAGATCCTCATGAACTTAAAGGATTCCCCAACCATGTGTGTCGTCATCCTACCCTTCCTTCTGTGTCTCTATATGTGTGCATTTCCTTCTTTATAGAATATAGGATCCCATCACCTCGGCTCAGAACATAGTTAATGACTTCATTGCGACTTGATTAGCTCTATAAAACCCTATTTTTGAAAATATTCTATTCACTAGGGATGCATTGATCATAAAGTCAACATATAGATTTTATGAATGTGTATTAGATTTGTGATCTAATTCATATGTCAAATGATGAGGATATAGATAATTTTAATGGCCACAGAGTAATGCTATTACTGGGGAAGGAAGACATTTATTTATAATTAAACTTAAGCATGAGTGGATTATATATAACTTTAATATGAAGAAAATACACTTAGTCAATGAATCTCCAGTCTTCAAGCTATTATTTAATTTTCCCTCTGGTTTTCCCTGCTAAAGAACACTTCTAGAGTTTTGTTTTCAACAAAGAATAAACACTCCTAGCAATAAGATCACTAGGAGTTGACAAAACTCAAATGGGATGTAGTCACACAGGCCCTGAGCACACAGGGCCATGCTCAGCTCTAATGCCCACTCCTCGATGTGAATGACGGCATTACCTTGCCCATCTTCTCAGAGAGATGACATAAGCCTTGGGAATGAGAAGAACCACAAAAAAAAATGCTGTAACCATGCTTCGTTTGATGGCTATGAAGAGAGCCTTGTGGAAGACAAATTCTTGGTGCTCTTACTGTGATATGGTAAGCAGAGATAGGCTTCTTTCATCAAATCCAAGATGGGGGCAGTGGGGTCTCTGATGGATCCTGCTGCATTTACAGCTGCACTTGCAATGGGGAGGGGGCTGCAGCTTAGACATTTTGAAGGATACTTGGAACTTTGAAAACAAACCACTGGAGACATTGGAGTCTCCGTTTTGGTAAACCCAGTATTGGCTGCATTTCAACTCTGTACTGGTCATTTGGGACAGGAAGACTTAGAGTCACAGACAACCCCATGCTCAGGTGCCTTGTGGGCCCTGGGGGTGGGAGAATAACTAAGCTGGGATAGTGCTTGTCTTACAAGTGTGAGGAACTGACTCTGACTCCCTTCCCACAATCCATATTAAAACTGGCCTGTGATCGTCTATGCCTATAGCCCTCCAGAGCTGGGGAGGTGAACACAGCTGGATTTCTGGACCTGGGGAGGTGGGCACAGCTGGATCTATGGACCAGGGAAGGTGGACACAGCTGGATCTCTGGACCTGGGGAGGTGGGCACAGCTGGACCTCTGGATCTCACTGACCAGCCAGCCTAACCTACTTGGCAGGCTTCAGACCAGTAAGAGATTGTTTGAAAGAAGTTAAACAAGATGGCTGGTGTCTGAGGAATGTCCTCTGGACATCAGGATTGTCCTGGCTGCATAGACATACACATAAATGTGCACCTGCAACACACACACACACACACACACACACACAGAGAGAGAGAGAGAGAGAGAGAGAGAGAGAGAGAGAGAGAGACCCTCAGCCCTCAAACACCCTTAAAGATCTTGTTTGAATGAGCCCTCAGGGCTAAGGCTTTGGATCAGGCAATGCTTGGAGGGTTCCTAGCCTTTAATCTTCCTTAACCTGATTCCACCATGTGAGCTGAACAATATTTGAAACTGCCAGACTAGGGCAGTTGTCTTTAAGCAGGTTCCTGCTGGCTCCTGTGTTCAGCCTACTTGTAGTGGGATTATTCATGAAGAGGTGTTGTTCAGAGAAGGGCACTTGTCATGTAGATGAGCCTGCTCTTTTACTCTAGCCCCTGTAGTTGTGTTTTCATCTGGGTGACATGCCTTTACTAGATGTCTCTCCCCACCCCTACCTATTGAGTGTATTCTCTAGTAAATAAATAGAAAAAGCAACCACCCATTTTCAACGCTCTGTTAAAGCCACAGCTATGTCACTTGACTGTTTGGTGACATTATTTTCCATAGTAAATGTCTTAGGATCAAGAAAAATGAGGAAAGTGCTAAAAAAAAGTGCTACCTGGTGGCCTTTGACTCTCTCTATGACTTTTGTGGGTCTTTTCTGTAAGAGCTGAGAGACTTAAGTAGCTAATAGGGACTCAAATAGAAATCTCATCCCATAAGTCAAATGGAGTTTTGTCAATGTTAACTCTGATAATGATCTCAAACAGGGGTCCCCCATATGCTCATTCTGGGTGACTGTTGAAATGTGAGTGAGATCTCTCCAGGAGGCTCCTGGTAGTGCTCCTCTCTGGCTCTTACGGTTACGTTTTATCAGTTAGCACTATAAAGAAATCAGATCCCAGAGAGTTTTGTAGAGTTGCATTCAGTGGCAAGGAAGGGAGGCATGGCAAGACAGGGAACAAGAGGATGAAGACAGGGAAGGGAAGAAGACAAATTCCGCCCTAACCTTGTTTTGTCCTCTACCAAGAAATCCTTCTTCAAATTAGAGTAAGAAGCCCTTGCCACCCAACCCTCCACCATCTGCAGCCACACGAAAGTCTTCGTGTGGAGCTGGTGTATTAACAGTGCATAATATATTTAAGCTGGCATTTCTCTCTGTATAGTGTTCTAATATACAAATCCAAATTACAATGTGTCCTCATATGTAAGTAAAGCCACGCTGATCCTTCTGCTGTATCCTGCAGAGTTAATTCATAGGTTTAACATTTTCAATGACTTGGTAATAGTCTGAGCAAATTGAAAGACTGTAAAGTAGGTGATGGTTTAGACCGAGGGACTAGTCTGCAATGGATGAGGGGAGGGAAAGCCTGCCTAGGAAATAGGAAGTGAATTGGGCTTCATGGGTTAGAATTTCAACTTCCTTATTCAGAATTTTGAACAAAATCTTGAAGATAGCAGAAACTTGTTCTTCAGGGACAGGTCAGGTAATGTTACTGAGTCCTCTGTGTGGGTGATGTTACTGAGTCCTCTGTATGTAGAAGTCTGACCTGTAGTTCACCAACTTTAGCATCACATGGGAGCTGGAACATTACAGGTTGAGGAAGCTGCCCAGTCATAAAGGTGCTTGCCATGCAAGCTGAACACTGTGTTCTGCTCTTAGAAATGCACATAAAATCTACTGGAGATGGTGGCCTTCCTGTGACCCCAGCCTGGGAGGCCAGAGGAAGCTAGCTAGTGAGGCTGCCATATTGAGGATGTCTGGATTTTATAGCTTCACCCCAGGCTGTGGAATTAGAATCTGAAATATCACCAAAGTGCTGGGTAATTCTCATTTTCTGTGTATGGTGCCTTCACACCAAGTGTATGATAATATGTTGCAACAGTCTATAAATGATGTGTACAAACCATTTGATGGCCATCACCTTTGGAGAAGAATGGGGGACAAATGAGTTCATCCCAAAAGATCAGGTCAGATCTAAACAGCCAAAGTAAGCAAACTGCAGACCAGAAGGACCACATGTGGATGGGTGGGTAAGCAGTGACCCTAAACCCATCCACGTTTAATTTTATTTTTTATAGCACAGGCAGAACTGATTAGCAGAATGGCTGGGGACATTCACAGTGTCTGAAAAGTTGTTTTCATTCATATCTCGTGCTCAAAATGTAAATGCATTCTTGTGTTATGAAGAATTTCACACTCAAGTCTTGAAACATATTCTTTGATTAGGCAATGGATATTCTTTTATGATTGGAAGATTTAAACCTTAATCCTCAAAAACTTTGGTAATCCGTGCCTTTCCTTACGTTCCCCTTTCCCACAAAAGCAGCGCTGGGCTTCTTCTGTACCGGCTGGGCATGACTGAAACGTATAGAACATTTCAATTCCAGTCCAAAATTGGCAGCGTGCTCTCTGTTCTTTGTCTTGAGGAGACGCCATTGATATAGGAGAAAGACCAGCAGATGTGAGTAATCACAGGAAGTTTTGGGAAACATAACCTATTCATTTACATCACTGTGCTGTGTCTGAAGGGTCAAATCAGGTTAACCTGGGGTTAAGGAGGTGTGGGAAAGAATCAGCAGCAACAAGGCCAAAAGCACCCCACTTATCAAACAGGCACCCAAGGCCCCACTCGTAATGGCTGACTGAGGGAAATCGATCTTAGAGTTGAGGACTCCTCCCTCCCTGTGTGTGACTTGTGTTCTTTCTCTGCAAACCCCTGAGTGAATCCCAGGCTTACCAATCATCAAGTTCATGGTAGTGTCAAGAGAAAGGTGCACGCCATGCCCTCTGCACTTTCCGATCTGGAGCCACTTTCCCATCAAGTCCGAGTGCTCTAGAAGGCTTGAAAACCGCTTCCTGAGTTTTCTCTACCCACCATAGCCTATCTCCTCTCTCTTCCTCCATTGCTCCTTCCCCTGGAGGTCTAGGAGTGACATCATCAGATGTAGGTAAAGGACTTGTAAGCATATCAAAGAACAGAAGTAAAAGGCATACAGCTTGGCCATTGTAGAGTCCCAGTGATCTTTTCAAGGCCCCAGGCTCCTTCCAACCCTGTGAGCCATATTTACTGACTGTTGTCTCCCCTTGTTTGTCCGGAAGTGCTGACCCCAGTTCTAAGTATCTTTTGTAAACTAATACTTATTCTTTGAGAATTTCACTTATTTTTTTTATTAAACATCAATTCTATTTTTAATGTATTGGAGCGGGTGGACATATATGTGGAGGTCAGAGGACAGCTTGCTGAAGTCAATTCTCTCCTTCCACTGTATGGGTGGGTCGAACACACTGCACTGCAGCTGTTGGGCTTGGGTGGGCCACTGCATTGGCCCCAAGCACATGTCTTACCTTCACAATGAAATACTGAGCTAAAAAAGAGATGACTGTGTGGCACTAGGGGGTGCTTCCCTTCCTCTGCTTTAATCAGGGAGGAAAATGTCACACAGAAGCCACCTTCCAGACATCGAGTTACGCCTCCTACTCCACAACTGCTTACCGAGACTGTTAGCTGCAAGAAAGGCCGAGAAAGAAAGTATTTGGCTTTTAAAATCCTCATTAGTGGAAGACAGATGAGCCAGAAAGGCTTGGGGAATAGCTGATGTGTGGGTCACGACAAGATCTGAGGAGCATATGGAGCAATCAAATTGGCCAACTTCACAGCCTCCCTCTGAGCTGTCTGCTTTGGAGAGGCCCTGTGTCATCCTGTCGAGTTCCAGTGTGCTTGCGAATCCCTCACCAGACTTCAGTGGCCCAGACTACTCTGGGGCGGAGCCTGAGAACTTGTTTCGCTGGCATCTGCTCAGCAATGTCCTATATTTTGTCTACTCTAACAATTCCTGAAAAGTCTGGTATGTCAGTCACAGGAACTAAGTCATTATGTCTCGGGCAATGTTACTACTATCGTCATGCTTTATTTAATAACAAGCACGGCGGCATAGAGTTATTTAAAACTGTGCCAGCATATAGGGTTTTAGTTATAGTGACAATAAACAGATTATTTTTTTTATAAAGTAACGTGTGTTCTCATCATTTTATTGGATGATAAATGTCTGACTGGAGTCAACCTGTTTCCACACAGGCTATTAAGTGCTATCGCCAAGTTGGCTGAAGAAAACTCAGCATTCTAAAGCCACAGTGCTACACAGGGCTTTCATTAGTGACAGAGATTTTATATCTGTATGTTCAACATGGCAGAAACACGTCACTTGTGGCTATTGATACAGTGTGACTAATCTAGCAGAGGATCTCCTTGTTCAAATTCATTATATTTTTATTAATTTACCTTGGAGTCTTTCATGCCATCTGTGATGGTAACTGCCACATTAACAGACATCTCTAAAGACATAGAAATGTTTACTTTTTAAAAACATTTGCTTAATATCCATGTGTGCATATAAGGTATCTTGATCAATCCAATCCCCTCCCCATCCCTTCCTCCTGGCTCCTCTCCTCTCTGCCTCTTATTTTTCCTTCCTAATTTTATGTGCTCTCATCTATCTATCTATCTATAATATATTATCTTTCTATCATTTATTCCCATCAAGTTCATGCACATGGCTGTGGGCTATCTTCTGCAGTGTGGGTTGTCCCTCAAGGCCCACATCCCCGAAGAATGTAACAGAGTCTCCATCCTCAAGAGGCTACCAATTGCTGATTGTTTGTTTGTTTAGTTATTTTAGATCACTGTTACTGCTTAGTTCTGAAGGTCACCGCTCTCTTCTTATGCAAGAGTCATGTCCAGAACTCCACTTAACCAAAGCAGAAACATATCATGTGTTTTCTCTCATAAGTAGAATCTAGGTTTAAATGTGTGTGTGTGTGTGTGTGTGTGTGTGTGTGTGTGTGTGTGTGTGTGTGTGTGTGAATGACTGAGTGTATGACGTGTAGGAAAGGTTCTATGAGAGAAGAAAAATAGGTCAAATTGGAGGGAAGAGAAAAGGAAGAAGAGAGCATGGCATAGGGGCGAGGAAACGGAGATGCAGGAGGAGTGTCTAACAACACAGTGTGCAAGTGCGTGAGAGTGTCAGGTGAAACCCATTTCTGTTTATCTCACACTGGATAATTTTATGGTAGTGAACCCAGAATCATGTCGTCTCTGCTTTCTTCTGGATCTCCTTTTCGCATCCTGGAACCCTTTTTTTCTCTGAAGCTTGGCTCCTGCTTCACTGTGAAGTGTAGCACAAGCCAGGGCTTAAACTAAAAAGTAAATGCCTATAGTTTTAAAACAACATTTTCATTGGTTCTTTGAAAAAACTCAGGTCTAGATGGATCAAGGGCCTCAACATTAAGACTTTAAATTGGATAGAAGGGTAAATAGGGGAAAGTCTTGAACTTATAGACCCAGAAAAGGGTTTTCTGCGTGAAATCCTAGTGTATTAGGATTCTAAGAGGAACAAAAATAATAGAAATATATATATATGTGTGTGTGTGTGTGTGTGTGTGTGTGTGTGTGTGTGATTCTTTAGAGTGGTTTATAGGCTGTAGTCCAACGATGGCTGTATATCAATTGAGAATCCAAGATTCCAGTAGTTGTTCTGTCCACAAATCTGGGTGTCTCATCTGGTCTTCAGTTTATGCTAGAATCCTGTAGGATTAGGCTCTAATGCCAGTGAAGGAATGAACTTGCCAATGAGAATGAGGGCACTCAGGCAAAGAGCAAAGCTTCCTTCTTCTGTGTCCTTTATATGGGCTGCCACTAGAAGATGTGGCCCAGATCTAAGGTGGATCTTCCCACTTCAAAATATCTGGACTTAGGGTGGGTCTTCCCATCTCAAACAATTTAATCAAGACAGGATCCCTTACAGATGCACCCAGCCTCTTGGGTTTTAGCTAATTCCAGATGTAGTCAAGTTAGCATGGAGAATACCTGTCACACCCAGTAACCAAACATGAAGACCAACAATTATTAAATGGGGCCTCGTGAAATGAAACCCATCTACATAGCAGAACACACTACCATGCAAGTAAAGATTCAGCACGAAGAAACATCCTCACCAGCTACTCATCTGACACAGGGAGAGGATTTACAATACACAATGAGATCTGAAAAACAAACAGCAAAACAAACAACACACTTTAAAGCATAGGGAATGGAACTAGGTGTCAAAAGATGAAATGCAAATAGTTGAGAAGCAATGCTTTTAAAAGTTCAAAATCCTTAGCCCTCAGGGAAATGCAAATCGAAACCCATTTCTTCATTTGGTAATCAACCCCCCCCTCCATAAAATTAAAAAGATTAAAGAACTCTACTTAACTTTCTAAGAAACAGAATTGTACCAAAGTAGCTTCCTATAGATGTAAAAGTAAAAAATGTCGATCGAGTCCCGTGGCTACAGGGGGAGGCTGGTATTGATAAAACTTCTAATTAAAAAAAAAAAAAAAGGACAGAAAACTGTGTAGTATTTGGTTAACAATTCTTATTTTTGCATCGAAGATCCCACTGGCTTTTTAACAGATATAGATATGTTAACTGATTTAAAATGTTTTCCATTTTCCTAATGTGGACGTGAGCTAATTATTCATGTCCAAGACTTGGGTTTGGTTTGTTTGTTTGTTTGTTTTCTTTTCTGATGTGATTCCCATGACTGGCACTGATTCTCTCACGTATCATGCAAGCAGCCTTCCATAGGAACCAGGGCAGATTCACTCACGCCATGGTGTGGCTTACCGGATTGATAGGATGCCTAAAGCTGATGTTCAGTGTGACATCTTCCACAGAAAACCTGTGGGGCTGTGGGGGTCTCTCTGTTAACATCACACCCAACTTGCCATGCATGCTTTTATCCTTACACTCTTCTGGTGAGAGCGTGAGGGATGTGTTTATATTTTTTATCTTGTGTTGCTCTTGAAAAGCTCCCTTAAACTCTCTTAGTGAGGTGAATGGAAAGCTGCAATTAGAGGTAACTGAAGGGGTCAGAAGCAGGGTTTGAAGTTAAGAGGATTTGTTGTTCTTGACGAGGACCAGAGTTTCGTTCCCATCACCCGCATGGCGTGACTCACAACCACCTGTGACTCCAGCTTTAGGAGATCTGATGCCCTCTTCTGGCCTCTTCAGGCACCTACACATACAGACACACACATACAGACACACACACAGAAACACACTCATATACCATAACACACACTCATGCACACAGACATACACAGACAAACATATACTAACACATGCTCATACACCACACATACACTCATGCACACAGATACACACATACACACACACACAGACACACACATACAGACATACACTCGTACACCACACACACATACACATGCACACAGACACACACAGACACACACACACAGACATAAACTCATACACCACACACACATACACATGCACACGGATACACACAGACACACAGACACACACATACAGACACACACTTATACTACACACACACATACACACACATGCATGCTTACATGCTGCCGTTGTTGTCAAGGGTGAAAGTGAGAGAAACTGCATTTCTAGACTGTAGCATGGCTTACACATCAGCTCCACCCCCGGTGACCATTCAGTTGCATTGCAAACCTGTCTCTTAATGTTACTTTCAATGGGACTTCCCTTTTATCCTGACATAACTCTTTTTTTCCCATGTATAATATTCCTCCTAGGTGCTTCTCCCAGACATCTAATGTCTCTGTTACAATTTAGCAGGCAAGGACTCCCATACCATGGAGACTGTCTTTGTCTTTGGCCAAAGTCTGCAGGCAGCTCAGTGATCGAGGTATATTGCTTGATACACGGCTTGTGTCCCTGTCTGGCTTTTCAGTGCAGACTAAACCTATTTTTACCTTGACATGAAAAGCAGTATTCTATAACTCACCACTGCAGAGGGAGGCTGCGCCGGCTGAAGCTAAGTCATTATTTTCTATATCCTGATGCACCTGGCACACTTTGGCGTCTGGAAAATTGAGAAAAGAACACATAAAGTGAAACCATATCATCACTCAGGTTTCTGTCCAGTGAGAGGGGAGGAGCTGGAAAAATAGCCAAGTTCTAAGCAGTGTGAATAAGATGGACGCAAGACTTCCACCTGCAGCGTTACAGCTTTACAGACAGGGCAGGGGTCAAGGTCATTCTTGAACTGATTTGAAATTTTCAAGATCTTGTAAGTGTGAAGCAAGACCCTACATCTCTAGATCATACAGACTTTTGTTTTAATCTCTTGAAGGGATGCGGCTGGGCAGAAAATATTAAAACTTTATGCACAGTAGAAATTGGTACTTCAAAAGCAGGCTGATACTCCAAGGAGACCACCCCACTGCTGCCTGAAGGGGCCTCTCTGTGGGCAACTCCAGGAACCTGGAAAGGCTGTTTTATTTATTTAAGTATCTATATATTAATTACTATTTGACTTTCTAGACTTGGTCTCACTATATAATCACAGCTGTCTTAGAGCTTGTGATCCTGCCTCACCTTTGGGATATGTGGAGCTGTCTATTATTATTATCATTTATTATCATTATTATTATAATTTATTATTATTATCATTTATCCGTATCAGGGAGGGTGTGTGCAATGAGTGTATGTAAGTGCACATGCATGCAAGCCACAGCACACACGTAGAAGTCAAAGGACAGCTCTTATGAGCCATTCCTCTACTTCCTCCGTAACTCCTGGGCCTTGAACTCAGGATGTCAGGTTTGCAGGGCAAATAGTTTTCCCCACAAAGCGATCTTAATACATCTTGAGAGGAGGGATTAGGAGGAACCCTGGCCCCAACTTTGCTGGTCGGGTTTTGCTGCCAGCATAGGATTCACTGTGACCTGGTGAACTCGGGTGCGGATGTGCTGGTGCACACAGTGGGTGCTGTATGGGTGTGCACAGTGGGTGCTCATCCTTTGGTGGTGATATATGCCCTGTATGTGATTCCCCTTTTTCCCGTGCTCACCTTTTGATTGACACTTAGGGTGCTTCTGGTCCTGGCTATTCTAAACACTACCACAGTGAGCATGGGATTGCAGACGTCCCTTTGACATCATCTCTTCACTTATTTTGTATCTGTACCCAAGCAGAAAAATTGCTGGGACAAGATGGTAAGTTTTTCATTTTGGTTTTGCTTTTTGAATTGCCGTATTATTTTCCATACATGTTGAAAGAATTCATATCACTATCAACAGTGTTCAAGGCATGCTTTTTCTCTACATCCTTGCTGGCACACATTAGCTTTAATCTTTTGATAATACTCATTTGTAATATGGTGAGGTGATATTTTATTTTGGTTTTGATGTGTACCACTATGATGATTAATGATCTTGAGTTTGTAGAATTATTGTTCATTTTTTGGCAACTATATATGTGTGTGTGTGTTATATACATATATAAATCTATACATACAAATACAGTACACACACCATACACACACACACATATAATATGTGTGTATGTATATATATGTATATATATGTATATATGTATATATATATACATGCATATACATATATATACATATGTGTGTGTGTGTGTGTGTGTGTGAGTGTGTATGTGTATGGACTATTGACTTGTATTGCTTTGCACAGGTAGCCACAGCTGTTGTAGGTTCATGAGTACAGGAGCAGTGGCCTGCCCAGACCGTAGCTTTTCACAGCCTCTGCCCATTCTCAGGCCCTGGCTTTCCATTCCCACTTTGAGATGTTCCAGAAGCCTAGGGAAGCTGGTCAGGGTGCTGAGATTAAGTAGCTGTTGGATGCTCAGCTCTACAAGGTACATCTAGATCCTGAGGGTTTTTTCTTACGTCTATTTTCTGACTGTTCATTTTGCTTTCAGAGATGTCGATTTAGAGCTATTTCCCATGTCTTGCTCTTCAAATTTATTTTAAAATTAAGGTTAGCTTACTAATTGATGGGTTTCATCACAGTATCTCTATATGTTTGTGTCATTGTGTTGTATTTCCTGTTTCCTAGCGGGTTCTTTGTGTATTTGTTTTCTATTGAGCTCATGGGTACTTTATATATCCTGGATACCAGCCCTTCATCAGACATACAATTTGTAAACACGGAGTCCCATTCAGTGCCTGTCTCTGTATTCTATGGATAGATTCCTTGGCCGTGCAGAAGTTTTATGGTTTGATGTATTCCTTTCTGTCTATTCTGCTTTTTACAGCCAATGAGCTTGGGATCCTGTAAAACAGCAAAAAGTAACGTGCTTTCCCGGTCTGACGGCTTGAAGCATTTTTCTATGTTTCCTTGTAGCAGTTCCATAATTGTAAGCCTCACAGTTAAGCCTGCTCTTTTCGAGCTGGTGTTTGTAACTAGTGAGAGACAAGAATCTAAGTCCCTTCTTGTTTGTATCCACTTCGCCCAGGTGAAGGCACAGTGTTACTTATCTTGTGATTGATTGAAAGTAACAGGGCTTATCACAAACAAGGACATTTGTTTTTTCTTACACTGTAAGTCCAGCGGGAAGATAGACTCAGGGATAAATGGAGCTGGCTGATGCCTTCACAGGCAGACAGTGTCCCATTTTGTTGTTGTATCTTCGTGCTTTTTTTTCTTTTTCTTTTTTTTTTTTTTGCATGCTTCCAAGGTGACTTCCCAGGTCCGTTAGGATATTTATCTCCTTATTTATTCCCATCAGGAAAGCGGAGATAGAAGGCCCCTTTCGCAAGCATAACTCTGTCCCCTCTATATGACTAGAACTCTAGTCATTTCTTTGATTATCAACCCGTGTCTTCATTCTCTGAGTTGCCTCAGGTTATGATGGGTTCCTGGAAAGGAAAGTGTGTCAATTTCCCTCCTGTTGCCATGGTAAAACACTCGAGCCAACAACTTTAACTCCACTTATATGTTCTAGTCACAGTCCATCATTGAGGGAACTTGAAGGCAGGAGCAATAGAGGTGCCCTTCTGGCTGGCTTGCTCTATAGATCATCCTTAGCTGCCTTTCTTATATGGCCTGCTTAGGAATGGTGCTGCCCACAGTGGTCTGAGTCCTCCTCCATCAATAAACAATCAAGACACTTCTCATAAACATGCCCACGGGCCAGTCTGATCTGGGAAGTTCGTCCATAGACTCTTTCCTCAGATGAATCCAGAATGTGCCAAGTTTACAGTTAAAGTTAATTAGGACAAATGGCTGTCTAACAGGAATGGAAGAAAGTATGGGGTTGACGTGGGGGTGGCAAACAGGGTTGTCTATCAGTTGCTGACACATGATCCCAATCTAAAACAAAAGGAAAATATTATTACCCAAAATCAAATGTGTTCCGTACTTTAAAATCACCATTGCTACTTTGTCTATAATAAATATTATGAGTTGAAATACATTAGCTTGATCTTTAAACCAAATTCCTATGAGCCTAGCTAGGCTCAAGGTAACAATAGGACCCCTCACAGGTATACCCTCCCACCCCATGCAGTTGAAGCTGACCTTAGAACAGATAAATATTCATACACAAACTGCATACTTGTGAGTCTCAGGAAACACTAGTCAGGGAATGAGAGATACAACAAGGCAAGGATGAGACTCGTGTGAGTCACCAAGCAAGTCTCCATGACATGCATGGAAGCAAGCATGCTCTGGAACACAATAGCAAATAGAGCTTCCAAATCAGCCTGTTTGGGTGAGAGGCAGGGCGTGTACGAAGAGAGCCTCAAGGGTTGTCCACAGGCACACCTCGTTGTTTGGCCCCTCCAGGGTGATGCCTGCTGATAAGTTCTAGAATTCTGGGGTGAATGTAGAGACTTGGCGAAGTGATTGGCAGTTGGAAGTGACATGCACAGAATGATGGACTCCGAGGGATACGGTAGAGCACTGAGTACCTTCATACACATGCCTACATATATTCATATTGTAAAGGCAGTACAGGTGTATGCATGTGTAGGGTAGCTCTGATGCAGTCCTCATTACAGGGGGGAACTCAACCTCTGTTAATTATTTTTTTCCAGTTGCGGGGATGAAACACACCTGACACAAAGCGGCTAAAAAGAAGAGGGTTTGTGTGCCTCACGGTTTGAGGGTGCACAGTCTCTCATGGCAGGGAGGGGGCAGGGCAAACGCCTGAGGCAGTTGGTCACCTGGAGGGTGGGGCAAGAGCCTGAGGCAGCTGGTCTCAGTGCTGTGCAGTCAGGAAGCAAAGACTTAGTCCAACCCCTTTCTTTTTATTAAGTCTGGGAGCCTAGACCTTGCAATGGTGCCATCTACATTTAGGGTGGGTCTTTCCACCTTAATTAGCCAAGTCTAGCAACTTGACATTCAAATATATCATTTTAAAATGTTTTCAGTATTTGTGTGTGTGTGTGTGTGTGTGTGTGTGTGTGTGTGTCCTTCTCTGTCTGTATGTGCATGAGCCCACATGTGTGCCCACCCATTTGGAGGTTAGAGGACAACTTGTGGGAGCTGGCTCTCTCCTTGCACCACATGGCTTCTGGGTATTGAAGGCAGGTCATCAGGCTTGGTAACAAGCCCCCCCCACCCCCTGTCCCTACCCCATATCTCTTTAAAGTCGTAACACAACACTAGTGACTTACCTGCTAACCCAGTCTACTATTGGAATCTTAAAGACCCTGTTGCCACTCTTTGTGATACACAGTAGGCCTTGGAGCAGAGGTCACATAGCCCTTTGGGACAGATCACCCTGTTTAGACCCCAGGCCTTTGAGGCCACATGTTTACACTGAATTAGAATTTTTTTAATAATTGCTAACCTTTAGAGGATGGCACCTTTTTGAACCAACTGGAACAGGAGATTAATCTCACATGCCTGTGGTACTGTGTCACCGAGGCCAGAGATTTCTCACAAAGGTTAGGACATGCAGGTGCCAGATCTCAGCGTGCTTCTCCTTGCCCAGAAAACACGTGAAGATGTAAGGGCTCAGCCAGGCACATCCTGGTTATCTCTGCTTTAATCTGCGTTCTCTCGTGAACAGGCCAAGCACCTGGGAACGTCTGCTTTGTTTTATTCTTGTACGTATTTTTATTTGACACTTCAATATTGCCTCTGGTATTGTTGTCTAATGCACTTTATTATCTTAAAGTGTGTTATTTCCTGAGTTTGACAGCACGCTTGTCGTTTGTACAGTGTGGAAGAAGAGAGAGCCCTGTTCTGAGTGTGGCGGTTGGGTTATCATGTTTCAGCCCCCTTTGGGTATGTGGAGAATTACTGCTGCTAACAGGAGTGGGGACACAGAGCTTGGGGGATAGAGGTTGTCTTTAAAAAGTAAAACTACGCTATACCTAAAACATATGCATATTATGCACACACATATAGGTAGATATAGATATGTAGTATGGACTGTGTACATGTATGTGGATGTGTAGGGTGCACACTGCAGCATGTATGTGGAGGACCAGAGGAAAGTCTTGGAATCACAGGCCCAGCACCAACCAGCTTTATCCACTAAGCCACTGTAACCAGACCATCGGCTGCTTTGTGTGTGTGTGTGTGTGTATGTGTATGGGGGGGGGGGTCCTTTTTCTTTTTCTTTTCTTTTTTTTTTTTTTTTTTTTTTTGGTTTTCGAGACAGGGTTTGTCTGTGTAGCCCTGGCTGTTCTGGAACTCACTCTGTAGACCAGGCTGGCCTCAAACTCAGAAATCCGCCTGTCTTCCTCTGCCTCTGCCTCTGCCTCTGCCTCTGCCTCTGCCTCTGCCTCTGCCTCTGCCTCTGCCTCTGCCTCTGCCTCTGCCTCTGCCTCTGCCTCTGCCTCTGCCTCTGCCTCTGCCTCTGCCTCTGCCTCTGCCTCTGCCTCTGCCTCTGCCTCTGCCTCTGCCTCTGCCTCTGCCTCTGCCTCTGCCTCTGCCTCTGCCTCTGCCTCTGCCTCTGCCTCTGCCTCTGCCTCTGCCTCTGCCTCTGCCTCTCAAGTGCTGGGATTAAAGGTATGCGCCACCACTGCCCGGCTTCTTTTTCTTCTGCCCTTCTCTACCCCATTATTTCTTTCCACCCCCAACACTGGGTAGGAAAGAGAGAAGGTTAGGGGGAGAGGGGTGACGATATCCTTAGACTACTGCCTGCTGATGAGGGGCACCGAGTTCCTTAGGGCAAGTTTGATCTTCGCCATCAGGATATCTGACTTCTTCTTTTTCTCTCTTTGCACATGGCCACTTGATAAACCACAACAGTATCCCATCCAACCACCAGCTGGCCAAACAGTCACCCCCTAGCAGGGCTTTAACATTTATATAGCCTCTGGAAAGTCCCCAGAATTCTAAATGTCATTCACTTGAAAAATCTATCTGCAGCTGGCAAAATCTCACCCTTGCTAGAGCACGGGCAAATCATAGTCAGCTGCTATGGACAGTCTGAAGCAGTCACGAATCCCACACCTGGGATGCAAATGAAAACATATTCCTCTACTATTTATGTGCTTTGAAGGAAACCAGAATTCTCACGCCAAGCCACCTCACTGTCCTTTAATGCCGTCTCTGCCAAGGTGGAACCCTGGGAAGACTCCACTTCTTCCATTTCTTCCTCTTCCTCCTTTTCCTCGGATCAGCCTGCACCAGAGAGTGTGATGGCGAGGTCAGAGATCAGAGGTGAGAGGTCAGGTCCCAGGTCCTTTGTGTTCAAATCAACTTATCTGTGTGTACTGCAGTGTTTTGGGGGCTGGCTTGCAACTTGTAAGAGCTGATCTGGTGAGTGTTTTCCCCTCTCCCCCCAAATCCCTATCTGTTCAGATGTTGGCACCTCAATACGCTGTGTCTACACTGTGACCCAGGACAAGCTTCATCCTGTGCCAGTAGAGTGAGTTTCTGAGAGCAGGCAGCAAGGACGTATCAACTTATTTACTAACCGGACTCCATGGAGTGGCTGCCTTTATTACATAGAGAGTGGGGGAGGGAAGGGGGGAAAGAAAAACTGTTATGGTGTTGGGGGCAAGAAGGGGCTCAGAGAAATAGCTTAGTGTGCTCGAGAGTGCTGAGACACATGAGGCTCTGAGTTTAGATCTTACCCATAGTACAAAGCTGGGCATGGCTGTCCATGGCTCTAAGTAAACGCAGCATTCTCAGAGGCAGAGACAGAAGGAGCGCTAAGGCCTGCTAGCAGCCAGCCTAGCTCCAGGCTCCGGGAGAGACTCTGTCGCAGTGGAATAAGGTAAAGAGTAACAAAGCTGGACAATTGACCTCTTCCTCTGCCCTCTGCAGGTGTGCTCACACACGTACATATGGACATGGACACACTCACACACACCCACACACTCACACCCACCCACTCACACCCACCCACTCACAACACATTCATACACACACACAGAGAATGTTTCAGTGGATAGATTCTGTTCTTCTTACACATGGAGGTATTGCATAAGCTACACGTAGAAAACTTTGGATGGTAAAGATTCAGCTGAGATCTCTCTGAGGACAGCAGGGATGACAGCATGGAGCTGAGTGTCTACTGCATGCAGGGGTGTCACACCCAGCCAGCTGCACACACAGGGGGTGGCAAGGCCAGTGGTGCTGGCTCTCTGAGAAGGGAGAGCCCCTGCTCAAGCCACACCTTTGTTTCTCAGCAGAGAAGTGTTGATGTATTACTGTAGCCAATTTGCATAAATGCCTGCTGATTTCATAGTCTTGTAAAAACGCTATTTATACCCAAATGCCAAGTATATTGAGATGTAATTTACACGTAGTGTATGCAAGGATATTAGGCATGCAGACTGGGTCATTTTGACAAATGAATACACTCATGTCATCCATTCTCTGGCGAGACAGAGAACTCATCCATCAACTCTGAGTCCCCTGTGTCCTTCCCAGTCACGCTCCTCCACCTTCCTAAAACCCAATTAATTAACTTTTAAAATCACTGATTTCATTTTTTTTCATAATTGACCCCACCCTCCTTTATTTAGGAAATGTATATGGTGGGGCTGGAAAGATTGCTCAGTGGTTAGAGCACGGCTTGCTCTTGCAGAGGACCTGGGTTGAGTTCCCTGCACACACAAGGCAGCCCACATCCATCCATGATGGACTCTAGTTGCATGGGATTTGATGCCCTCCTCCAGCCTCCAGCCGCTTGCACACATGTGGTGCACCTATTTTATGCAGGAAAAGCACTCATGCACATAAAATAACATAAATAATCCTTAAAGTGTATATGATAAGAACTATAGGATCTGTCTTGTTAGTTTCTGAAGCCTCTCTGGTAACAGTGGGATTTATGCCCATGACTGTGGTATCTTGTAGCTTATTTCTTGCTATCGCGTAGGACTTCCTGCGGCGTGAATATACTGTTTAATCCCTTGTTCTTGTGTTAGGAGGCAATTAAGCCTTTCCAGATACAATATATTACAGATAAATCTTGTGGCAAGACTTCTGTATAAGGCTCGTGTGTGACTGTAATGTATAGGTTCTCATTAATGTTGAATAAGCATCTAGGAATGGGATTCCTGGGACAAAGGTAGATGGACATTTAACTTTGAAAGAAATACCTTTAAAACACTCTTGCTGTTAGTCAGCTGCGTGTGAACTGATTTTGTCCGTTTGCCACAAAGGCTCCTAGAGCGTCACGTGCTGCCTCTTTTCCCTTTTATATTAAAATATGTCCATCTTCATACCTAAAGGGCTCTTTCAAATATTTATTATTTTGTGTGTGGGGTTATGGTGTAGGGTGTGTGTGTGTGTGGGGTGTATGTGTATGTGGTGTGTGTGCATATGTGTGTGGTATGATTTATGTATATGGTGTGTGTGGCATGGTGTGTATAGTATGTGGTATTTGCATGTGTATTGTGGAGTGTGAAAGGGTGTGTGAATGGGTATATATGTGTGGGGTGTGTGTGTATGTGTAGTGTGTGAATGTGTGTGTGTGGTGTGAGGTATGTATGTGGTGTATGATGTGTGTAGTGTGTAGTATGTGCATGTGTATGTGTGTGGAATGTGAATGGTGTATATGTGTGGTATGTATATGTGTGTGTGTGTGTGTGTGTGTGTGTATGAATGGTGTGTAAGTATGGTGTGTGTGTATGTGTACTATGTGAGTGTGTATGTGTGTGGTATGGATGGTATGAAGTATGTATGTGGTGTATGATGTGTGTGGTATATGCATGTATATGTGTGTGGGCTGTGAATGGTGTGTATGTGGTATGTGTCTGTGTGGTAGGTGGTATGAGGTGTGTATGTGGTGTATGGTATGTGTAGTGTGTGGTGTGTGCATGAGTATGTGTGTGGGATGTGAATGGTATATATGTGGTGTGTGTGTGTGTGTGTAAGTGAGGGGGTCGGGCAGAGTTGAGAGCAAACAGAGGTCAGAGGCCCGTGTAAAGTGTCTTTGGTTTCCGCACAAACCTCTCAGGTAACCTGCTTTTCCTGTGCTACGCCAGCATCCTTGGCAGCATGATTCCATGTGCTTCGGAGTCTCACACTCCCCTTCTCCTTTGGTTTAACTTTTTGGTTTTCAGTCTGATTTGCCTGCCCGCTTAGCTTCTTCAACAGGATTTGGACAAACAATACGTTCTGCTCCTTGTGTTTTCAGAGCAAAAGAAAACTCATGGCTGTTTTGTTTCTTATGGCTTTATGTTTTAACTCTCAAATAGGAGTGGAAAAGTCAGCTACTCTGCAGGTCTATGCCTCTTGAAGCCCGGAACAGTGCACTAAGAAGGAGGTTTGTCTCCATCAGGCGAAGAGGTCAGCACTGTCCCACAGGGTAGGAACAGACTGGAACCTCCCTCACTTGTCCCCATTCCCTGGACTGTGTAGCCAACATAGACCACAGCTCAGGTGAACACTGTCACTTAGCTACTCGGGCAGGGTACCAGTACCTGTCACTCTCCGAACCTGAGGTGGATGAAGCAGAGATGAAGAGGAAAAGCTTTCTGGCAGCTGAAGCTGACACTCTTGGGAGGATGTTCATAGGCAGTGCCCTCAGTACATTTTTGTCACATGTTCACAGTGGCCTCTGACATCTGTGGCCTCACTGCTGTGCCATTTAGTTGGAATGATTTTAATACATGTCATCACTGAGACGCTTCGGTGGGGTCTGAGCTAATAGAGCTAACGGTGCCAAACCTAGCTGCCCAGATCATTAAATTTTATTATTTATTATAAGGGTATCAATTTACCAGTCATGAATGGAACTCTGTGTTTTCATTGATAATTGACTCAAATGATGTGTTTATACAAAATAGTGTGGCTGCTTGTCGGGAGACCACAGATACTGATGGGACCCCAGGTTTCTACACCTAAATTTAGAACCCTGTTATAGTGGTAGGTGCCCTGGGATACTGCTGCCTCATGCTGGTTGTGGGACTGGTCATATATATGCTATTAAATCAAATGCATGATTCTATCAAATCATTTTTGTCTTTGGGATAGGCATGAATTGACCTCAGTTAAGCTAATTGCAGTATGAAATTGGATATAGGCACAATTCTGGAGTAGTGTTCAGCCATCAGGCTCAGGATTTGCCAAGCTAGCAATATAACTTACTATGCTGTATAGAGCTGTGTTAGCCTACAATGGACTATCCAGCCATGGTCAAGGCACCAACTGGATTGTCTTCTCTATGACACTGGCATAAGCTTCTCCTCGAACCACAAAGAGTGATTCTAGGGGCTGGAGAGAGCAGGTGGCTCTCTGGTTAGGAGAATTCAATTCCCAGCACCCACAGTGATCCACTCACAACCATCTGCAACTCCAGTGCCAAAGGGACCTGATGTCCTCCTTTGACCTCCTCAGGCACTGTCATGTAGGTGGTGCCTCCCTCCTGTCTCCCTCCATCTTTCCATCTCTCCCTCCCCTCTCCCCCTCTCTTCCTTTCTTCCCTTCCTGAATCTCTCTCTTTCTCTCTCTTTCTCTCTCTCTCTCTCTCTCTCTCTCTCTCTCTCTCTCTCTCTCTCACACACACACACACACACACTCACACTTTTAAAGTCCTTTCTTTTAGGCTCTCTGTTCTTCATAATGATTCTTTCCTATCAGGGGCAGGAGGGTGGTTTTTATAAGAAACCAGTAGATGGGTCATGAAATATAATAGAACTGGATTTTAAAGGCATTTTTATGGAAAGCAAGGAAATCTTTTCATAAAAAAAATGTGCCATAAAAGGATTGCCCAACTCCCAAATAATTAAAGTCATCAGCTGTCAGCAGCACACAGGAGCGGGAGGCTGTGGTTATTTGATCTCTGTATCATGTTTTACTGATGGATTTAAAGACCTCGTGGCAACTATTTATTTCCAGCTGAATAAGTCATTTCGAATGTTCACTCTAATAGGAGAGGGCCGATTCTTGCAAGTTGTCCTCTGACACACACACACAGACACACACACACACACACAGACACACACACACACACACACACACACAGACACACACACACACACAGACACACACACACACACTAAATGAATTAATAAATGCACCTGTGAGTTTGTCTTGGGAGACATGGTGGAATACGAGCTGACACCTGAGGCCACCCTCCCTCCGACCTCCACAACCCTAAAACATAACACGAAGCCTAGGGCTGGTTTGCCTTGGATCATTATATGGAAGAAATTCCAAAGAAAACAAAGATGAAAGTTCTGTTTCTAGTGTGTTATTTCCCAACTGAGGGGCAAGAGCAAACTTTTGGACCAGAGGGAGGAGGCTGAGATGGGGAAATGTCATTTTTCAGGGAAAGGGGCAGGAAATAAAGGATTTCCTATCTTTTCCCTTCCTAGTTCATGACTTACACTCAAAGGCAAAGCACACCTGAGCTGTTAGCATCTCACATGCTCCTCAGTCCTTTCTCCCCCTGGAAAATAAAATCCAATGTTCACCAGGACTTAATAGAATGCTATGAGTAGGACTTCGTATGACTAACATTTTGTACAGAGGGGGAAAGGCTGTGGCCTTGCACACTTTATCACTAATCTACAAGCCAGTAGTGCTTTCAACTCTGATGCGTGTTGCTACAGTTCAGGCACTGGCATGGGCAGGACTGAGGAAGTCAGAAGGATGTCAAGGCAGTAGTGCGGTTTAGGGCAGGAGACTCAATGCCAAGGCAGGTGGGGCAGGGAGAGCATGTGTGGGCACCAGGGAACTGAATGGCCAACGACTGGTCGCCTGTCTTACGGAGTCTCTTGTATTAGTGGCTGTCACCATCAGTGCTGCTGACACGATGGAATCCAGATACACCTACAAGGCGAGCTTCTCCTTCTGCCTGTGGGAGGTTTCCTTGTTTTGTTAATTGATGTGGGAACCATCCTAATGTAGGTCGGTCATTCCCAGGGCAGAACATCCTGAGCTGGGTAAAATGGAGAAAGCAGGTGAGTCCTGGAGAGAGTGCAGCCTGCTCTTGTCCTGATGGGCACAAAGTGACTTGCCGTCTAAGTGCCTGCTGCCTTGATTTCTCTGCTAAGATGTGTACTAGAACCTCCAGCTGTGAGTCAGACTCAGCCCCTTATCCCCCAAGCTGAATCTGGCAGATTAGTTTTATCACAGCAACTGGAGAAGCGACTAAGACATGGGCCACACATCTCTGTGTGTATACAGAGATGGAAACTTCCACCAGCCTTTGGGAGCAGATTTGCACACTGCTTCCAGTGTGCAACCATTTACTCTCAAATGAGTTACTTTAAATTGGCTCTAGGAAGGTTGTTCATACCGTAAATCACCATACGATTCAAATCTGAGCTACTTCATCTACTGAACACACATGAACACCCACACACCTACACCTCTTATACACACCATCTGTACACAGCAGCGTTATCTGACATTCTATCAAATGATGTATTATTTTTTAACAAGAGATTGCAAAACCAGCATTATTATGGTTTTTGTATATATGTAGACGTATCCCTGTGGCTATATTAAGTATACAGATATGCCTCTGTGGATAAATTCCATCTGTGTGCAATGCTCATAGAAGCTAGAAGAGGGCACCAAATGCCCTGGAACTGGAGTTACAAATGGTTGTGAGCTGCCCAGTGTAGGTGCTGGGAACCAAATTCCATTCCTTAGCAAGAGCAGCAAGCATTCTTAACTGCTGAGCCATCCATCCAAACACCAACTTGTGTGGTTTAAAACAATAAATGTGTCTATAGTTAGCTTGTTCACACAGACTTGGCAATTCCAAGACAAAATAAAGCAAAAATCTCTTTAGCACTTATAAAAAACCATCATGGCTGAAATTTCATTGAAGGACCAAGATTCTTGGTAAATACTCAAAAGTGACAATTTTAGGTTTCTCCTCTTTACTGTTTCCATGTGGACTTGTAAAACTTGGTTTTGATGTATAAATGTTAACGTGCACATGGCTCATCTAGGAGTCTTATTAATAATGGGTTCTGGTTCTGGGAGTGTGGAAAGGACCTGGAATTCTGCATCTCTAACAAGCTCACAGGAGACACTGATGCTGCTGGTCCCTGGATCTCTTTCAGGTATTGGTGGGAAGAGAGAAGAGCAGAAAAGGAGTCAAAGCAGGAGAGGGAGATGGCTCAGCGGTGTGTATGAAGCTGTGTGCCACGTATTCATGGGGATCTGAACTCAGATCCCCAGAACCAACACAGAAAAGCCAAACATGGTCCCTTGTAATCCTTGCACTGCAAAGATGGAGACAGGAGAGTCCTCTGGGCTTGCTGTCTTACCGATTCTCATCTGATTAGAGAACTTATGGTTAGTGAGAGCCTGTCTTAAAAACTAAGATGAACGCTGAGTAAGGAAGGCTCCTGATATTAACCTCTGGTCTCTACATGCATGTGCACACATGTGTACACACACAGGAACACATATGTGCATACATACATATCCAGAGTCAAAATATTATATTAAAAGATCTCTAGTTTCTGAGAAAGTAAAGTCTGCATGGAAGGAAAAATTATATTTTTTTCTCTGCATTAAAGATACGTGAATCTGGACCCATGCAGGTTTGGAGGGCAGATATTTATTATATTCATACAATATGTCAAAGACTGAATGAGCTGTAACATTAGCAATACCAATTACACACCTCACTGATGGCCCACAAGCCTGAACAATGGGCAGCATCCTCTATGCCTTCCCCACTTAACTTCCTTGAAATCCTCTTGGCATCCAGGTTGTGTTCATGTGTCCCTCTTGCACAGCAATTAATACCCTGTGGTGACTAACGTCACTGAAGTACGCTGTGTAGAATTAGAAGAGGATCTGGAGAGTTGGCTAATTCTCCAATCATTTTCTGGCATTGATATGGCATCTCTACATCCAACTGTCTGTCTGTCTTACTGACTGTCCGACTCATCTATCTATCTATCTATCTATCTATCTATCTATCTATCTATCTATCTATCTATCTACCTACCTACCTACCTATCTACCTATTACCTATTTTTCTGTCTGTCTGTCTGTCTCCCACCCTACCTACCCATCCATCATCTACCTGTCTATTTATCTATGTGCCTTTTATTATCTAATCTACCTATCATCAATCTATCTATCTATCTATCTATCTATCTATCTATCTATCTATCTATCAATGTGCATCGATGTATCTAGTCTGTCTATCATATATCTATATATCTATTTGTGTCTATATATCTATATATCTATGTATCTACATATCTATCTATCTGTCTAGCAATCTATCCATCCTTTTCTACAGGAATTAGTGTCTGGACAGATGCACCTCCCCCTCCCCCCAGGCTGTTAAGTGTGGAAAGCATCTTTAATATAGTTTGGTCACTTTCATAGTTTTTACTCTCCATGTTAGAACTCATTGAACCTATATTTAAAATTTATACACGGGAGTTCCTCCGTGTGTGTGTGTGTGTGTGTGTGTGTGTGTGTGTGTGTGCATGTATGTAGGTGAGTGCAGCAGTGTCTTACTAGGGCATGTAGGTGACACTCACAGGACAACCCTGGATAATTGCTGGTCCTCACCTTATGCCTGTTTGATATAGGATCTTTTATTATTTTTGATGCTGTCTGTAGCTATGTACATTAAGATAGCTGGATTAACATCTCCCCCTGATTCTGTGTCTACCCCACCCCCCATCTTGCCATTGAAACTCTGAGACTTCAGGCAGCAGGAGACACCAACTTTGCACGGGTTGTGGGGACTCAGACTCAGGGCCTTACATTCATGCAGTAAATGCCTTACTCAGCCATCTCCCCACCCTCTGGAACTTATGGATGTCTAAGAAGGTGATAGCTTTGTTCCTGGCCTGATATGCAGCCAGCATTTGTAACACAGCTCATAAAACCTCCCTGTTCTCCATAGCCCCAGTGTCATAAACTCAAGCATATCAAGAGCAAAGAGCTCGTGCATTCATGCAATGTCTAGTGCTAACAATGCCAGACTCTGTATTTCGCCCAGTGCTTCCGAACTTCTTGCCTGGTAGAAAGCTTGAGGGCAAGGGAAGAAACCTGTCTTTCCAGGCTTGGCATTGATCTGGTGTTTTACCCGGCAGAGCAGCAGATGGATTTTCATCACTGGCAATGCTGTACTGGTTTCATAACAACCAGACTGTTGCTTGGAAATCCAATTTGGGGAAACTAATGTGCCACCTTCGAGCATTTTCCAATGCTCAGATTGGTGATTTTCCATCTCCAGGAGAGCTGGGGGCTTCTTTCCTTCACACACACACACACACACACACACACACACACACACACACAGGGACACACACACATGCACACACATACACACACACACATGCACCCATGTACTGCTTGCTTGCACACACTCATATATGCATGTGTGCATACGTGTATGTACATACAAATACTTTAGTTTTCCACACAGGTTGAAACTGCTATCTTACCCCAGAGAAGACACAATGATTCCTGGCTGAATGTGTAGGTGAGCTTCAATCCTAGATATAAGAATAATTTCCCAACTTGACCTCAAACAGCAAGTGGGATGCTGTTGGCAATTCTCAAATCAGGCAAGCCTTTATTTATAGCAAATAGGAGTCTCTGTACTAAGCCCTCTGATCAGTTTAATGTGTCTTAAAGTTCCATGCTAATTATCTTGCCATTTTAATATGATCATGACCAAAAGTATTTATTGGATTTTAGCTTTCTTAATGTACATTTGGTTCATGGGTTGGGGAGATGGCTCAGTGTTGAAGCATTTCCGGTGCAAGTGTGAGGACTGAGACCAGATCCCTAGATCCCAAGGAAAAAGTGGCAGGTGGGGATGGTGGTCAACCTATAGTTCCAGCCTAGGAACATAGGCACAGAGGCTCCCCAGGCCACGCTGCCTCAGGGTGCTAGTCATATCAGTGAGCTCTGGGTTTGATTGAGAGTCCTGCTTCAATGAACAGGTGGAAGTGAGCTTGACAACAATTTTGGGCCTTCATACAGGCACTTACTTAGGTACAGTTATTAGACTTCACTGCACACGTGTTCCCACACACATATGAACACATACACACACACACACACACACACACTATGTATAACACACATACATGAAGATGGAAACATTGTTATTCTTGATTGGCCTCTACATGACCAGTAGAGTTTTAAAGAAAAGTGTATTTCCTAAACTATATATACAGAAGCCACCAAACTATTCCATAAGAAAACATAGGGAGAGTTGGGGAAATAGCACAGTTGGTAGAACGTTTGTCTTGCTACACCATAGAACATGAGATGCACTTCAGAAATTATCCAGAGAAGCCTGGGTTTTTCAACCATGTTTCATTGAACATTGTTTGCTCAGAGACACTTGGAGGAATCCAGCCAAACCCACTTCAGGGACTGTTCACACCGTGTTACCGTGAATCAAGTGTAACATACTAACGCTAATGTTTCAGTCCAGATTCATCCCAAACAGAGGTGACAGAGTAGAGCTGGAGGAAAACCAGTTAGGGTCTGCTCACTCCAGAAAATTCTGCAAGGTTGTTCTGCTCTGGGCTAACTTTTGTCCCGATGATGACCCTATGAGTCCCTATAACGACCCTTATGGCAAGTGTCAGCTTAGTAGCATCTAGCTAAGACTATCCACAGTTAGCATTGCCTCCTTAATGGAACAACAGTAGCAGCAGCAGCAGCAGCAGCAGCAGCAGCAGCAGCAGCAACAACAACAGTAACAACAGCAGCAACAAAGACATCACTCCAAAAACACACAGAAAGCAGCATGCTTGGCTTAGTGTCCAAGAAAGTTCCATAGGGACCCCAGTTGTCCGTAGATAAGTCAGGACAGCATATAGAGTCTGTAAGTGGGGCCCAGTCTGAACACTAGCTCTTGGGGAACTATGTAGGCTGCCCTGTGTGTCTGCAGTGCTGTGTGGCTTTCCCCGAATCCTGGGCTGGCGGCGTGCTGTGGACAGAGGCATCTGTTCACTTGCGTAGGCTGTTTGTTGGCTGTAGCTTCTTCTGGTTTGCTTTCTGTTGCCATCACAAACACCACAATCCTAGTTACTTATCAGAGGAGGGGGGTTGCTATAGCGTCATTACTACATGATATTACATCATCAGCGGGCACCCCCAGGTCACAGCCCATCCTGAGGGAATGCAAGACAATCTCTCACGGACATTGCCACAGGACTATTTGATCTCTACAGTTCTTCAAGTGAGATACCCTCTTCCAAGGAGATTTTAGTTGTGTCTGGTTCACAGTAAACACTACGAAGGATGTGGCTGTCTATGATCCTAAGAGGTTATATATTTATGTGTATGTGTGTGTACATGTGCATAGATAGGTACATGTGTGTGGTTGCAGGTGTGTTCATATGTGGTGTGCATATGTGTGCACATTTGTGTAGAAGTCAAAGGTCAACCTGGGTGTTCCCACCTTGGTTTTGAGACACTGTCTGCCATTGATCTGAGCCCTGCCTATTAGGCTATGCAGGTAGGCCAGCAAGCCAGAGACACATCTCCCGATGGTAGGATTGGAACTGATCACCACCACGCCTGGCTGTTTAAAAGTGGGCATTGACTCTGGAACTTCCGCAGCAGGCACTCTCCTGATGGAGCAGTTTCCCCAGGCTCAGAATGTATTGATTTTTGTTTTGTGTGCATGAGAGTGTTTTGGCCTCTGTGTATATTTACACTATATGTGTGCAGTTACCACAGAGGCCGGAAGAGGGCACTGTGTCCCCTGGAACTGGAGTTACAGATGTTTATGTGGTACCAGACAGATACAGGGAATCAAACCTTGGCCCTCTGCAAGAGCAGCAAGGGCTCTTAACTGAAGAGTTTTTGCTCCAGCCCTTGCATCCCTTTTCTTGTCTTGAGGTAACACTTGCCTTTTAGCTAATGAGAATTCTCTGTGTGTGTCTCTCTCTTTCTGATTCTGTCTCTGTCTCTCTCTGTCTCTGCGGTGTGGGTATATGTTTGTGTGTGTGTAGTGGTGTGTGTGTGTGTGCAGTGGTGTGTGTGTGGGTGTGTTTAGTGGTGTGTGTGTGGGTATGTTTAGTGGTGTGTGTGTGTGTGTGTGTGTGTGTGTGTGTGTGTGTGTGGTGTGTGTGTGCAGTGCGGTGTGTGTTCTAAGTAATTTTTAACTTTGGAAGTTTTAGATTTACAGAAACATTGTTAACAGTAATGGAAGTGCCAACACACTATAAATCCACTTTCTTCCAGTAACTTTGATCGATTCCCTGACTTCTTACTGTTGAGCTATCATCTCTCTATGTTACCCAGGCTGGACTTGAATTTCAGATTCTCCCACCCACCTCTGCATGCTTCCAAATCCTGGGATTATAATTTTGCAGCACTATGCTTGGCGTTCATTTCTCATTTCCACTGTTTTACGTAACTGTGGTAAGTTCGTTAGCACTATCCAATGCTAACACACACCTTCCACTCAGATTTCTCTTAGCTTTCTAATGTTCCTTTTATCTGGTGTCCTTTCACCTTGCAAGGGTTGGGGCCCAGTCTGCAGTAGCAAGCATTCGACACTGGGCTATATACTCGTAGCCCTCTACTGTGGCCATTTTTCTAATCCACAATGTGACATAGAGGACATTAGATCTCATCATCACGTCCTTGGCCCCGCTTGTTCATGGAACGTTCTCAAGCATTCCTTGTTTTGATGTTACTGACGGTGTGGAGGACTTGGGCCAGGCATTTGGAGGAGTTCTCTGGTCCCTTCCCCCTTACTACAGAGCATGAGTTTACCATTCACTGGCACAGTCAGCCTTGGACCACCTGATTCTCTACACTGAAAGTAGATGCTCTTCTCTCTCAGCCCCTACTAAGGGAAGCCTCCCTGTGCATAGCCTGTGCTCTAAGGGTGTCGAGCCAGCCTCGCCTCCTGAGGACAGACCACCCACATAAATTATTTTGAGTTTTTCTCAAAAGGCTTGCCTCCTCCATCCTTTTATTTATTCAATCAATCATTTATTTATATCTGTTTGGACTCATAAATATTTATTTTAAACTTTGGGCTATGAGCCGGTACTACATTATTGATTTTGTTGCCCCAGTGGTTCCGGCTTTTGGCCATGGGAGGCCCGTTCAGTGGGCTCCCCCGTGCCTTTGATATGCCTCCATCCTCCTTGACTCTTTGAGCGCATCCGTACTCTGGCACCACAAGACATCCCAGTGCTCATTTTCTATCCTCTTTGTCCTAGCCTGAGAATACCAAATGCACACTTTAAAAGCATCTAAGAAAATACAATTGTTTCTTTGTTGAAAAAAAAAATGTCAATGACACACTAACAAGTCTTTGATGACTTAAAAGGTCTTGGGAGAACTTTATCCTGTGTTTTAAAGCATTATTATGGTATGGGCGATTTGAATCATTTCTATCCTTGATCATATATTGGTCCTCATGCACCCTGAGTGGTCCTTGCCTGGGCTTTGTGGCTGAGACACTGCTTCACCCTTTTTACCTTTAGCTGGCAGCTCACGATCTCTTACATAGCTAGCCACATGGAACTGTGGTTATTAATGGGGGGAGGGGTCTTCTCCGTAGACCTGACCTTGACCCTACCACTGCCACCCTCTTCACTCCATGCTTCCAACCTGCAGGTAAAGTTTCTAGCATATAGAAGGCACTTGATAGGTACTTTTTAAATGTTGATTTAGTGTGCTGCTTAAATGTGCTTTCTAGAGTCTTAAATCTGTCCTACTATAACTTGGAAACCGACGTTTTGCATTTTACCATACCCCAAAATGTGATCCCTTGCCGTCCTTTCCTTCTGGGGATATATTAACAGATTTAGTAGAGAGTTTTCCTTTAACCATTTCTCGGGACGAACTATTATACACTCAGCAAAAATGCCATTGAATAGCTGGCTGCAAGTCAAGCTGCCATCTGAAGAAGCTGGGGAGATGACTCAGAGAGGACAGGGCCTGCCTCGAAAGCATGAGGAACCAAGTGTTGATGTCGAGCACTCACATCCAAATTGGCACAGCACTGTCTCCTGTCAAAGGCAGCTTTGATACCACTGGGTAAATGGAGTCAGGCAGCAAGGTATGCTATCGACAATTGGGGTCAGAGCTGAAAGCAGTGAATGGGGTTGGCACTAAGAGCTCCCACATACAGACCAGCAGGGCACTATCTTCTGTAGTCTTTTCATCTGGGAGGGGGATGGGAGAATCCCTCAAGCTCAAGGGCCAAATAGCCTAACTGGATGGGTGAGGCTGACGTTCAGGGACAGACCCTGCCTCAAAACATAAGGCAGACTCCGAAATTCTGTGTTTTGATTGGTTGTGGTTTTATCTAATGTTTCCCACTTGAGTAACATTATATAGGCAAGCAGGTTGTACTTACGTATTTAGGAAAAGAAGGGGGAAGGGGAAATGATGTAATTGTATTATAATCTCCACAAATAAAAGATTACACACACTCACAAACACACACACACACACACACACACACACACACGCTTGCACAATAGGGAGCAATTGAGAAAGACACCTCATTTCAACCTCCTGCCTTCATGTGCACTTACACATGTGTATACAGCCCACACTCATTATGAGGACAATGCTGAGTCTCAGTTTTAAGGCTCACTTACAGGAGAGTTTACCCTTCCGATCTGGAAATTTTTCTCGTCGATTTCAACTAGGAAATAGCATGAATGCCTATTTTAAAATATTGTTTAGAAGAATTGTTTTAAGGAGTTCGCATATAACTAGATCTTGATGAAACAGTTATTTCAAAATTACATTCTGAAAACTTTTTGATGGATATGATATTAAATATAGATTAAATTTTACATACACAAGTATCTTAAAGACTTAATTATATTTCTCATTTTTTTTTCTTTTAAAATAATGGGGTAGATCTGATCTTGGTGGCTCACTCATGGGTCCCAGCAACTGGGATGCTGAAGCAGGAAGATCACTGTAAGTTTGAGGCTAGTCTGACTTACAGAATGAGAGCCTCATACATAAAACCCATACTATATAAAGTAAGAAATAATTTATATAGCTTGAAACAAAATAGCTATGCCTGTCCCCTATTATGTATTCCTCAGAAATACTTTTATATTACAGATGCTTTCAACAAACACAAATGGGTAAATTTGATAAGTTACGACATTGCTGTAACTAGTTTAGTCATAATTGATCAATCTGGGGCTGTTTGGAGAGTCACTTTAGTTTAAAAACAAATTTAATTTCATTTTCTACTCCATAAAATAACCGCCAAGGAGGGAGATATTTTTAACTACAGTACCGTGGGGGTGTGATATTTTGTTTTTGTTTTTGTTTTACAATGGGATAAGATTAGCTAGAAGAAAATTAAAACAGAAAAACCTCGTGAGGCTGAGGTACCCCTCCTTTAGCACACATATCAGGCTCCCTAACAGGTTCCAGGCAAATTACAGGCTAAATAAAACAACTCACGACATGGTACAATTCATGGTAAAATGCACAAATTCATGGTAAAATGCCTGGAAAGAGAAGTGAGGAGTGTAAGAATGACCCCAAGTCTGGGGGAAAGTGTAGTTGTGTCTATGGGGTACTGCACTTACAATGAAGTTTCTACGTGTCTGGGCTGGAAGTGGAAAGGAATGTGCAGTGTCTGTCTGTCTGGTGGCGATCTGTCTATTCTTCCTTCCTTGAGCCCACTTATCCTTGAGATGTTTCTCATTTCCATTGGAATTCAAAATGTAGGCAGAGGTATTTCAATCCTCTGACTTTAATCCCATAAATCCCATAACGTTTTCTTCCTCAAATGACTCTGATGTAATGCTTTCTGTTGCTGGATTGGCGAGAGACCCTGATGGACATTGTGTCATGAATGATATAGATGCTGTGTCCTGTCTCCTGTCTTCTTCACTGATGAAAAGGGCCAAGGAGTCCCATCTTGGTCCTTAGCTTCCTCATGGACAACGCCTCCTCTAGCCCTAGAAGTCTGTCGGTCTGCTGCCCACTTCTGCCCCTCCATCCCACAGCCCTCACAATTGCATACTGTGAGGAAGGGCTGTCCACTCCCACTTATCCTGACATGCCCCAACTCATGCTCAAAATACCCTTGGCCCCTCTACTGCAAGCATGATGTGCTGGCTGGCTTTCAGTCAACTTGTCACAAGCTGAAGTCATGTAAGTGGAGGGAGCCTCGATTGAGAAAGCAACTCCACATCAGGCAAGGCTGTAAGGCATTCTCTTAGTGAAGGAGAAGGTCCAGCCCATTGTGTGCTGGGGGTCCTGGGTCCTTACATAAAAAAGCAGATTGAGCAATTCATGAGAAGCATCCCTGTAAGCAGCATGTTTCCATGGCTTCCGCATCACCCGCTGCCTCCAGGTTCTCCAGGTTTGAGTTTCTGCTTTGGCTTTCCCTGGAGGACTGTGACTCGGAACAGATAAACGCCCTGAGCTGCTCTTGGTTGTTGTGTTTCCTGACAGCAGCAGTAACCCTAACCAGGATGCATGACTTCACAGAACTGGCCTTGCTAAGCGTTTCTCCACATTCTGGAAAGTGGGACGGGAACACTTTCAGACCAAAGAGAGATGGAAGAAAAACAGTTTTGCGGAGACTTTTCTGTCAAAGTCTCCATCTGGCTAAGGCAGCTGTTTAGGATGCTGCTAAAAGAGACAACAATCAGCTTTGCAGTTATACCTGGGCAGCTGCTTCTGCATGTCACCTGTGATGAGGGAAGATGTGAAGGCTTCTGGGTAGATGGATCTGGCTTTAAGGTTTTGTTTTTGTTTGTTTGTTTGTTTCTTTTTTTTTTTTGACACAGCCTCATGTCTTTGACTCATGTAGCCTAGGTTAGTTTCAACTTAGTACATAGCCAAGGCTGGCCTTGAACTCCTAATCCTCGGCCTCTACCCACCAAGTATATATCTATATCTATATCTATATCTACATCTACATCTACATCTACATCTACATCTACATCTACATCTACATCTACATCTACATCTACATCTATATTGATATCTATACACACACACACACACACACACATATATATATATATATATATATATATATATATATATATACTGTAAGTGTGTACTGCCATGCCTGGCTCAATTTGCACTGTTAAATATAAATCAGATAATTATGTTTCTGTCTCTGTGTTGATAAAAAGCAGACTAGCAGAAAGCTTACTCATTAATAAGAGAGAGACTGGCTACATTGATTTTAGTGGTGACTTGGCTCCACTAAAGGGCACTTTGTAAGAAAAATGAAGACATCCCGTATGGAGAGCCTCAGAGTGACGGGCAGCAAGCCGGGACAGTGGAGCGACAGTCCGGGCACAGCTGAAGAGTTCTTGCTGGGGTGAGGGAAATAAATTCGCTTTCATTGGATGTTGCTGAGTATCGACTCCACAGTGAGGACATAGTGACTGTTGAAGACCACCTGGTTCCTGAGAAGGAGCCTTAGAATGGGGCTGAGGGCATCTAGTAGCAGTGTGCTTCTGCCTTCGTAGAAAATTGACCCTTTACTTCCCCAGAAGGCCAGTGAGGCAAGATACATTTAAATGGAAGGATACCTGCACATTTCTCAATTTAAAAAACGTTGTGTGTGTGTGTGTGTGTGTGTGGTATAGGCGTGTGTGTGTGTGTTCATGCATGTGTGCACATGTGTGCAGATTTATGTGTGTGAAGGTCTTCCTCAGCCATTCTCCAGGTTACATTTTGAGATCAGGCCAGTTTGGAGCTTGCCAACTCAAATAGACTGACTGACAGCGAGTCACAATCCTGACTCTGCCTCCCCAGGCATACACTGCTGTTTCAGGCTTTCTGTGTGGGGCCAGGGGATCTAAGCTGGGGTAATCTCATTGATGTAGTAAGTACTTTACTGACCGACACATCTCCCCAGCCCTCAGATTCACCAATGTCATCAAAACTGAAATTATGCATGGCCAAATAGGGTCAAAGGGGGGGGACACGAAACATTTGGACAAAACCATTTTATGATTAGACTTGTCTACAAAGTAAACGTAATTCAGTGCATCTGCTGCTGTTTATTGTAAAATGTAACTTCTATTTTCCTGAATTAATTCTCATCTCCAAGTCTTACTGCCTTTGTCTGATAACCTAGGCCTAGAAGCTCCTAGCATCTAAACAATCTTATCTAGGCCTGGAACGTTTGCATAGCCTAGTCTCTCAAATCTTTCTCTGATTCGTCACTTTGTCTGCCACTCAATGACTTTCAAACATGGGTGTTTCCTTCTACAAATTAACTTTACCTTCATTGTTTGGAATTAAAGGTGTGTGCTAAGGGTGAGCCACACCACAACTAGAAACAGGTTTTCCCCATAGACAACACAATCTCAGGGATTCACAGAGTGAGCAAACATCCTGCAACAGTCTGTAGTAGAGGCCAAGAAACAACAGACGGGGCTCATATATTTTTACACAATATTTTTGATTTGATTTAAAAAGTTATTATGTGGGTGGATGGTGTTGTGCTTGCTTTGTTTTCGAGAGAGAGTTTTGGTTTGTAACCCTGGCTGGCTGGGATTCACTATGTAAACCAGGCTTGAACTCACAGACACACCTATTCCTGCTTCCCAAGTGCTGCGATTAGAGGCATGTCCATCACATCTGGCATGTTTCGGGGATACATCTGTGTATTGTGAGTGTGCCTGGTGCCCAAGGAGGCCACAAGAAGGCATTGGATCCCATGGAGTTAAGTTACAGATGGTTATGCGCTGCTGTGTGTGTGCTGAGAATCGAATCCAGGTCCTCTGGAATCCAGGTGCCGCTTCTGTCTCTTCAGCCTCCATAGTAATACGTGTTACAATGTATCCTTTGAACATTCCAAACAAGATGAGAATATAGCTTGGTCATATACAACTCCTCTAACTCCCCTGTCCTCCAACATGTCTCTCTACCAACCCCATGTCCTCTTTTTATAATTCTGTAAGTTTATTAAACCAGTTATCATATAACTGATAATTCTGCTATTGCAGCGAAAAGGCATAAATATTATATAAATATAAATTTGTAGCTCTTTGCAGTAAAACTATCCTATGTCTATGTATAATTTTGTATATATGCATATACATACATACATATGCATACTTACATACATACAGAGAGAGAGAGAGGAAGACAGACAGAGAGAGAGAGAAGAGAGAGAGAGAGAGAGAGAGAGAGAGAGAGAGAGAGAGAGAGAGAGAGAAGTCTGGGATACTGGTCCATCATTGTTCGCTAGGAACACTGTTACCAGGAATGCTTCAAGAAAAATAGGCTCAACCACTTTGAAATGTAAGGTGTTGGTGCAGACATTGCTTCTGAAAATAGCTATTAGCTGTTTCTTTTGCTTGTTTGTATTTTACAATAGGGCCTCATGTAGCTCAAATGGTCTTGAGCTCTTAATGTAGTTGAGGATGACCCTGAACGTCTGACCCTCCTGCCTCAGCCGCCATAGTGAATGGGTAGCAGGCATTTGCCACCTCGCCTGGCTTTGTGGGGTGCAGAAGATTAAACCAGATCTTCCTGAATGTGAGAAGAGGACCCCACAACCAAGCTGGATCCCCAGCCCCAGTCGATCAGTTTCTAAGCACTGCTCTACATAAATACTGCTCACTGGCATTTCGCTATCTCGCCGCCGAGACTGTTTAAACACGAACGTTCTTAATCCACGGTTCCTACTGTGTACAGAGCCCACAGTTTTGAATACTAGCGTATCAAAGGACAGCTTCCCCACATGCCTTCCTCGTCTTCCTCTGCTCCAGTTTGAAAATGTGTTTTAACCGTATTACCCCTTAAATATTTCAATTCGTTAAAAGACAGTGGCAGTAAGAACTGGGAAAGAAGAAATTGAACAGCTTTAAACCAGAACCATTTAGGGAATTCATTGCAGGGGAATTAGAAGGTGGAGGTGCCAGAGGGTCAGAATTATAAACAATGGAGGAACTCTTCATGCGTGTACACACTCTACATGCATGTAATGACTTCTAAAGTCGCATTGTATGCTGGGTTTTACAGGTGCTACAAAGGGGTCACACCGTGTAACGTAAGCTTGGCTTTGTTCTTTGGGCAGAGGCTTTTTAATCAGAATTTCACTGCTTCTAAGTGAATGTGGTAGATAAGAAGAGGCTATTTGTAAATGTTCAATTTCTTACTATCAACTGCCAAGGTAGTAGGCAGGTGAGACTGGTGGGTAAGGCTGAGAACTTGAATTTGGTCCTCAGTGAAGGAGAGAAGTTAGTCCTGAGCATTGCTCTCTGACCTCCACAGGCATGTCGTCGTAGTCGTAGAGACGACCATTCCTGTCCTCAAGTCAATTCCTGGCTTAGGAGATTTTTGCCACGAAGGAAGTCAACCCAGCTAACTAAACAGTAGCCACTGTTTATAACTCCAATGAAACTTGTTGGCCATGAATATTAAGTGTATTTACTAGGGCCTCTGAACTCTTCATCCATTTATTAGCTCAATCTTGAGCCATATTCTTTAGCAGCTGTATTCATTGATTATCTCATTACTGTCCCTAAATGCCCAACAAAGGCAGATGGAGGAAGGACAGTTCTCTTTCAGTTTGTAGTTTGAGTATTATCCATTGTGGTAGAGAAGGTGGGGTGGCTGGAGCTAGGATCTGGGCTTAATTCCCAGCAGTAAAATGGAAAGAAGGAAGGAAGAATGTGAATGGAGAGAGAGAGAGAGAGAGAGAGAGAGAGAGAGAGAGAGAGAGAGAGAGGGAGGGAGAGAGGGAGGGAGGAAGAGCAGAAGGGGGAAGGAAAGGAGGATGAAATGGGGGGAGGAGCAAAGCAAAGAAGGATAAAGGAAGAAAGGAGGGAAGGAAGGAAGGAAGGAAGGAAGGAGGGGAAGAAGGGCTTGTGGGTTAATTAAGTGGCAGTGAAATCAGTCTGCCTGGTGACTCAGAACTGGGAGGTTTGAACACAGATAGATGGGGCCAGTGTGAGGAGATGGAGAGGAAGGAAGTGAGACCACCATGGAGGGATGGACCAGTAGCTATGCAGTGCCAATGATAGCCAGCATTTCTCCAGAAACCTGGGGAGAGTTGGTGGGGGTGGGGGAGTGTTAATATTTTCTTAGGAGGCTCAGAGAAAATTTCTGTCCTGAAGAAGCAGGGAACACAGATCTCTGTTACATCATCAAGTTTGTGGTACTTTTGCAAAGTAATCCTGGAAGGGTCACAGTGCTGAGCAGGAATGTGGAGTGAGAGAGAGACTGAAGATAATGTCTGAGCAAAGGATGCTGGCTGATACACATGCCTCCTGGTAATGAAAAAAATATTTAAAAATAAGATGTTCCAGAGACATCAAAGGTAATGCTCAGTACATTCAGACACCACAATTACCACCAGAAACCACAGGACATGGGAAAGATTCACAAAAATGTAGATATTGCAATTGTTGGGTTCAAACTGATTGCTATGTTTAAATGAATAAAAGAGAAGTTATAAATAAAACAGGAAGTGGAGCTTAGAAGACAAATTGGATGTGAGCAGAGAGGAATGTGGTGATGTCTGAAGAAGACAATAGCTGCCTGGGTGCTGCCTGCACCAGACAGGACAGTGGTAAAGGGAGAATCTGTGAATGAAGAGAGGTCAGAAGATGCTAGACGGATCATAGCAAAGCAAGGCGGACATTAGAAACTGCAGACAGGGCCGTGGAAACAGGAAAGAGCCAACGGAGGCCTGCCTTGCTGTGGGCGAGGCTCTGGAGAGAAGGGTGCGAGCCCTGTACTAAAACTGAGTTACAAGACCTTGACTATATAGAAAATAGATACGACGAAGCAGAAGTCAAGCCTTAGCCATCGTGGGAAAACCTGGCTAGTTCTAGTTATTTGATTGTTGACAGAGAAAATATAAATGGCTATTAAGTTTTACTCAATGGATTAAAAAAATTGCCCAATAAATATGGAATAAGCACTCTTTGTGTGCCTGTTGGTATGCATGCATTTGTGCATGTGTGTGAGTTCATGCATGTGAATGTGTATGTGTGTGCATGTGTTTATGCATGTGTGTGAGTGCATCAATGTGTATGTGTTTGTGCACATGTGTGTGCATCTGTGTGACTTCATGCATGTGAATGTGTACATGTGTGTGCATATATGTATGCCTGTGTTTGTGCCTGTGTATGCATGCATGTGTGCCTGTGTGTGTCTGTGTGCGTGTGTAGGTGCCACTGGTCATTTAAGCCTCAGCTGCTGTCACACTGTTTTCTTTAGACAAGCCCTCTCACTGGCTTGAACCTGTGGACTCAGCTGGGTTGGCTGGGGGCCCCATGGATTTATCTGCTCTAGGATTACAAGTATATTACCACTATGGCTGGGTTGCCTGTCTGTCTGTCTGTCTACCTACATGGGTTCCAGGGATTGAACTCAGGCCCCCATGCTTGTAAGGTGAGCACCTTACTAAGGCATCTCCGAGCTCTGCACAGCCTCCTCCTAAGCACATAGGAAATACTTAGAAAAACTGATAACAAATGAGGATGTCAAATTTTAAGAATTTTAAGAGCACAGCCTATGATCATGTGTTGATAGGAATTAATAATATAAATTATAAGAAAACGCATGTGTTCATGCTGTGGTTCTCACATGTGAATCTCTGAGTTCATTTTAGAATTCGTAACTGATTTTGCCTTCTTCTGGTTGCCCAAAAAAGAATGGTGTGCCTTTAGCCTCCTCTGAAGTCAATCTGGAATAGTAATCAAGTTCTAGAATTTTCCTCCATTCCCTGGGGTCATTGTTTCAGAAGGACTTTGGAACTGTGTGCTGTCCCACCATAATGCAAAGCTGTCACTCTGGCTGTCCCTCTGGGTCAGAACCTCATTTCTTGAAGCTCCTTTCTCCCCCTGTCCTCCCCCAGTCATTTTTCTGCTGGAGGTTTTCCCAAAAGGACGAGGACCATTTTTCAGGTGCCTGTGTTTAAGAGTGGCTTTGTTCCACAGACTCCTGTGATTGATAATTTGTCAAGCTACAGAATCCTGGAATTCAAATACGACTTTTATTGTATCTTTGGAGCCACTTCTCCACTGATCACCAAGGGCCGACGAAGAGGCCTGCGCATCTGATTCTTGCACAGGCAACCTGCATGTTTACTTAGAATTCCTTTTCTTCAAAGATCTTTTTAGGATGTCTTTGAAGTTTCAAGTTAATGAGAATTTTTCCAAGTCTAGGATTTGGGTTTTCATCTTCCTGGCACTCCTTAAGCCCCTTAAACTTAAAAGCACATTTCTGCCTACATGTCTTTTCTTCTCTCTGTCTCATAGATTTTTCTCTCATGTGTTTACTTTTGAGCCAAGTGGTTAAGGATGGAGGCTCTACCCTTGGCTCAGTCAGCATGGAGGGTCTATTGGAATCTGAGACATGTTCACAGTCTGTCCTGCCTCCTTCCAAAGGCCATAATTAATTAAAACTCTATTTGAAAACAGAGATGTGTGTTTTACATGTTGGCAGACTGTAGCTCAAACACCCACACTTGGAGGCTTGACCTACGGGGCCATACTGTCGGGAGATGGCAGAGTCTTTGTGAAGTGAAGCCTCATGGAGGTTCTTAGATCCCTCAGCACCCTCAACGATGACTGTTGAATGCCCCCTTTGTCTTCTTTTAGTCTCTGCTATATCTAAGATCAGACCATTTGCTCACACCATCTCTCCTGTCAACCTCAAGCTCCTTCACCAGGGGCCAAACTGTAAAGTCAATTGAGCTTTGACTCGAACCCCAGAACTGTGAGTTCCGTTCATACATCTCTACACTGTGGTCATCCTCCAACCCCATTACCCTCACTGGTCCCTGCTTCGTTTCCTCTGAACCCAAACTTCTTCCCAACGAGTCACCGTCCTACTTTAAAAGTAAAAGTGTTGACCCACTGAGTGTATGGAAGGTTGCTGTGGCTGTGTCACCGTGAATAGGGTGGTTAAGGACGAAGGCTCTACATTGGCCCAGTCTGCGTGGTCATGAAGCGTGGACAATGGATTGATCAGTGGCTATAACACTGAAGAGAATAACCTGCCCCAGCTCAGGCTAACTGCCAATGACTCTTCAGGAATGACTGGGGTAGTGGAAGCTCCTCCCTCATTCATGGTGAATGGGGAAGGGCCCTACCTTGTGCAGGGATGGACAGTTGCGATATGATCAGTGATTCCAATGGCCACGCAGTATCTAGAGGATGAGACTCATGATACCCAATCCCCCATCACCCAGCTTCTACAGTCCCTCTGCCCTCTTCCATGTTAATACCTGGCCCGTGGAGGATGCCAGATAATTGTTTGTTTTAGGGCTAAACACTCCTCGGATGCTCATTCTCAGGATGTTGACCAGATACAAGTCTCTCTCCCCATTAATTGTCACCCCCAAAATGAAGATGCTTCTGTGCCCATAGCTCAGAGCAGCACCTGTCTGAGGTATAAACATAAACAAACAACAAAAAATGGTTCTCACCTTTTTTTCCTTAATTCTATTTACAATGCCGCCGTCGGACTCTTTCTAAAGTTGGGTTTTGTTTGCCAGATTATCTTACAGTATTATCAATTTGGGACCAGTTTGGTCTTCTGCATCATGCTCTTGAGTTTCTTCTCCTGTGTCTGATGATTTGTGTGTCCATATTAAGCAATGACATGCATGTATGTTTTGTTCACTGTTGGGTAATTTCATCTGTTGTATATCAGGATTTTCTCATGTTTGGAAGGCCCTGGCCATCTTGGTTAATAGGAAACACGAAAGTTCAGGCTTGAATTCATGTAATTATAACTGCAGAGCAAAAGCATGAAGAAGACAGCTTGACATCAGACATCAATGCTTATTTTAGAAACCACACAGTTTCTTGAAGGAAAAGCCTTTGAATTTTTCTCCTTAAGAGGTAAGAGATAACAAATGATAGGCCTTTGCTGACACTATTGTTTAATCATACTAGATCCAAGATTTAATTTGCTCTACCTATTGACTTGGAGTCCAAGATCTATTGTGGCTGACCTGTTAGTGTAATGACCTCTAATGGTAGACACTGGCAGACTGCAGCCAGGAGCCAGGTACCTGTTTGTGAAGTGTTGTTGTAATAGAACCATATCCATTCTTTTAAATACTGTCAATGTCTTTCCCTGTTGTCCTGTAACAGTAGAACTGAATATTTATGACCAAGACCCTACACATCTAGTTTATAACTATGAATGCTTATCATGCAAACCAAAAAACCTCCAGGTACCAGCCTGAATTAGTAACCTAAAGAGCTAGTCTAGGAAAACAAACTAAACCAAAACCAGAAAGAAGGTGTGATAAAAATTAGAGCAGAGATCAAAGAGAGAGAGAGAGAGAGAGAGAGAGAGAGAGAGAGAGAGAGAGAGAGAGAGAGAGAGAGAGAGAGAGAGAGAGAGAGAACAACAGAGAAAACCAATGAAATAGAAAATTGTTTCCCTGAGGAGACTAATAAAATCAGCAAACTTTTAGTCAGATGAACTGAGAAGGAAACAGAGGACTCTAAAGTCATAAATTAGAAGGGAGGCATCAGAACTATGACTAGAGAGACAAGAGATACGATTAAGTCTGGAGATAGAATGAATTACTATAAGAAGGGTTGGAGCAACCTCTTGGCAGTGAAGACCTCTCATTACTCTCACAGAGGACACGATTTACTTCTAAACACACATCATAGACAGATCACAACTCCTCTAATGCCAGCTCCCTGGATTCCAATTCTATTGTATAGTGGATAAAATCACTCAACTGTGAACAAGACATAAGTGTATGTCATTGTGCAGTATAAACACACACACACACACAGACACACGACATGTGAGGAAAAACATTTCAAAAGAATGACCAAGAAATACCAAACTGACTTCCAAACAGACAACACAACAAAGTTAGGTTTAGCTTGACAAATCAACTTACATGTCAAATCACCATGGAAACCACTGAGCATGTTCATAAGAGCGTCTGAGGGAGGTTTAACACAGAAGGGAGGATTCACCTTGAATGTGATAGCACCATCCCAGGCATGGAGGTCCCAGGAAAATACAAAGGAGAGAACAAGACCTGTGGTGTGGCAGGTAATGGCAGGCCACACAAGCCGGATAACCTGAGTTTAATGTCTGTAGCCCATGTGAAAATAAAGGAGAGAACAGATTCTACAAAATTGTCTTCTGACTTCCTCATGTGTACCTTGGTGCATGCACACACACCCCCATGCATGTATCACATGCACACAATAATCAGAAGCGAAGGTTTTAATGGTGGAAGGGAGCTGAGCAGAACAGCAGCGCTAATCACTCTTTGTGTCTTGGCTGAGAAAGTCATGTGACCAGCAGCCTCAAGCTCAGACTGTGCTTCACCACCATGATAGATGGAACCCTTGGACTGTGAGTCACAGCTAACCTCCCTTCCTTAAGTCAATTTTGTTGTGTATTTTGTCACAGCAACAAGAGAAGTCACCGATATGTTGTGCTAGGTGATAAACCAGTCATGAAAAGATAAATACACGGGTCCCATTTCTATGAAATATCTAACAGTACTCAGACTCAACAGGTTATGCACTGCTGTGTTCTATGCAGAATAACATTTATGGAATAAGGATGGAGATGAAGAATTGGTTAGGGCTGGCCATGAATTAGAAACATGGGAGAGGTGTGTGGATGGCGTGGAGGGAGATCAAGGTGGGGGCCACGGCAGCCTGTATCCCTTCTTGTACCTGATGGTTCCTTGATGCTATACCCGTGGCATAATTGCATGCAGCTATATGCCTAGTCACACCCAAGTCTTTATAGGAACAGTTCATTGGTTGGCTTTGACATTTCTCATGTACATTGTCTTCACATAGTGATGATTGCAAGAATCATATCATCCTTTGAACAAATCAAGAATAAAGAAAAACTGGTTAATCTCCTATGCAGTTTGGGTTTCCCGCTCCTGTTTTCATTTTGAATTTATCCTCTTTTCTATTTTCAATGTGTTAACAAGCAGGCTTTCTCATGGCATTTTCTTACCTACTTCTGCCTTGTAGACACCAAGTCACTTACTCTCTTAAACATAACTCATCAAATCTCACTAACCAGTCATGTGGCCAGTCATGCTGAAACAAAGCCGTGTTTATAATCTTGCCGCCTTTCTTTTTATACTCATAGCTCGGTGTGTATGGGGTTCATACAACAACCAATCATTTTCCTTGTAATCTGTTATGGAGGAATTTGGCAGAACAATGGAATCTGAGGATTCACTATGGGTTTCAGTTCTGCCCATCAGTGGCTTACTGCTGTTTGAGTAATTAAGGGCTGGTGCACACTTTCCTGTCATGTCCTTCAGATGGGCTAAAGATCAGTGAGACCCTATGTTCCATGCCTCTTGGTTTCAAAGGACATCCTCCATTAGCATATGAATATCTTCATATACAGTTTGTAATTGTTATCTGCTGAATCCGGTTGGGTTGTTTCGGGGGAGGTGGAGATTCCTTCCCCACCGCTTGCACTTCTCCACTGATTGCTTGGAACTGAAGCCCACATTTTACAGAGATCAGGAACAACTAACTCCCACTGACACTTGTACCAGGGCTTGGAGAACAAAGATGTTGCCGATCTGGGACGAAGAGGGAAGACTCCATGTCTGGCTTGGGATGCAGGAAACTGAGAAATAAGGATGCTATCGTAGTTACAGACAAACTATGTTCTAGAACTTACGTAAATCCATCCTTCTTACAAAATGAACCACAGCAAGGTTCACCAACACCTGTGACAAGAAAAGAGAATGAATTATAGGACGCCCCCTTCCTCAGAGCTTCTCTAGTTTGAATTTGGGCTTTGAGCTCTTGTTTATTCTTTTATTTATTATTGTTGTTTTTAATGTGTATTTGTTGTATTCATGCACATGGGTACACATTCCTGAACAGACCAGAAGAGGGCACCAGATCCCCTGCAACTGGAGGTTTTAAGCCATCTGATAAAAGTGCTGGGACTTGAACTCTGGTCGTTCACAAGAGAAGCAAGCACTGGTAGCTACTTGGCCCTCTCTCCATCCTCAGCTTCAAGTTTTAACAATGGTTCAAGCCCTGTATCATGCCTTCCTTTTCTCGTAGTATGGACTCATCAATATAGTTCCCATTCTGATGTTGGATAACTGTGTATTTTAATATAAAAAGATATGCTTGTGTCTGTTCACATTGCTGAGAATGTAGGCAGAAATAATTAACTAGTGCCAGAAGAAACCGGAGGTAGAAAACAGTTTTCATCATTTTGCAACCATCCAGGCAGCTATATAATTTAATCACACAAACTAATCAAATGTCAGGCTATTTGTAATGCAGACATCAAGCTAAGACCATAGGTCATCAGATGTAGATCTAATTAGATATGCATACAGAATCATGTTAGAGTTATATTAAGAAGAAAGCAGCATCCAGTCAGGACAATTCTTTGGGTTTAATTACATTTTTTTATGGTTCTGAATTGATTTATTGCCACCATTAGGAGTCGCACAAATGCCTGTGAGTGTGCATGTCTGCATGTGATTTTGTAAGTTTTATTACACGTCACATCACAGCTTTCAGGGTTAGTGGGAGTTGGTTGAGAGAGAGCAATGGGCATCACTAGCAAACAGAACAGCTTAACCTTGTGCTGAGGATTTGGGGTTTTGATTCTGCTGTAGACTAGGAAACTTGGAAATGTAAATTTCAGTATGTTGCAAAGATTGGAGGTGGAAACAAGGAGATGTTCGTCAGTAGATGTGTTGGCTGGCTCTGTGTCAGCTTGACTCAGGCTAGAGTTATCTGGGAAAAGAGAATCCATTGAGAAAAAACAACTTCCTCCATAATACTGGCCTATGGGCAAGTCTGTGGTGCATTTTCTTAATTAATGATTGACATGGGATGGCCCAGCCTACTGCAGGTGGTGCCACCATCCTGGATGGCAAAAAAGAGAAATACAAGCAAGCTGAGCAAGCCACATAGAGCAAACCAGTGAGTATTGTGTTCCCCATGGCCTCTGCTTCACATCCTGCCAGGCTTCCCAAAGTGATGAAGTGTGGCCTGAGAGCTGTAAGATGCCTCAATCCCTCTCCTCCCCCATTGACCTGGAGGTTTTATCACAGCAATAGAAACCCTCACTAAGACAGGAGATAACACTTCAAAAACACATCCTGTTGATTTACCTTTTTAGAAGTGACTGCAAGTAAAGATACATTTACATCATTCTGTTTTAAGGCAAGAAGTATAATTAACACTTAAAGCATTTTTGTAAGACCAGGTAACAAACTGCTCGGGGCTGGGGAGTTAGGTCAGTGGATAAAATGCTTGTCACATGAACACCAGGACCTGAGTTCAAACCCCAAAATCCATATCATCAGAAATCTAGGCATGGTGGCACATGCTTGTAGTCCTAGCACAATGAGGTGAACAGAGGTTGATGTCTGAAGTCCCTGGTGCACCAGAATGGAACCTAATTGTCAAGTTTCAGGCTGGTGAGGGACCTTGTCTCAAGAGAGAAAATTCTGGCTGATGCCTGTGGATCGGCAAATGGAGCCGATCTTTTGCTTTTGCACGCACACACACACACCACATACACACAACACACATGCACTACACACAACACACACACACTCACACACACTACAATGCACAACACACACATACACACAACATACACACAGTACACACAACACATAAAACACAAACATACATACAAAACACACAGGGGGGGACAAAGAGGGAGAGAGAACGAGAGAGGGAGAATGAGAAAGAGGGACAGAGAGAGAGGGAGGGAGGGAGAGAGATAAAGATGGAGAGAGAGAGGGAGGGAGGGAGAGAAAAGGAGGGAGGGAAGGAGAGAGGGGAGGGAAGGAGTGAGGGAGGAGAGAGAGAGACACACAGAGAGAGAGAGAGAGAGAGAGAGAGAGAGAGAGAGAGAGAGAGAGAGAGAGTCTGAAAAGCGCTCAGAGGACCAGAGTTTGCAAGGACACAGCTTGAGCATCTGGTCTGATTCTATATTAGCAGGAGACCACATTGAGCTGGCTTCTGCAAACAAGGGTGTCACCTGTTTTTCAAGCTTCACACTACAGTGAAGAAGCCCTCTCCATGATAGTCTAAAGATCTTTAAAGTAACTTGGGAGCTATTTCTTTTTAAGTCTAGAAGGAAAATAAGAGATAAGGGATGGGTTTTGACACCAAGCATTTAATTTGAATCAGTTCATTCTCTGGCTTGGTTTGGTTTGAGATGTCCCATGTATTTCCCACTAAACTCCATCTTGCTATGCCTCAGCTGACCACAAACTCTTAATCCTTCTGTCTCTGCACCCCTTCCCAAGTGCCAGGACTCTAAGTGTGTTTCATAAAAGCCAGACTCTGGATCTAATTATTAAGCATCATAGAAATCTTGAACATATCCTTAAAGTCATGTTTGTAAGCATTGACCAATCATAAACAGAACTCCACAGCAAAGCAAAACAAAACATAGAGCAGCCAGGAAAAACAAACAAAAACAAACAACTTAAAAATTGCAAAAGTTTGAGTGAAGAACCTCAAGTTTTAGGGGAGACAATATCGAAAAGAAACTGGTCTTTAAAGGAGTTGGTCCCATGCATGGGTGGCTGGGAGATGAAGTAGAGTTTGTAAAAACTGGATCCAACTACTCATGAAAATTTAGTATATAATAAATTGGACTTTTCAGTCATCAGAAAGCAATCATTTTGAAAACATTCACTGGATATCTTGAAAAAGAATAAAGCTATATACTTATTCAAAAATGTGATAATTTTTATGTTGCAGAATACTTTAATGTAAATTAAATGAATTTCTGGAGTGTAAAGCTGAGCTAGTACAGATAAAATATAAGACAGACACAGAATCAAGAAGTCACAGGACAAAAATAGATTTTATTTATATGGTTAAATATATCCAGGAACATTTTAATTTATATGTAAAATCTGCAATAAGCACTTGCAGGAATGCGTTCGGCTTCTTATCTGTGTGTTGTGTACACTGGGTCTTGATCCACTTAGTGGTCTGCAGAGGGAGAGGTTAGATGTAGCTCAGGTCGTGGTACTGGCTTGGTGGACAGAAAGCCATGAGTTCAATCCCAGCACTGTGTACAATGAGGTGTGGCAGCACAGGCCTGTCATTTTAGCACTCAAGACATAGGGGCCAGAAGGATTAAAAGTTCAAGGTCATCTACTACTCCTGAATTGAGGCTAGCCTGTGCTACATTAGACCCTGCCTTGAAACTACCCAGGAGACCTGCTTGGCACGACTTATTGTCTTGCTGAAGTGGGACGAGGAAAGCTTGCAGAGCTGGATGGGTCTGCTGCTCCTGGGAAGAGTTACTCTCCGGATTTCGTCTTCAACATCTGCTGTCTTCAGAGTCTTTCTGTTTCCTGCTCTTTTTCCTACCCAGTGACAGAAGGGACTTGAAGGATCTCTCTCTCTCTGTCTTCAGCAAAGCCTCTTATATTTCTCCTGAAAGTAATTGGGGAAATATTTCCCACAAAGTTGTTTCTCTAAAGATTGTGGAGACTGGATATTTGATGGAGAAGGAAGAACATGATAGAGACAGAGACACAGAGCAACGTCCTTGGGAAAGACACCGAGGACGTTGATGCAGCCTTTTAACACTTCTATGAAAATAAGAAGTGCTTATGAGCATTTGTCGCTTAAGTCATATAAAGGACCCAGAAAAATAGTATTTCATATAAGTATTTGTCGAGGGTGGGGAGACAGTGCGGTAAACTGTCCCAACACAAGTGTGCGTTTGATCCCAGAACTCCACAGAAAGCTAAAAGATGTCCAGCAAGTGGGGACTGGAATCTGAAGAGGCCACCTACTCCAGCCAGGCAGGATACTCAGTGGAGGGATAAGGACAGCAACCCACTCTGGACCCCAAATCTGTCCTGTCTCAAAGAAATTCAGGGACAAATATGGAGCAGAGACTGAAGAAATGGCCAACCAATAATAGGCCCAACTTGAGACCCATCCAGTGAGCAAGCACCAATCCCTAACATTATTAATGATGCTCTGTTTTGCTTGCAGACAGGAGTCTAGCATAACTCTCCTCTGAAATGCTCCACCCAGCAGCAAACAGAAACAAATGCAGATACAGCCAAACATTGGACAGAGGTTGAGGACACTTATGGAAGAGCTGGGGGAAGAATCAAAGGCCCCGAAGGGGACGGGAACCCCACAGGAAGATCCAAACAGTCAACTAATCTGGACCCCTGGGAGCTCTCAGAGACTGAACTACCAACCAGAGAACATACAGGAACTGGAATGAGGCCCCCACACATATGTAATAGACAGGCAGCTCAGTCTCCATGGCTGCCTTATTGGGCCTCAGTGAGAGAAGATGTGCCTAATCTGGCAGAGACTTGATGTGCAAGTTGGAGAGGGTACCCCTGGGGGATTGTCTTCCTCTCAGAGGAGAAAGGGATGGGGAGAGGAGAGGGACTTTGTTAGGGAGGGGCCTGGAGGTGGAGCTAATTGCGTGCTTTAATCCCAACAATGGGGAGGTAGAGACTGGTAGATTCCCTAGAGCCCATCAGTCAACCAGCTTAGCCTAGTCATTAAATCTCTGTGTCAGTGAGAGCCTGAAAACAGTAAATGGAAAAATGCCCAACAGAAGACGGCTGGGTTAGTCTCTAACATCCATATAAAGACATGTAGACACAAATGCATGCAGCTGCATAGGGGTGTGTGTGTGTGTGTGTGTGTGTGTGTGTGTGTGTGTGTGTGGTGTTTATTTAGAGGATTGTGAGCAAGATAGGGTCCTGATGTTGGTGTTTGCTCACCGTCGTGTTAACTGTGCCTCTCTGGGACTCGTCACTGTGCACCTTTTGCAGATACCCCTGCTGTCACTGATTTTATTATTTTAATTTCCATCCTTACACCTTACACTCTGGAAGAATATTTCTCAGGGTTTATTCTCATCTGCTCTCCTATTCCTCTTTCTCTTCCTCACCTCTGGTCACTGTCTATCAGATATCTGGTGGCAGCAGATCATTTTAATGGCATTTTGAATAAAGGAGACTAGCCATGTCTTCTAAAATGGACATTTGTCTTTTCAAAGTGGTTGGTAATAAATAATCTGGACTAAATGTTTCTGTAGAAGGTGTTTTTAGCCTCATTAACAAGTTGCCTACGGCTGAGTCATTGGAACTTGGTGACATTAATCTAATAGTTTATTCACGTAAGGAGCCAATTTTCTCTTTCAAAATAGGTCAGTTTCTTCTTAATATAATCAGCCGATAGTGAAGCTCTCCTAGGAGACGGATTAATTAGTTTTGAAAAGTGACTCCCTGTTTGGTTGGCATCATTACTCAGTGGGTAAGAATATGTGCAGTGCAAGCTTGAGGGCCTGAGTTCAAATCCTCGCTCACACAGACAGCAAGGCGTGACTGGATGCACCCGTAACCCTTGTTGTCACAAAAAGCAGGATGTGGCTGGATAGACCTGTCATCCTAGCTCTAGATTGTTGGATGATGCCTGGCTCTAGACCCAGTGAGGAACCCTGTTGGAAGGGAACAAGCAGGTCAACAGAGTGGGACACATGACATCCTCCTTTGGCCTCCACAGGTGTGCAAGGACTCATAGACCACTAACCACCCCCTCCCACTGCTTCTCAGAAACACGATTTCTCCTCAGTAACAAATAAATGTCTAGCTTCTGCTGTTATCTGAGTTCCCCATCATCTGGATAATCATAGTATCATTACTGACATATTTTCCCACCATCCGTCCATCTCAGATGGGAATGGAGATGCGGGTACACTTCTCTGGTTTTCTTCATCTGTCCTCGCCTTCTTCCTTATTAAAAAATTACTCATGTGGAAAATTAAAAAGAAAGCAAAACGAACCACAAAATCACAACTCTCCGGCACTCTGACAATTTGCAATCTTCATAACTATTAACAATGTGCTCCCTGCAGACAGCAGGGCGGAGGACGCGAGAGGCTGCTTCTGCCCCGCCAGCTCCTCTCCTCCCACTCGAGGAGAGGGTGCAGAAGCAATCAAGAGAAAATGGCACTGGAAGAGCCTTGGACTGATCTTAATTCTTAAAAGATGGTTAGCATATCTTCTCGAAGTATGGGCAGACGACTCCCAAGAGAAGACGCATCAGCGAAAATCATAGGAAATGCAGGATTTGCAATCATTCCTTTTTTGTCATAGACATGCTCTCTCTTCTGTTGTCTCTTTTGTTTTCATTGATCAATTAAACTCCACTAGCATTTAAGACATCACAGAGTGATAAGGCACTGCAGAGGTGGGCAGTGGTCTCACGTTGGTCTCACGTTGGCATCAAGAGATGCAGTAAAGGAGCCTGACATTTACCCATTTGCCAGTAGTGGCCAAATGAATCTTCAGTCCAACCACGGAATTAATCCTTATTGTCTTACTTATGGCTAATGGGAGAACAGATAAAAGGGGTTTGTTGAACATTGTGATATTTAATATTGATTATCAGCTCGACGGGACTTAGAATTACCATGGAAACAAACCTCGGGGTATGTCTGCAAGGGAGTTTCTAGAATCGACTAATTGAGACAGAAGGACCCACCAGAAATATGAACAGGACAACTCCACGGGCTTTGGACCAGGCTGAATAAAAGGGAGAAAAGGCAGGTGGGAGCTGTGTGTGCGTATTCTCTGCTCCGTTTCCTGGCTGTGTGCTGTGAAGAGCTGCAGTGTGCTCCTGCTACCATGATAGACTGTGTTCTAGACCATGAGCCAACAGGAACCCTTCCTAAGTTGCTTTAGTCAGATTTCTATTTGGTGGCACCAGAAAGACAGGTAGATGATATAGCCATTGTGGGTAGATTATAATTAATTGAATGTTGCATTCAGGTTCAGGTTCACGATTGCCTTGGTCCTGCATGCGGAGATAAATCGGAAGTCAAATATGGAGTGAGGAAAAAGTGTAGTCACGGCAGGCCAAAGGACAACGGATCCCAAGTAAGGTTGATGTGGGTGAGGAGACTGGTAAACCAGTTGGGCATTCAGCACATGGACTCTGAGGCCAGACCTCAATGTGGTTTGAACCAGGGTCCCCTTTACTGTGCGACAGTGAAGTGAGTTTCCCTGATCTCTTTTGCTCTGATGGTTTGGACCCTTCCATTTAGAGTTGAACACCCATCTGGGTGGAAGGAGAGAGAACTGTGCCTGCGGAAGAATATGTTGTAGAGGTTCTGATATGTATAAAACTAAGGGGAAACCTCACATGTTGTCCTCTTGGCTGGGGTCTCCTCCGTGCACCTTTGTAGCCAGAAAAATGGAGCCTAAAACTTCCAACCGGTTTCAGGTAATGTGAGATGAATCCCATAATGGTCAATTTCATGGACAAAGCCATATCCCCTGGCTCCCGCTCCCTCCTCGCCTTTCAATCTATTTGATGTGTTTATGTTGCGTTAAGAGTGTTATGTCATGGAGTCATGTGATATGTGGGAGTTCATGATAGGGTGCTCGTTATTCAGTCTAATTATCTGGAGATAGAGCAGAGATAGCATCTATTAATACTCAAACAATGACCTATCTAAAATTTATCTCTATCTATCTTTCCATCTCTATCATTCCCATCTGTATCAATCTGGTTATTATTTATATCATCTATTTTGTATATATAATCTATCATTGATATATCTTTCCCTCTACCATCTATAGATCTATTGTCTATCAATCATTTTCTGTATTACCTATTCATCTGTCTATCTATCTATCTATCTATCTATCTATCTATCTATCTATCTATCATCTATGTATCATCTATGTATCATCTATCTATTATCTTTCAATAGTTTGCTTCCTGTTAATTTAAGTACTTCTCAATGATATGGTTATAACAAAGTTTGTTTAACCCTTGGTTTACTAAAGGGTATCTACATTTACTCCAGTTTCTGTGGTGAATGAAACTGACATGATGAATCATCTCTAAGTTTCTGTGTGCTCAAAAAATCTTTTCTGAGATAAATGTCCAAGAGTGCAGTTTCTGGATTATATGACAGGTACCTACTCATTTTCTGTAACAGTAACTGACAAGACATTTCCAGAGTGGATGTTCCATTTACATTCCGCACAGCACTGGCAACTGACAGCATTTCTCCCAATCTCCCCAGTTTTCACGTTAGCCATGGAACAGGTGCATGAAGCATCTCATTGTGTTTTTAATTTCTGTTTCCCTGGTGACCACTGGTGTTGAATATCTTTTGTTTATCTGACATAGCTTGTTTGCTCCCCCGTTTTATACTTGACTCGTGTGGTAGTTACTCTGGTAGCTTTTGAGAGTCCTGTGCTTATTCTACATGACAGGCTGATCACATGTGTGATTTCTCTCTATTTTTCCTGTTTTGAAGCTCATCATATTCTCCTCTAGTAAGCACTTAGGGCGAGTGGGCCTCACAGCTGGATGAAGTCCAGTTTATCAATGTTTCCTGTTGGCATCCTAGAAGATCCTCTCCTTCTGTTTGATTATAGACATCTTATAGTTTTATATGTTGGATTTAAATTTGGGACCCAAGTAGAGTTCATTTCTAAGTAAGGCTTAAGTAAGTGTTGTTTGGGATTTGCCTCATCATGTGTTGTTTTGTTTTATCAGGGATACTCAGTTACTATGGCATCATCTACTGGAAATGATGTCATTTTTCCACAGAGTCTTTTCAGACTCTATCAGAATAGCTGCGGTATTGCAGTAAGCGGTCCTCTGTCCTCATCCTCTCTGTGTCACTGGATTCTCTGCCAATACAACAAATTTGCAACAATCATGGCTACCTGATTTGGAAATTAAATGTGGCGATTCCTTGTACCTCATTCTTTTTAGAAATTGTTCTAATTATTCCAGTTTCTTTTTCTCTCCATATAAACTCTCAAAAAAACATTGACTTATATCTGTCATTATTACTGGGTAAAAAAAAAAAATCGCCGGGCGTGGTGGCGCACGCCTTTAATCCCAGCACTCGGGAGGCAGAGGCAGGCGGATTTCTGAGTTCGAGGCCAGCCTGGTCTACAAAGTGAGTTCCAGGACAGCCAGGGCCATACAGAGAAACCCTGTCTCGAAAAAAACCAAAAAAAAAAAAAAAAAAAAAAATCTTGGTTTTTAAAGGCAGGTTTTACAATCTCCTACACTTATTTTGTTAAACGGACAAAGTATTGAAGTGATTCCTTTTTCTTTCATTTTTTAAAGATTTATTTATGTATTATATGGAAGTAGCTGTCTTCAGAAACCCCAGAAGAGGGCCTCAGATCTCGTTACGGATGGTTGTGAGCCACCATGTGGTTGCTGGGATTTGAACTCTGGACCTTCGGAAGAGCAGTCGGGTGCTCTTACCTACTGAGCCATCTCTCCAGCCCTTGAAGTGATTCGTAATGACTTACCATTATACCTATAGACTAATGCAGCTCTCCACCTTTATCAGGAAGACTTCCATTTCCAGGAAATGGTGATTAACACAGAGACCCACAGCTGGTCAGCATACAGAGAATAAGAGACTGAAGAATGTGCATCCTTAACAGAATATCTATCTATCCCTCTGTCATCTATCTATCTATCTATCTATCTATCTATCTATCTATCTATCTATCATCTACCCACCTATCCCTCTATCATCTATCTATCTATCTATCTATCTATCTATCTATCTATCTATCATCTACCCACCTATCCCTCTATCATCTATCTATCTATCTATCTATCTATCTATCTATCTATCTATCATCTACCCATCTATCCCTCTATCATCTATCTATCTATCTATCTATCTATCTATCTATCTATCTATCTATCATCTACCCATCTATCCATCTATCATCTATCTATCTATCTATCTATCTATCTATCTATCATCTACCCATCTATCCATCTATCATCTATCTATCTATCTATCTATCTATCTATCTATCTATCTATCTATCATCTACCCATCTATCCATCTATCATCTATCTATCTATCTATCTATCTATCTATCTATCTATCTATCTATCTGTTAGGGGTAAGGTTTCTGTGGAAAGTCGTCATGAAGGCGGGGCAGTCCTCCCCTTTTTACTTGCTTGAGACTTGTAGTCACGGCTGGGTGCTGCATTTTATCAAAGGCTTGTTCCGATGAGTTGGTTTTCCGTTTTTGGATTGATGACTCTGCTGACTCCATCAATGTTTGAACATGAAACAGACACAGCGAGCCTGCCTCTGCCGGCCTTCTCTGCCTTGCCTGGCTGCAGAAATGCTTCTTCTTGCTTTGCCCATCTCTGTCTTGAGCAGCTCAGATTGTTTTGTGGGCATTTTCCCTGCGTACGTGTAGAAGTACCCGAGATACTGGCCTAAGTTTTGTCTCTGCCGTTAAGCAGAGTTTAGGAAACACGAGGCAGAAAGTGCTTTGATTCTTATTTATCCTGTTGGCGTTCTTTCTTCCTTGCCCAGTCTCCCAGATGCCTGCTTCTGCTTCTGTTCTGTAGAGAACACCATCGGCCATTCTGTACAGAGAATTCTGCAGTGAACACTGACAACATTTCTCATTTTGTTTCTCCATGTAAGAGTACCTTGGTTTCTTTTTTGCATTCTGGAAAGATGCTGCAGTATCAGTAGAGTTTGGAGCCTATAATTCTTTATATACTTAATCAATACTATATCATCCATTTTAGCTCTGCATGGTTTCCGAAAAGAAGCTGACTTGTGGGTTATTTGTCTCTGGTGGCTATTGATATTTTTTTTCTGTTTTTACTTCTAAATTTTAGACTGTCTTGGCTATGTCTTGGCATGGGTTTCACTGGGTTTCTCCCGTCTGGGGTTCACTCAGTTTTCTTTAAGCTCTCGGGTACCACTTTGGTGATGGGATCAGCATGTCTCATGCTAGGAGGGAACTGTTAAGTTCCCCACTCTACCTTTGCTGGTATGAATAGTAGTAGGACCAGAAATACTGATGATTGGCATAGAGAAAAGTCTAAATATAGTTGTCTTTTCAGTGTCTGGTGATGGTCAATCATGGTGAACAACTAGATTAGAGTAGAAAATATCCAGAAACTGGGAAGGGACACTTCTTGGTGTGTGTGTGAGGGTGTTTCTGGAGATGAGTAGACCATGGTAATTTAATCCATTGACAGTTGCAAAGGTTCAGTCTGCTACCCAGAAGTGGTAAACTGTCAAAGGTGGCATCCCCTTGTAGGAAGTAGCTTACAGTGTGCTCTTGGGACCTGTGCCCACTCCTGGACCATTTCGATTACAATCCACCACATTCTATGTCCCAGCTGCCTTGCTGTCTGAGACTCCTCCTTCATCTTCTCTGATAACCGTGAACTGCAGCTGTACACAGAATCAACAGAGCCAACCATGGCGATGGACTGAAATCTCTTGACCACATGAGCCAAAGTAAGTTTCTTCTTTACGTTCCTTCTGACAGGCCTGTGGTCTCCACGATGATAAACCTAATTATAGATGCCATTTTCCTGGTTTTTAGGAGACATGGATCTGAGGGAAAGAGAGCATGCTTCTCACAGCCACCATGATTTCTGACCTGCTGTCTACCTAGCTCTCTGTCTGGGATTTATGTAATAGAATGTAAGCCCAGGGGACGTACAGCTGTGTCCTTCCTTACTCGTGAGTTCCCCGCCTGCTTTTCTCTCTCTTCTTTCCAGTTAGTCAGAGCTTCCGTTGTCAGAACCACTATCTTATCTTCCCAGAAGTACACATTGTTCTTTTTTTCTACAAATAGAAGTTTTCTCAGGAGGAATGTCTGTGTGTGTTTCCCCTTCCAGGTTTACTGTTACTTTGTTCCTTTCTTCTCCACAATTCTAAAAGTTGATACACTGTATCAATGCTTTTGTTGACTAGACTGGATTCTGATGGAGGAGATAATACCTAAAGTGAGGCTACTCAAGGCATTCCCATGTGTATTGTCTCCTGGAGTTTAAGTTAAAGAACAGCTTCACAATATTGATAAGTTTCAATTAGCAGGCTGCCCCTGTCTGCTGTTATTCAATACAGAAAAGCAATTGAGAAGCAATACTGGAATAATTTAGCGAAAAATATGAACGCAGCTTGAGTCCTAACTACTGGCGTGGGTTCAATTAATTCCGTGGTCACACTCAATGAGCAAGCTTTGCAAAATAAACAGAACCTATAATATTTGTGTCAATGCTTTCAGATGATGCCCTAAAGATTATTGTAAACATCTTGAAAAATAATAGATTGCTTTCCCATGTCCCAGCATCTTACTTTCTCTTACTGAATAATTGAAACATAGAACAGCACAACCCATACCCTGCTTCTAAGACCATTTCTTAAAGTGAGACTTGGAGGACTGTCATTCCCACAGTTCTCAGGATCTATAGGCAACTCTATATAACGCTGTTGGTAAGATGAGTAGAAATCTCTGGGTTACGGGTGCATGTGATGAGGGGTTCAGACGCTAGCCTGACTTCGGGGATCTTTCTAATCCACCTTGCTCCACAGTAAAAGAGGATAAGTTTCTTTGTCTGTGTCAATGCTGAGGTTTCACTTTTAATTTTTAGGTTTTTCTGTTTCACCACATTACTACCATGTGCGCAAATTGTTCTTGGCAGAAATAAGATTTTGTGGGACATTTCTATGGGTAGTTTCCCCACCTCTGATTCTTGGGATCGCATCATAGTGAAAGAAATTGCTTATCAAAGGGCTAGAAAAATGTTTTAATGGTTATGAGCTCTGGATACTCTTGCAGAGGAATCTAGATTTAGTTTCCAGCACCACACAATGGCTCACAACCATCTTTCACTCAAGTTCCAGGGTATCTTACACCCTCTTCTGCTGTCTTAGCAGGCCCCTGCAAACACACTACACATACATACATGTAGATAAAACACTCTTACATAAAAATAAAAATATAAAGCAGTAAATCTTCTAAGGAAATTGTTTATTGAATTTGAGACAGGAGAGTGAAGTCGGGGAGAAGGAGAGAGTTAAGAGGGAGACTGTGACACAGAGAGAAAAGGATGGAAGAACACAAGAAGTCACAGTTCATTAAAGTAGAAGGTATTTGTGACTTCCTGTGTATTAGTCACATTTTCTATCTATTTGACCATTGCAATATGAATACATTTATATTTACTGTTAGCCTTTAGTCTTAAAGAGCTCTACAGGTGGTGAATATGCTCCAGATACATTTTATACATGCATTAAACCTTCCAAAAATAAATAAAAAGTATTATTAAAAAGCCTGTTCAAGTCTCCTAGGCTCTGAAGAGATGGCTCTGTGGTTAAGAGCACCTTGTACTCTTGTTCTTGCTGTCCCATACCCTGAGGCACCTGTGGGCACAAGCATGCATGCAGGCAAAATACTCAGGCACATAAAAATCATAAAAGACATAAACTATTTTAAATAAAAATATCATCTATAAAAGTTTTACAATTGATTTCCATTATAGGTTAAAAAGATTACGAAGGGAAGAAATGGTAAACACATTTTCACATGCTTTCTCTCTCTCTCTCTCTCTCTCTCTCTCTCGCTCTCGCTCTCTCTCTCTCTTTCGCTCTCTCTCTCTATCTCTCTCTCTCTCTCTCTCTCTATCTCTATCTCTATCTCTATCTCTATCTCTATCTCTATCTCTATCTCTATCTCTATCTCTATCTCTATCTCTATCTCTATCTCTGCTTTCCTCCCTCCCTTTCCCTTTCAGCCATGTTTGTGTTCTTGGCAATTATCAAACAGTAAATCTCATTTCAAATTTTATTAAAGTATCTGGAACCCAAATTGGACGGAAAAAAAAATCTGTCCATGTCCAGGGAGTAACAGAACATTAACAATGAACACCTTGGTTTATAAAGACTGAATTGGGTCAGACAGGTTTGGTCACACTTTTCCAATTGAATCATTGGTTAGTGAATGAAGACAAAGAAATAGGTACAATATACTTGGCTCATTAGCTAGAGTGCACAGCTCTGTGTGTCTGTACATAAAAGTGAACCCAAGGAAGAGGAAGTTGAGGACTAAACGACCCAGTCAGCCGTGGAAATCACTGGTGTGTTGCCTGAAGTGATGAAGCCTGTGAGCAGCGACCACACTGTGGCTGGAGTGGGACTGGTGGGAAAGTCTGCTGCTGTAGCCGAGCCCTGTCCCTGTGCCTGTTCATGCGTCCACTCCCGTCCAGTCTGCACGGGGTACTCCCCTCTCTATCCCATGTGGACTTTCTGACCCGACTCTTCCCCAGTCCCGATGCCTGTCCGCTGCACCTGGACTGCTGTATGGTAGGCAGTGATCACAGTGGAGCCAGCCTGGGTTCTCTCTCAGCCTCACTGAGCTCTTGTCACGGAGTTTGACTTTTAGTAATTTCTCAGGAGCTAAGAACTCTGAGAGGCCAGATTTCCTTATTTGGCAAGCCCATGGCCCTTCATGGTGGGGCAGCATGTGGCTGCACCAAGTCCATGGACAGTTTCATCATTTTATATCACTCCCTTGAAGTCCCCTTAGAGGAGTCCTGGAGACCCTTTATTGCCATCTCTACAAGCCAGATGTCAGCTCAGTCCTGGGAGGTCCTGGTCTTGCCACTCTGAAATCACTTCTATTTTGGCTGGCTCTACCATTTGAATGCTGTTTTCTAATATTTTCTTTTTCCCCAAAAGAAAAAAAAAAGATTGATAATATTCCTAAAGTTCAACAAGAAGTCATGTCTGGGAAGCCATGCTTTCCAAAACCCTGTTGCTTTATAATGAGGGAGTCTGTTTCCAAAAAGAGCTTAGATGTGAAGTTTTGTTGACCTAACTCTGAGCTGCTAATCCTTTGCTGTATGCTCAGAGAGAAGGCCTTTTCTCTGGTGATGTGGTTAGCAGGATCCTGAGGAGATATAGAAATTTAAACCTTCACCTGTTCTTCTTCCATAGCCCATTATCCTGAATTCTTCACATCTAACACACCTTCTCAAACTCAGGCTACCATTCCATCTTCACCTCGCCTTGGATACTGTTTGGGATGTGGACAGGGTCCTCCATAGTCAGCTATTTAATGAGACCGAGGCCCCAGCCACTCCAGGCCCCCTCACTGTGGCAATCACAGAAGACTTCTGGCTCATATAGCTGGACAGAAGAAAATACTACCAGTGGTGTTGCCAAGTGGAGATGGAGATACTCAGTTGTTATGCTTTCCATTGAATCCTTAATCAGACGGTCACAGAGAGGTACACTTGTTGACAATGAGCTTCTTGCTAAGAATTGTTCCAGGGAGTGACTTAAGACCCATTTCCTCTCACGTTTAATTTTTCCAAAGACCTTACAAGATATTTCAGTTTTACAGATGAGAAAATCAGGAATTAGAGGCCAAGCTACTAGCTCACTGCTGCAGGGATGGGTGAGAGGCAAAGCAAGATGGACAAGAGTGTTCACTACCAGGTGGAGATGCTGGTGTTTCTCAGGTGATGTTTCCAGTACTGGGCCACACTGCACCTGTGCTTGGCTGGAGGGCTCCATCTTTGCATAGGCATCGTCTCAGATGCTTAATAATTGATCTTCCACCCTGTTCTATTCATTGGTATTATTTTGAAAGTAAACGTACTTAGTGATGGTTGGCTAAGTGCAGAGAAGTTCAAGACTGTAACTATGCATTTTGATGTCTTACCACCAAGTGCTCGCACCAAGATCAAGAACTGAAGTGTCATTAGTGCCAAGAGTCCCCTTCCTCCTTACCCCTTATACTAGCGATAACTAATACAGAAGAAATAGCTCGATACTTTTTTTCTCTCCTTTTGTTTTATAAAATGAGTAATTCATTTATTTTTGATGGAGGCCACATGTGGAACAGAGTTTTTACATTTTTCTTCCATCAAGCGGTCCCAGGGATTGAACTCAGGTCATCAGGCTTGACAGGAAGCAACTTTACCCCCTGAACCCTCTCATTGTCCTCCTCTTACTTATTCTTGACCCTAAGATAACTAGAATCATAAAAAAAAAATGTCTCTTATGTCTCATCACTTTTATTCCTCACTTTTCTGTGAGATTAATGCAGATTTTTTCTATTTTTAGTACTGTGTAATATTTAGTCGGATACTGTAAGATTTTACATACTTTTTACTTTTAAGTGACAAACTGCTGGTTTGGTTTGTTTTTGTTTTTGTTTTTGTTTTTTTTACAGTTTCAGGGTCTCATGGATATTGTTATGATGAGGACGTTTAATCTTTTTTTTTAAAGCAAACTTTAAAAATGTATGGCTGGTAGAAATGGCTCATGTCTTTAATCTCAGCACTTGGAAGGCAGAGGCAGGTGAATCTCTGAGTTTGAGGTCAGCCCAGTCTACAAAATGAATTACAGGACAGCCAGGGCTACATAGAGAATCACTGTCTCCAAACAAACAAACAAATGTTGGGAACAAAATAAGAAAGGGAGGGCCCTGGGGAAGAACGGAAGGGAAAAGATGCCCACACCCCACCAGAGTTTCCCTATTCTCTGGTCAGTTAGGCGTGGGAGGGCTGCTATCTACCCTATCCACTCATCCCTGGGTGGGCATTCCTCTATCCCACTCTTCAGGAGGTGGTCAAGGGGCAGCCCTGCCAGGGGACCCCCCCCCCAAGCTACTTTGCTAAAGCCACCAGGGTTGTGGGAGAGAGGGAAGAGGGAAGAATTTCCCAACACTGACCAGAGTGCGCAGCGGAACTTGAAGGAGCAGAGCAGAGACTCTCTATGGTTTTAGAGCTTTATTATAGAAATGCAGGGGAAAGAGAGAAGGTAGAAAGGAGGGAGGGAGAGAGGGAGAGAGAGAGAGAGAGAGAGAGAGAGAGAGAGAGAGAGAGAGAGAGAGAGAGAGAGAGAGAGAGAGAAGAGGAGAAGACAAAGAGAAGGAGAAGAGGAGAGAGAAGTGAGTGGTAAGAGGACAAAGGAGTGAGAGTAAGAGAGCAGTTGAGCGTCTTTTTATGGTCTTCACTGTTGCTAGGTAACTGGGGAGGAGTTTAGCCTGAAGGTCAGAAGCTTGGGCCATTGCTTATGTGACTACTGACCATGCTTCTCTTGTGGGGGCTGTGGGATGTGGTACCTTAGGCAGGGGCTGGAGTTCCAGGAGCATGAGGGAATGCCTACCGTGTCATGTAGGTGAATTATGACCATCGGGGTTCAGACCTCAGCTCGACTGGAGACCAGCCTGCAATTCCCCACAAACAAACAAAACAGACAACCTAACAGAACAAAAATGACTCATGTAATTTTTTTAAAGTTAGGCATGTGTGTGTGTGTGTGTGTGTGTGTGTGTGTGTGTGTGTGCGTGCATGTCATGGGATTTCATGTAGCCTATTCAGGCAGGTCCAGTCAGAAGCTAAGAGAAGACATCCCACCCTCCAGATGTAGACGTGGGTATCTTTAACCCAGGCCCTCTGTAAGAACTGCAATTTCCTTAGCCGCTCAGCTATCTCTCTAGCACTTTAAGCAAGTCTCCTGCTGCACATAGCTTTACAGTTATGTTGATTTCTGTCTGGGGCTGGAGACACTGGAGGCAGCGAATATTCATCCAGAAGGAGAGTTGCCAAAAATATCTCCAGTGGATTTTACAACAGTGTGACTTTGATTCCACCTTTCATTGGTCGCATGCTATTAGCCTTTAAACAGCAAATCAATTGTGTTTGTGTACAGCACTGGAGCATTGTGTGCATGTGTTGTGTGCATATGTGTGTGTATGAGAGAATGTATTTGCGCATGTGCAAGTGTCTGTGTGGAGGTCAGAGGTCAACACCAAGTCTCTCCCTAGTTTCCCTACCAGTATATTTTAGGGCAGCATCTCTCTAAACTCGGTTCTTACTGATTCAGGTCAGGTACCTCCATGGTATCTCCTGTTCTGCCTCCCTAGCTCTGAGTTAGAGATGTATACTGACACACCTGGTTTTTCATATTGGTACTGGAATCTGAACTCTTGTCCCCATGCTTGTGTGTCAAGCTCTACTGACTGAGTCACCTTCCCAAGCCCCTGATGACACATGGGTTTCATTGCCTTTGCAATCAATCAGCCATTATGTTGAGGGTCTTTTGAGCCTGCATCTGTAGCGTGAGTTCTAAACATTGCAGTATTGAGTCTCTGTTATCTGTCTCATGGCCCAGGGTACCTCAGATGTCAACGGGATCTCTTAGAGCATAGCCTGTGGTTTGATGCCTGGCGAAAGATCACTCTAACACAGTGCTCTAAACACTTGGCCCTTTTCTGGTAACTCCGAATTCTACTGGCCTGGCTTGCATGCCATTCACACTCTACATTGTCGGCAAAGATGGTCCATAGACATTTCCCTTAGATGGTGAGTAAGTCAAGCCCACCCTGTTCTGAGGTGTCATCTCTAATGCAGGCGGAGTCAGCATCAGGGCCTCTGTCACTCTTTACCTTATTTCCTGGCTGTGTTTTCCCAGGAGATCTGCCTGTCTTTCTCCAGTTCACTGGGGTTACAGGTGCATGCTGCCACTCAGGGCTAACTAACATGTCCTCATGCTTGCAAGGTGCATACTATTCCTACTGAGCTCCCCGCTAGCCCCAAGTGGTGATTCTTATGCTTAGGATATTCTTCTTGGCCCAAGACGTTCCTGCCCTTGTGCTGCCTCTGCAGGCCTACTCCAGTCTGGGTCTGCCTGTGACGTGATACAGCAGAGTTGCCACCGTGGTCTGCTACCTTATAGAGGCGCTTTGAGGACGACTCCCAGCAGTTCTTTAGATCTCTAGTCAGAGGAGACAAGGTTACAAGCTCTCACTGCCTTGAAGTTATTAACGTTCACCTCTTATTGTGACCAAAGGAAAAACAAAAAGATTACTTTCCTGCCCCAAATACATCAGCGCAGGAAACAGAATTAGCTGTGGCTTATGTTCAGTAATTTAACACCAAGCAAAATCATTACTTGTGTTATCTAAATTATAGCCCTGCCATAATGGGAAGCTGAGTCTAAAAAGTAAATTTCTTCTCTTCTGCTTAAAAATTCTTTGATATGATAAGAGATTGGATGTAGAGGGCATGGCGTTTCACACCAAGGAATATTTTTAAAGCGTTAGTAGAGTGAAATATTAAGGACATCAGATTAAAAAGCAGGCTTTATCCTCAATATTTTCTAGAAAGTTCTACAGCAGCCCACTGCGTTGTGCCTCTATTGCTCATCACAGAGAAGCAATGCTCTCCCGTGTTATTTTTCAGGCTTTCATGAGTTGATGTTTCCAGATTTTCAAGTGAGATTTCCAATCAAGTGAGAATTCAAAGGACAAGCTCAGAAGCACTGGGACACTGACTGGGGTGAGCTCTGTACCCAGAGCCTGACACCGCCTTCTGTGGGTCCCCTTGACTGTACCAGGACACTGGCAGGAAGCTTATGCTAAAACTAGGGAAATACATAGCCAGTAACTGTTTGCTGAACAAACATGATGTGTGTTTGATCTCCAGGATCCACACACAAGCCAACCACTGTGGCTGCATCTGTATTCTCACACTGGGAAGGCAAAGGCCGGAAGACCGTGGGGCTTTGCTGGCTACACAGTCTAGTTGAATTGGTGAAGAAACCCTGCCTTTAAAAATAAGATGAAGAGTGATTGACAAAGACACCTAATATTGACCCATGGCTGTACACACACACACACACACACACCCCTACACACACATATGTAAACACATGTATATGCAGGAAAAAATCTTTGGGATAAAAATTCTGAGTTGACTACTTTTGTAATTGGCTATATACTTTTAAGTGCAACTTAATTTTTTTCTTCAAATTGAGAGCTTTTCGTATGCCTCCCACCTTTTGCTCACTGTATAGTATATAAAAGATATTCAAATGAGCACCAGAGTCAGGGCAGTGCACAGATAGTTTTTCTTTGGGCACTGACCAATCAATTAATTCCCTAGTGTGTCCTTTTCTTATCAGAACTCAGATGGAATTTGATGCTGTACCTATTTAAGCAAATCTAGAAAGCTGTCATGACAAAATTATGGGTTTGGATATGGAGTACAGTGTACCTTTGAGCTTTAATTCCCCTTTCATGTAAAAGATGTTTGAGCCCTTGAATGCATGTGCATATGAACATGGGCTTCCCATTGCCCTCCACATGAGAGGGAGCTCACTACCAGGAGGAACCCTTCCTCTGCTGACGGGTCAGTCAATATTGACAGATACTGATGGCTGGCCACAAAGACACCATGCCACTGAGCTACACTGCTAAGAGAAAACATGTACTTGTGCCTAGAGTTCATGAAATCTGGTTTTATTTTGGCTGTTTCAACTACAAATCATTTTGATTTTTTGCCAATCGATATGGAAAAATACCTCTCTGCCTAGGAAGATGACTCAGTGGGTATGGGAATTTGCTGTCCAAAGATAGGGCCTGAGTTTGGTTCCTCACACTCCACAAAACACAGGACACAACCACAACCACACATATACTTGTAATCATAGAATCCTGGGGGGTTGAAGGCAAGGGGATTAATACGAGTTGTTAGCAAATAGCCTATCTTTGGGGTCAGTGACAGACAATGTCTCAGGTAACTATGACAGAAAATGACAGAGCAGGACTCCTGACATCCTCTGACTACTGCATATGTGTGCATAGAATACACACTTGTATACATGCATGTGCATAGACCATCCAAATACTCTACATACAAATACACACACACACACACACACACACACACACACACCTCCTCAACATAGCTGTTGGTTTCTATTCTGAAAGAAATCCATCACACAGAAATAATCCAAAATTAATTAGACATGAGTAGAAGAAAGAACATCAATAAAAGCAGGCTCCTGATCAGTCCAAGGCCCCAGTCACTATATAGCACATTTTGCCCCGAAATGTCCTGGGCCCTAAGCACTCTTGTCTTCTTGTACATCTTCTTCAACTGAAATCAGTACAGTTTCTATTTTGGGATTCTGTTGTTAGAACAACAAACACCAGACTTGGGAATGGATCAGGGGTTAAAATGCCTGATGAGAAAGCATGTGGACCAGTGTTGTGTCACAAGAGCCCATGCAAGTGACAGCAGAGCATAGTGGCCTACCTTTGATTCTAACCTTGGAAGGCATTAGACAAGGGAACCCCAGGACAAGCTAGCTCATCTTACTAGCCATAGGCTGAGGTCTAGTGAACTCTGGGTTTGATTGAGAAGACACCCTGTCTCCTTGGATACAGTTGAAGTACAATGAAGGATGATTGCTGATATCTTTGGGCCTTGATGTGTGCACATGTGCACACAATGTGCACACACATACATGGACACACACATACAAAAATGAAAAGATAAAAACAGGCAAATAATACTGTTGCACACCAAAAAAAAAAAAAAAAAAAACACTTTGTGACATAAAAGCTCATTTTCTTTCTTCTAACTTAAAAACCTAGAATTGTCTTCACAGGTTCCTGAAGATGTCCTGAGTCCTCTGGACTGTTCATGCTGCATATCTCTGTCATCCCAGAGTAGCAGTCAACTAATTACTCTTAGCCGTTAACCACACTTATATCAGATTATCAACATTTAGACCTTGTGTTAGACCGTGCATCAGGCTTTGCAGGAGACAAATTCTGGACAGATGAGAGTTTCATTAGCAGGAGAAAGCTGATAGAACAAACTCCAGTTGGGTTATAAAGAGGTGGACAGTAAGCTACCATTAGACATAGATGTTCTGGGCATCTGAAGAATAAAAACATGGAGCAAGCGGAGAGAGATCACAAGAACTACCAACCAAACACCTGTGAGATATTGGGCCCATCAGGCCACGCCCCTCTCAATGGAATGTGGGCAGGTAGTGTGTATTAGGGAAGGGGTGTGGCCTTCTTCAGTGGCATAGCCATGGGTAGGTTTCCTTTGCTTTACTAAGTAACTCTCCACCCACACAACCACACTCACACAGGAACTGACGAAACCCAGTGAGGCACACACACAACAACGAGAAGAAAGAAGGAAGGGACTTGCTGAGCAGGAATAGGGAAGGGACATGGATGATGGAAGGGAACAGGGGAGAAATGACTGAAATTCTTTATATAAATGTATGGAATCATGAAACAGTTACATACACCAAGATCCTGGTTGAGTCACCTGAGCATCCTGCACAGGTACAAGGCTGCCAGGGGCAACTTTAGTCTTAGGAGTCCCATGGATGAAATCGCTCTTACTTAAACCAAATCATCTGCGATAAAATGCTTGAGATAAAATTTCCCCTTTGCAGAATGCCACCGGAGGAAAATTATCCTCCGTGCAATTTCAGCTCTGAAGGAAAATGACTGTTTTCTCCTCTCTGTTGTTTTCCTGCCCCAGACTAGCTCTTCATTTAACCAACTTCCCATGTTTTGCACGGGCGAATCTTTTAAAGCCTAATGATCCAGTGGGGACATGCAGGCATGGTGCTCATTTTATTCCTGAAAAGTTAGAAATCATACAGCCCTTGTCAAGAACTCTCATTTTCATGGTTGCTTAAAGTCACATCAAAGGTTAGAGCATGGGGGTGGGGCGACAGTGGGGAGAAAGGCGTGGATGGAGGTGATGCTTCAATTAGTCTTTGAAGGACTTGCACTTCTACATCACTGAAGGACCATTGGTGAGTTGTAGGCTAAGTTCAATGATGCTCAAATACCATTGAAGATGGGTAGTGTTATAGGATGAATATTTATTTTGTATTTTACATTCTGTGATAACAATCCAGGTTTGGGTTTGTATGTGTATTTGCACGTGCATGTCTGCATGTATGTGTGCATTTTTGTGGAGACTAGAGGACAAATGTAGCTCCTGTTGCTCTAGCAACATCCACTTCCTCCCCCTCCCCTTTACCCTTCTCCTTCTCCTCCCCCTTCCCCTCCCCATTGTCCTCATGAGTCTCATTGGCCTGGAACTCATTAAGAAGGCTAGGCTGGCTGGCCAAAGAGTCTCCAGGGTTCAACTGCCTGCATTTCCCCATTACTGGAATTATAAGAGATCATCAGAATATCTGGTGGTGATGGTGGTGGTGGTGGTAATGGTGGTAGTTGTGGTGGAGATGGTGGTGGTATGTGGTATATGGAGGGCTGTGTTTGTAGTACATATGCATGTGAGAGTGCTCACGTGTGTACACTTATTCACACACAGGTAGAGCCCAGAGAATGACTTGGTTAGGAGCCATTTTCCAGTCCATACAGGAATCATAACAGAAAGGCTAGTCTTACAAATGTTTTCTGCTTCGATTGGAGACTATGTTCTCACTGTCTTCTCTCTCAAAGTTGGGATTATAGAGACACTTTCTGCATATTTTCCATTCTGGATAGATAACATGAGTTGCTTTATCAATTATAATTATATATGTACTACAGAGATTCCTTTTTAAACAAGCAGTAAGTGAGATTCACAGTGGCCTTGTGATGTCTGCGATGTGGTTTGGGGGGGAACTACCAGGGATTCTGACTTTCCTGAATTTCTCCCAAATTAGGGCATATTCAACAGTCTTTCACCACTTTTGACAAAATGCCTGAATTTGAATGCCATAGTGGAAAGTGTTCTGAACACCAAATACTGGATTAAATTTAAGGTCTTTCAGAATCCCAAAGAAAAATAAAACTCAATCTGACTGCTTTGGAAAAAACAACAGGGGAAATCTGCAAACCTTATCTTAT